>NW_016107325.1:10778121-10854435 GCF_001604975.1 Cebus imitator
GACTTCAACATCAATATTAGATAGATCAATGAGACAGAATGTTAACATCGATATCCAGGACTTGAACTCAGATCTGGAACAAGTAGACTTAATTAACATTCATAGAACTCTCCACTTTACATACACAAAATATACACTCTTATCAGTACTACATCACACGTATTTACAGGTTTAAATGAAATATTGGTTGGCTGCTTGTTAATTATTTTCTTCCCTCATTTTTTTTTTATGTCTCTATTATTAAACACAATTACAGCCATACCCAGTTTTAGACTGCATTCTAGCCCGGGCAATAAAGCAACACCCCTGTTCTCTCTTCCTCTTCCTCTTTCTTCTTTTCCTTTATTCTTTTTCTTTTTTTTTTTCTTTCTTTCTCTCATAAAAAAAAAAGAGATGTTGAATTTTGTTGAATGCTTTTTCTGCATCTATTGAGATGATCATGTGATTTTTATTTTTAATTCTGTTTATGTGGTGTGTCACATTTACTAACTTGCAATATTAAACTATCCCTGCATCCTTGGCTTGAAACCCACTTGATCATTGTGAATTATCATTTTGATATGCTGTTCGATTTATTAGCTAGTATTTTGTTGTTCTTTTATTATAAAGTATTCTTCTTTTCACTGTTTCTGGTGTGTAATTTCATTTTTTTATTTTGGTTTTGATTCAAGAATTAAAATTGTGCTTCTAAATTAACAAATAATTATGATACATGTTAATTATTTTTCCTAGTTTAATTATATTTTGAGAATGTGACACATAAACACTTTACTTTTGGACTTAAAATACTCATTCTATTTAAGTACATGTTTAATTTTTGTAAATAGTCCATTAAAATACAATAAAGTTTGTTCTCTATTTGGTGAATTTAAGCCGTGGTCTCTATCTCTCAAACTATGACCACAATAATCAAATATATTGATCGCATTATTTATAATATTAGTGTCCTCTCTTGTTTTTGTCTACTATCTTTATGCAATTCCAAAATCGTGTATTTGAGCATTAAAAAGAAGCCTATAACGACTTCATTCATACATACATAAATTACCTTTAGATGTGTGTGACCTACCTTATTCCAAAGCGTTATTGTCATGGCCCCTTATATCACCATCGCATTCTTATTTTCACCAAATCAGGTCTCCATCACAAACCTCCCTTTGTTTAAAAGTGATTCACGAATGAGTACTCTATTGACTGGCCCTGTACATATTTGTCTAATTCCTTCGATCTAAGAATGGTTTCTTTTGCAACGCTGTTTTTCCAGATGGAAAACAAGAAACACAGCAGCAGCCTCTTAACTGTACTGTCATTGAGTCAGTGCACAGCCTTATGCCAGCTGCCTAATTTCTGAATCTTGTCTATGATGGATTAGTTTTCTCTTCTAAGACCTTATCCCACGGTAGAACACTGGGTGGCACTAAAATCACACTGAATGCTTCTCATAAAGGCCACTGATAATATGTTGTTTTTTAATCAAATCGACCTCAAATTCTGATTTTGTATTTTTTTTTCTGTGCCATTTTCTTAAGTCTCATATACAGACCACACTTCACAGTCATTTGTAATCCACTGCAAGTTTCATTTTGCAAAAATTTATTTATGCCTGAGAAAGAGAAGAAAGTTGAAACAGCAGATATTTCAAGCTTATTTTGCCCACGCTGCTTAGGTGTAACTGAGGCCAGGAATCTGAGCTCCACAAAGTATAAATTAACTTCAGACAAAGTTTGGAATTTTTTTATTAGTCTCCCAATCTTCATTGCCAGAATGGTTTAGAAATCTTCCAAACTATGATTTACTTTAGTGAAACTTAATTTGCTTCTTTCAGAATTATTCATTCAAATTTCAGAACAGTAAATTGGTGCTTGTTTATATAGCACAAGGTAAGCATTCAGCATTACTCATATTTTTTGGAGGGAATCTGGTTTAGAAATTATTTTTTCCTATATGAAGTAAATATATTCTATCATTTCTTTAACATTTTAAAGTTCATTTTTTCATTGTAGGTCTTTAATCTGCAGTGCATTTTTAAAAGTCTGGTGAGAAAAAAGAATTTGCTGAGGGAAAAAGTCTGTGGAAGCAGCTGGAGACCACAGGGACACAGAATGTATTAAAGTGTCTATCCTGTCTTACAGGAAAACAGATATCAGTAATTTTTTTTTTTTTTTTTTTTGAGACGGAGTTTCGCTCTTGTTGCCCATACTGGAGTGCAATGGCACAATCTCGGCTCACTGCAACCTCCGCCTCCTGGGTTCAAGCAATTCTCCTGCCTCAGCCTCCCGAGTAGCTGGGATTACAGGTGCACACCACCATGTCCAGCTAATTTTTTGTATTTAAAGTAGAAATGGGGTTTCACCATGTTGACCAGGATGGTCTCGATCTCCTGACCTCGTGATCCACCCGCCTCGGCTTAAAGCAAAAATTTGGAGGGAGAGGCAGCAAGCAAAACACACTTGAAAACAATGCATGCATTTAAAACTATCAAATGAAATTTGATCTGTAAAGTGCAAGGCAAGGAACGAAAAAATGAAAAAATAAATAAAAAATAAAAAATAAAAAGTAACTTGGCAAAATATTTGTTTTAGTCACATTGGATTGCCATAACAAAACATCATAGAGTGGATGGCTTAAACAATGGGAATTTACTTTTCACAGTTCTGGCGGCTGGAAAGTCCAAAATCAAGGTGCCCATCAATTCAATTCCCCAGTGAGTGCCCTCTTTCTGGCTTGCAGATGCTACCTTCTTTCTGTGTCCTCTCAGGGCAGAGAGAGGAAGCAGGCTCTGGTGACTCTTCTGACAAGGATGCTGACTCCATCATGAGGGCTTCGCTCTCCTGACCTCATCTAAATCTCCAGAGGCCTCATCTCAAATATAATTACATTGGAGGCTAGGGCTTCAACACATGAATTGTGGTGGGAGCCGCAATTTAGCTCCTAGTTACTTTGTATGTACAAATAACTAGTAGTACAAAGTAACTATACATTTTTTTTCTATTGTAATGTAGTTTTAAAATGATCTAAATGGATTCAGCTCACTAAGAGATTGAAATTCTAAAATTATATACATGTTTAAATATTCTAGCATATATATTTATAGACATCCACATATAATTAAAATATAATATTTATATATGATGCATTATATATAGTATTTATGTAATATACATTATATATAAATATATGATATAATTGACATTATATATAGTATGTTTTTTCTTTTCTTCTAGGTCAACATAATCTAATATTGTATATAATACAGATTTTAAACAAGCAATACTAACAAAATCAACTAAAAATGAAGAAATGCTATAAAACAGAAATCAGTTTAGCAAACGTGCACAGTCTTTATTGAGAAAAAATATTGGCCAGGCGTGGTGGCTCACACCTGTAATCCCAGCACTTTGGGAGGCTGAGGCAGGTGGATCACGAGGTCAGAAGTTTGAGACAAGCCTGGCCAATATAGTGAAACCCTGTCTCTACTAAAAACACAAAAATTAGCTGAGTGTGGTGGCACACACCTGTAGTCCCAGCTAATCAGGAGGCTGAGGTGGGAGAATCACTTGGACCCAGGAGGCAAAGGTTGCAGTGAGCTGAGATCCTGCCATTGCACGTGAGATTCTGTCTCAAAAAGAAAAAAAAGAAAGAAAAAGATTATTATGTTAAATTGATTAATAGTATTTGAATAAATGAAAGGAATATCACATTCATGATAAGAATGACATACATAGTAAATGCTTAAAAGATGGAGAATTTTCTCTCAATTAGCATACAAAGCCAACATAATCTAAAAGAAAATATATTAGATATGCAGTGTATGTAACTGAGCCAAATTTTTCATTCCAAACTTTATGTTGAATACTCAACTCTAATAGATTGCTAGGTTCACTTTAAAAAGATAAATGACAACATTGACCAGATATTAGGACATTTTGTAAAGCTATAGTTATAAAACTAATGTCATCTTTATACATGAAGAAACAAGTAGACCAAGGAAGCAGAATAGAAACTTTAGAAATGGATGCATGCACTTAGGATAACTTGATATATTATGAAGATGACGCTATAAATCAATGCTTAGAAGATATTAGGAAAACATACTCTCTAGAGGAGAAACATAATCCTAGACCTTTCTTATACCCAAAATAAAAGCAGATTCCACATTATAGAAAAAGTATGTGAAATTAATGCCATAAACAAAGAATTATTAATAGAATAGCTTTGTGGACTATGTGCAAGAAAAGAGATCTTACACAGAAAAGGAGCCCACTGTTACAACATTATCAATTGTAAGGTGTTCTGTTCACTGAAGGATATTGTTGATAAATGGGTAACCTGTTGGCTAAATTAAGAAAGCATATTGTTATCTGGAATATGGAAATAACTCCTGTTAATCAAGAGAAAGACAGAAACTTCGATGGGAAAAAAAAAGACCAATGAAAGAGACAAATTACCATAGATCAGACTTCTTCCCATAGCTAAACAGTATACAAAGAAACTTCATATTCATTATTATGGAAATGCAAATTAAGGCAGTGAGTCATTACTCTTGTCAGAAAGAATCTAATTTAAAAGGATAAACATATCAAGTATTGGAGAATATGTATAGAGTATTAACTTTCACTCACTTGTATTGAAAAGTAGCTGGAAATATTTTATAATTACATACATAATTATAGAGAAATTCTGAGAATCATCTGCAGGTAAATGAGGATAAGGATATCAATTGTGATATTGTTTGTGGTGACAGCAATTTGGTGACAATCTCAGTTCTGTCACTAAGAGATATAATGATGTTTAAATGTAGTGGATGTTTATTGTGGTTCACCATGAAATACTAGAATAAAACATGTGTTCAGCCACACTGAAAAAACTCTTATCAGAGGTCTGGTTAAGAAAAGTAGAAAACCTGATGACATTTTCATCACAGGTAAATTGAAAATACACATCTCCACAAAACATATTTCATATTTTGAAAAGTCATATTCAAAGTCATGGATCAAGCAAATTGTCTTTGGTATGAAGGGAATAATTAAAGTGTTCATGAAAGAAAGTCAAAAATAAAAGGATGACTGGCAGATATCAATGATGGCAATATGTTTTTTAATTTTAAAATAGGATTAACTCTGTTCTTTGAAAGTGAGTTCCAATGGAAAAATAACTAAAAGGGAAACAAAGGAAGAAAGGAAGAAAAAAGCCACCTAATGTCTGTCTGCTACTTAATGTTCTGAAGATTTTGTTTAATACTTTATTTTAAAAAGGACCTGTGAAACGTTTTAACTAGTGGGGACACAGTAAGGAGAAGGAAATCTCCTCTAATGTTTCTAAATGTAAAATTATCTTTCATTACTTATTCTTGCAACAGTTGTTTACTGTTGCAATTGTTTATTACTCCACCAAGACCATTACCTCACATTACAAGGCATGTATATAATGATTAATACTTGTCTCTCCTGCTTATTGTTCTATGTGTGCTTTCCATCAGAAGATTCATTCTATTCATTCAAGAATATTCTCAGTCTTATCTCTTTGGGTAATTGTCTACTTCTACCTCAATTGCATTTCTCACGCATTCCTATTAGAGATGAATTAGATCTAGTCTGGGCAACATGGTAAAACCTTGCCTCTGGAAAAAAAAAAAAAAAAAGCTGGGTACCGTGGTGCATGACTGTATTCCCAACTACTTGGAAGGCTGAGGTGGAAGAACAGTTTGAGCCTAGGCAGTTGAGGTTGCAGTGACCTGTGATTCTGGGTGACAGAACAAGACCCTGTCTCAAAATAAACAAATAAATAAAAGAAAGAGGAAGGGAAGAAGAGAGGGAGAGGAGGGAGAGAGAGAGGGCAGGGAAGAGAGAGGGGAAGGATGGAAAGAAGGAAGGAAGGAAAAAAGGAAGGAAGGAAAAAGGAAGGAACAAAGGAAGGAAGGAAAGAAAGAAGGAAGGAAAAACGGAAGGAAAGAAGGAAGGAAGAGAGGGAAATGAAAGAAGGAAAAAAGTTAGATATCTCTAAATGTGTCATCTGTCTCTGACTATCTTTTTTTGTGTTTTTGCTCTTAAGTTTACTAGCTCTTACATGTTTGTTGTGCATTTTCTTAATGATGATAAGCACATATTTGAATTCGTTCTTTGGCTATGTCTTTTTTCAATCCAAACAATCTCTTAATTTTTAAGTTTCATTGATTATATTTTAATGTTACTTTTTAAATATCTAACATTTGAAACTAGTTCTCTTTAATGCCATCCTGCTCTGGTTTTTCATAGTGTTCTTTCTCTTTTGCCTTTGACAAACTGCAACATAGTCATTTTAGGTCACTTAGATTTATTATTCTGTATTGTATCTGAAGTGACAACTTCTCGAATTTTGATTTTGTTACCTATTGTTCTTAGCAATTGTTTCCTCATTTGTTTTGGAATTTGGGTTTGTAGGCACATCTATAGTGTCATTTGTTCTCTGTCTGTCTCTCTCTTGCTCATGTTTCTCTTCTCTGTAGTTTTGTGTGTCTCAATTTGGATATTATAGTTTCTTACATGTAACCAGATGTGATAGTGTCAGTGTTTTAATCTTTGGGGAACATTGGGACTATCACAGATCACAGCATGGTTTAGGAAGCAGTTTAATAATAGTCTTGAGTGGGAAGATTTTTCTATTTTTTTTGCCACATCTTTAAGTATACCTCTTTATGGAAGTCATTTCCTTGGTAATAATTGCAGCCTTTCTTTGCTTCCCTTTGTGTAGTGAGCCTGGATTCAATGTCCACCCTATGAATCATTTTTAATCTCTGTTACTCCCTAACTATTCTGCCTGCCAGTGGAGGTAAAGCCTAATAAATTTAAACTTTTGATCCTATTTTTCTGTTTTTAACATTTGATTTCACTTCTGGTTCCCTAGATATTTATCTTGTTTTAGGGTATTTCTATGTTTTTAAAATTTTTTCTTTCCAGATTGTCTGGATTATTTCTATTTTTCAAATTTTTTCTTTCCAGATCGTCTGTATAATCAATATTTGTCTGATGTACAGAGCCTATATCAAAGAGTTAACTGGTTTCCTTATCTTCTTTCTCATTAAAAATAAATAAATAAACACAAGACATAGGGAGATTCTTGTAAAGTCATTGAAAATAAATTATTTTCTCAAATGAAGCCTTAGCATGTGTAAGTATATTCAAGTCTCCAAATGATGTTTCAAAAATTACTTTCCTAAACTCATGCAAATTATTTTTAATCTGCTAGTTGCTAGTCAAGATTTTTGAAGTTTAAAATGACATAATTATAGCTTTTAGAAGAGTTAAGCCACTTTTTTTCTTTTGATGACACACCAGCAAAGCATAATTGCAAATAATATTGCTTAATAGACAGACTTATTTTAGTAGCTTAGTCAAACTTATTTTAGTGGACCTATTTTGTAAAAATAAAACTTGAGGAATAAATGTGCTTTATCTCAGTCATTAATTCAGATCATTCTCTTTATTGGAAGGTGTAATTTAACACCAACTCTTGGCAACATATAAAATTTTGAAATTGCATTAAAAATAGCATAGTACTTATAATTTCACAGGAGTATTTTGGTCACTGAGAGATAAGTCTATGTTAATATTAATGAGATACACTTACTCGGATATGCAGTAACTACTTGCAGTGTGTGTTTTGCAAAACTACTATAAAAATGGTCATCTCTAAGAATCATCCTTTTCAGATATTTTTCATGAAGATATTTATATATTAATTTATATCACATGCTTAGAGAACACTAAGTATGTATTTTTTCAACAGACATTGCCAGTTTTAACTTCATAAAAAGGAATGATGTTGAAATTAAAGGTATTGAAAGATATTTTTTTCTCTCTACAAGGCACAATTGAAATATTTAAATTACACTTGAGTGCTTTTAGTCCTGTTTTAGGTTTTAGCTATTAGTTATTTCCAACTTCATATATCTTTTAACTCCAAATCTGTTCAGTCTATTAATTTAGCAAGTATATAAATAGAAATATTCAGAGTCATCTTCAAGAGTTTTATCTTATTTTAAAATCTACCATTAACTGGAAGAACAGCCTAATCATAAACTATACATATAAACAAACTTCACCAAGTTCACAGGAATTAAATATGAAAATAACATGGCTTCTAAAGTTGGAAAGACCTAAATTTGTATTCTGACTTCACCACTTAATGCCTCTATGACCTTAAGGAAGTTATTTAAACCTCAGTTGCATCATCTGTGAAATGCTGGAAACAGTACCTAACTCCCAGATTTTTTGGAGGATAAAATGAGATAATATAAGAACATTAGTCCAACACCTCTTCCTCATTAAGGACTCTCTCACTGATGATTCTATCAGATATGAGATCCCAAATGATCTATTTGATTCCTTGGAACCAAAACATCTAAAGCAAACTATTGTCTTTAATGTATGTATACTTTAATCAATAATCATTATTAAGTCCATACTATAAGGCCTGTATAATTCTTGTAGTTACAAGTGCAGACATGACCTTGAATCTCCTTTGGTTAGGAAGAACATTTATAAAAGTGTTCTAATTTCAAATAAAGAGGCAGATGGAATTTGGCCAGGAAAAGAAGAAATGAAGAAACATAGCATAACCAGACATGAAACGAGTTATTACCCATGTTTCTTGCTCTCTGACTCTCTGGGCTCATATTCTCTCACCCCTGCTTCTTTCTGTGGCTCAGTTTTTTTCATATTTCTTCCTGCACACTCAATGTCTTTAAGTTGTTCATGGCAGTCCAGTGACAGATGCTTAAGAGTATTTTGGAATCAGAGCCTGCATCTTCTCATATCTCTGGTCAACAACTCTATGTTCTCTGGAGACAAATTTCAATAGGCCCAGTTTGGGCTGAATGTCCACCTAGTGCAATCAACTGTGGCAGGTGGCAAGGTCGTGGAGCCAGCTGCTTACTCAGAAGATAAGAAGGTCTAAGGACCTAAGGATGTTATCTGTGCAAGTGGGAATGAATTGGTTTCTTGCCACTAATAAATATTCTTCATAAGGGAAAATATATTACTCAGAGAAAAGGAACTTTAACAATTAGCAAAGGCTGATTGATATAAAATCAGCCACATAATATCTAACTTTGTCTAAATTTTGTTATTAAAATGCAGTGACAAAAAGTGTAATGTTTATGAGAATTGAAGAAACTGTTCTGTGAAGCTGAGAATTCCATGGCAAAAACCTTTGGTATTTTGAAAAATGTTGTAATTGTACAAAACCTTCTTTAGACATCTTGTAAACTACATTTATTTGTTAGCTCATTTGCTTCAGTCACCTGGCTTATATGGATAAGGACACAAAGTATTTGGTGCCACTCAGCTCCAGTGATAAAAATTATTTCCAAAACCCCAGCCAAATAGATTTTATTGGTCTGAAGGATGAACAGATGAGACTGTGTATATGTATATTTTAATTTTTTTATGTTTATATAACAATGTTTGAGAAAGGATTTTTGGTAGCTAGTCTAATATTGCATAAACAATATTACTCTACTAGAAAAGTTTTCAAACAGCAAGCCCTACTGAAAGTGGATAAAGGGTACCACTCTACATTGCATAAAATACCAATAGTATTTTCTGAAATTTAGATCTAGGAAAAAAAGTTGTGACATTCAAGGACAAAGCGTAAGTGAGACAGAAGTAGAAGGATAATTTAGATTCTTGAAAGCAACTCATTATGTATAGAGACTATAATATTCAAAATATGGCAACCAGTAGAGACAGGAGAGATTATTTAAATTAAAATTTATTTCTTAGGCTGTGTGTTGATATTAATAATTAATAAAAATTATTTTCATGGCTAAAATTTACTCTTTTTCTTGAACCAGATTACCTATAGTTAAGTTCAGGTAAACCAATACTTACTGAATTCCCACCATATTTGACATTCTATGCTAAGCTTTTAGGACAAAGAATGAACAAAAGTTACAATGCCATTTTTTAGAGATTTTAATTAATAATGCATAGGAAGATATGAATACACAGAATTACTAATTCAGCATTACTTTCAGAAATGACAGAAGCATGTAACAGGACAAAAAAATGTGAAGAAAGTGTTTACACTGCCAGTATGGTAATCACAGTGTATTCAAGGAATTCCACTGATGTAATATAATCCAGATTTATGAAGCCTGGAGATTCACCGTAAATCTTAGCATCAACTTGCTGAGGTGAATAGAATTGACAACAGATTTCTCCTCAATGGGAGGTCAAAGCTTTAAGTCAAATGATTAAGATGTCAAGGATTAAATCAACAATCAGTCAATGGATAAAAGAGTTTTCTTTCTGATTATACAGCAAGGCCTTCCAATGCATCTGAAATCAAGCATGGAAGACAATTACCTACTTCATGCCTAGTGCCTGGAATGGGTCCCTTTTCGACTTGACTCCATTTGTGACCCCTCTTTGTGACAGTTCTTAAACAATATTTCTGACCTTCTTGTCTCTATTCTTTATTCCAGAGCCCCAATTTACTCTTGCCTGCAAATTCACATGTGCTTGTGACCTCCTGCCCTCTTAGCATCCATTTTGTTCCTGTTATTTTGTCTTGATGACACAAGCTCTCCCTAAAATTTTTCATTAAACTCACATCTCGGCCAGGCTTGGTGGCTCATGCCTGTAATCCCAGGACTTTGGGAGGCCGAAGCAGGTGGATCATCTGAGGTCAGGAGTTCAAGACCAGCCTGGCCAAGATGGTGAACTGCCATCTCTAAAAAAATAAAATAAAAATAAATAAATAAACAAAAACTCACATCTCTCTGCATTATTATCTCTGTATCGGGACATGTAGTGACACGTAATTCCTTATGCCTTAATTACGTAGCACAGCTTCTCTGTTTTGCTTCTTGCAGCATGCTATAAAAATGATAGTTCTCTTGTATTGCTCAAAATCTGAGTTACAATTGGTTGTTTGCATCAAGAATTTGCAATCTTTAATGCCTTTATTTTTATTTCCACAGGATCTGCAGGTCCTATCACACCTACTCCCCTGCTTTTCCCAGTGCCAGTATGAAGCACTTTGACTAAATTCGTGATTGGAAGGTGAACATGGAATATGTTCAGAAAATACTTCAATAGTATTGTACTTAAATCGTCTGATGCATAATAGAAACCACAGCATGGGTTCTTTATCTCATCTCACTGCAATGTTATCTTCTGTACTTAGATATTTGACTTAACAAGCTCCACTTAAAATGCAAGTATTATTTAGGAGAATTATTTCTTAAGAATTTTTTGACACAACCTCAATTATAAGTATACGTAGACTACAGGACAATGGCAAGTCGGAGGGGAAGCAATGTCAGAGAGAAGTGAGTGGAAGGATTTCAATGATGCCCCATACACTGAGTAAAAGACTGACAATTACAAGATTTCTGTACTACTAGTTTGGGATTTTCCTCTCACTGTAATTGGCAAACCATATTTTCAAGAGTCTCTTCTGCAAATAGAGAAACTTGAAAGTGCCTTCACATACCATGTGCAAATTTTGTCATGATGACTGGAACTTCTTTTAGATTATGTTTTATTGAAAATGCAAACATTTTAATTGCTTTAAAACTACATTAAAATAATACTGGCAATTTATAGATTACAATATAGAAAAAGTAAAATATAGACCACCTAAAATATTATAAACATGTTTGAGATCTGGGGGTCACTTGTATTTAAATATCCCTTTTAATGTTGGATATTAATAAGTAATGTACAGTGCAACCAGAACTGGCAAGTGTATACATTAGTGGGATTTATTAATGCCCCCAGTTCTTGCATTTCTTTTTCTTCCAGTTTTTAGGCATATCCTCTCTTGAAATTTTTGACTCACTCAGTACTCTCAAATTCTGAATTTCCTCCCTTCTGTCTAAGGATTTACAAATTATTTATATGAAGGTGTCATTACATTTTGGAAATTGAATTTCTGACTCTTAGTAGGAATATTTGCCTTTAAGCAGGGTCAGAGCTTTGAGCCAAATGACGCAGGTGTTAAATGTGGAATACCAAGAACCAGCCCATAGATAAAAAAGCTTTTCTTAAACAGAACATTTTGATGCATCTGAAATCAAGTATGGTAGACAATTAACTACTTTATGCCAAGATAATATTATCCTTTTTCTTAATTTTTAATTTTTTGTGGATAATAGTAGGTGTAATATATTTATGGGGTACATGAGATATTTTGATACAGGCATGCAATGTGTGATAAACACCTGGAAAATGGGGGTATCTATCCCCCAGACGTTTATTCTTTGTATATAAACAATCCAATTATACTTTTAGTTATATTAGAAGGTATACACAATTAAATTGACTATTGTCACCCAGATGTGCTATCAAATACTAGATCTTATTCATTCTCCCAACTGTATTTTGTAACCATTTATCATCCTTACTACCCCCTTAATCCCCACTATCCTTCCCTCCCAGCCTCTAGTAACCAACCTTCTACTCTCTATGTCCATTATTTCAATTGTTTTGATTTTTAGGTCCCACAAATAAGTGAGAACATGTGATGTTTGTCCGTCTGTGCCTGGCTTGTTTCACTTAATAGAATCTACAGTTCCACCAATGTTGTTTCAAATGAAAAGATCTTATTTTTCTTATAGCTGGATAGTGCTCCATTGTATATATGTACCACATTTCTTTATCCATTTGTCTGCTGATGAACACTTAGGCGGCTTCCAGATCCTGGCTATTGTGAACAGTGCTACAATAAACACAGGAGTGTAGATATCTCTCCAATATACAGATTTCCTTTCTTTTGAATATATACCCATCAGTGGGATTGCTGGATCACATAGAAGCTCTATTTTTAGTTTTTTGAGAAATCTTCAAACTATTCTCCATAGTGGTTGCACTAATTTACATTTCCAGAAAAGATACAGACAATTATATTCTTCATTATTTTCTGTCTTATATTTCAGAGAAATTTATGAGTTATATTTACATAGAATTTTCTTACACTTTGCATTTTTCACATCAGGATTGCAAAGACATTTTTAAGTAGGATAAAACAAAATGCACAAAAATGAAGTAAATTAAATTTTATTTCATCTGTATTATTTGATACCTGAGACAAATCTTTTTTTCAGTTAAATGGATTTGTTTTATTTATGTTGAGCTAAGGGAGAGGGAAGAAACATTACTTTAAATACAGAAAATTAGAGTATATTCCACTGCTGAGCTAGAATGTTGGATAACTTCTTGAGTGATGTCAACTTCATGACTTACAGGGTGGTACGGGCATTTGGGCCTAAGAAACTGGTCTTGCTCAGATGTTGTAATCACTATTCTAGAGGCAGAGAGTGATGAAGAATAACAGAGCAGTGGTTGTTGATCTTTTTTCATACGTTTCTTGTAGATTTATTGGTCTTGGTGTTTACAGCTTGGAAGAATTAATTTTACTGGTGTGCCCTATTAATGTTTCCCTTTCTGTTTCTTGTATATTATTTGTAACTAACACCACAAGATAACAGTTTGCAAATCAGGGTGTTAAAGATCATAGAGAACTTAATTTGGTTTACCTTTGAGATTTATTACCTTGCAAAAAGAGGCACAGGAGAGAAATTCAAGAACTTCATTATAGTACAAATTGAATGAGACTGAGAGCTGTGCTGTTAGAATATAAATTAATTGATTAATATGTAATCTTGTAGTAAATAGCTATTATATCTGTTTGTCTCCCTTAAAAATAGATAATTTCTACTTAAGAATGTTGCCTACAAATTAAAATATAGTAAAACAATGTTCCATCTTTTTGTAAATATGAATAAATATTTTTCCTAATATATAAAAATCCTTCACTTATAAAGACTGTAAAGAAGCTTTGGCAAGCAGATGAATTAAACATATCAGACTCAGATTGATCTTTCCATCTGTTTATAATTTTAACAATCAATTTTATTTATCACTCTATATAAGGTATAAACTGATTCAGCTTTCTGGAAGATTGAATAACTATTTTTATTTTTGTTTATGTGTGACTTTGTATACTATATTAAAAATATGTAAATTTGCCATTATCTCATATTCACAAACTTCGGCACAATTCGCAAAAATTAAAATTTAAAAATGACATATATAAAAAGCAATACAAATGAGTTTTAAGCTATTTTTCAATTTGATTTAAGCCAAAGTTCTCTGACCGCACCTTCACTAGTGCTATATTGCTATTTCAAAGCTTCATTTAAATTGATTGTTTGAAAAAATGTGAAGATTTTTGCTAAAATTTTAAATAATTGAAAACAGCAAACACCATCAAGAAAAAGTGTCCTTCTATTACTTGACTGTTACCTCAATTAAGGGGTATTAATTTAAAGTGGTTGCATAACATTAGCATGAAAGCCATTACTTTTATAAAACATAAAATCTGATTTATTTGTAAAAAGTTTTACCAGTTGCTTCTTTCTGAAATTTTAAATGTTAATTTATTCAACACCTAGTTCTTTTTTTTGTGTTTTAAAAGTGATCATTCATTGTAAATATGAAATGGGACTAAAATAATAAAGAAACTTGCAGGGATTTATAATTTCCAGCCAAGATGAGTGGAGTAACATAACTTACACATCCATATAACAACAAAAGTAGCAGCAACAACAGCATGCAGTAGAGCAGGGAGGAACCCAGGAGTGTTTTGGTGAACTTCGTGAGTTGAGGAGATGGAGCTTAGAGGCTGGGGATGTCAAGGTGTTGGTATTCCATAAGGCAGAGATCTGGAGAGATGCATGCTGTACAGAGAGAGTACTTTGGATATCTGCTGAGGGCCTCATTGATGTGTTCAGCTGAATAGACACTACCCAGGGCCAGGAAGAGAACCACTTAAAAAGCATAGAGAAAACCATCCAGAGATCTCACAAAGGACCTAAAAAGTTGTGTTTTTCCACTATCCAGAAAACCTTACATTTCATGGTGCACTGAATATTGCCTCAGTAGGGAAGTATTGCCTCAACCAAAAAGAAAATTAGTGTTATATTTTGCTGCTTAAATTTCAGAAAATAGGCCAAGCATGGTGGCTCACCCCTGTAATACCAGCACTCTGGGAGGCCAATGGGTGCAGATCACCTGAGATCAGGAGTTTGAGAACAGCCTGACCAACATGGAGAAACCCCGTCTCTACTGAAAATACAAAATTAGTGGGGTGTGGTGGTGCATACCTGTAATACCAGCTACCCAGAAGGTTGAGGCAGGAGAGTCACTTGAATTCGGGAGTTGGCAGTTGAGGTGAGTCGAGATGGTACCATTGCACTCCAACCTGGGCAAAAAGAGTGAAATTCTGTCTCAAAAAAAAAAAAAAATCCTAGAAAATAAAGTTTAAAGGCAAGCTTTGAAAATATCAGAGTTTCCCATAGAAAAACTTAAGAATATGTAGGCATTTCTATATCTAGATCCTTGAGGAATCACCACTCTGTCTTCCACAATGATTGAACTAATTTACACTCTCACCAACAGTGTAAAAGTATTCTTATTTCTCCATATCCTCTCCAGCATCTCTTGTCTTCTGATTTTTTAATCAGATCACCATTCTAACTGGCATGAGATGGTATCTCAATGTGGTTTTGATTTGCATTTTTCTAATGACCAGTGATGGTGAGCTTTTTTTCATGTTTGTTGGCTGCATAAATGTCTTCTTTTGAAAAGCGTCTGTTGACATCCTTTGCCCACTTTTTGATGGGTTTTTATTTTGTAAATTTGTTTAATTTCTTTGTACCATTTGACCCAGAAATCCCATTACTGGGTATATACCCAAAGAAGTATAAAACATTCTATTATAAAGACACATGAACACTTACGTTTATTGCAGCACTGTTTACAACAGCAAAGACTTAGAACCAACCCAATGCCCATCAAAGATAGACTGGATAAGGAAAATGTGGCACATATACACCATGAAATACTATGCAGCCATAAAAAGGATGACTTCATGTCCTTTGCAGGAACATGGATGAAGCTGGAAACCATCGTTCTCAGCAAACTGACACAAGAACAGAAAACCAACACCATGTGTTCTCACTCATAAGTGGGTGTTAAACAATGAGAACACATGGACACAGAGAGGGAAACATCACACACAGGGGCCTGTCAGGGGGCAGGGGAGAGTTAGGGGAGGGAGAGCATGGGGTGGGAGTATTGGGGAGAGATAACATTAGAAGAAATACTTAATGTAGATGACAGGGGCATGGATGCAGCAAATGACCAAGTCACATGTATACCTATGTAACAAACCTGCACATTCTGCACATGTACCCCAGAACTTAAAGTATAATAAAAAATAAAGAAAATAAAGAAAAAAGAATATAAAGGCAAATATTAATACATAGACTACACCAAAGTAAAATTTACAGTGTCCAGCATCTAGTCAACATTACCAGGCAAGCCCAAGAGTAGAAAATATGACTCATAATGAAGACAATAAGAAACATGATGAAACAATTCAAACATACCAGAATGAACAGGAATAGAAATTATAGATACAATATTAAAATGGTTGTTATAACTGTATTCCATATGTTCAATAAATTGGACTAAAATTTACTAAAGTAAGTTTAGTAGTGACAAGGAATCTACTTTTTATTTTTTTTTTGAAATGGAGTTTAGCTCTGTTGCTCAGGCTAGCGTGCAGTGGTGCAATCTTGGCTCACTGCAACCTCTGCCGCTCGGTTCAAGCAATCCTCCTGTCTCAGCCTCCCGAGTTGCTGCAACTACAGGCACATGCCACCACAACCAGCTAATTTTTGTATTTTTAATAGAAAAGGGGTTTCACCATATTGATCAGGCTGGTCTTGAACTCCTGACCTCAAGTGATCCACCCACCCTGGCCTCCCAAAATGCTGGGATTACAGGCATGAGCCACTGTGCCAGCCAAGGAGTATACTTTTAAGAGTTCCTTAAAGTTCTAGATATAAAATATAAAACTATTTTAGACAATAATTTCCCTAGAAAAAATTGACAGCAAATTGAACGAAGAAGAAGAAAATTAATGAACTTAAATACAGAAGTAAAAACTATTCAAAATAAAAATTGAAAAACAAAATGATTTAAACAAATGAAGAAGGTATGTAAGAGCTGTAAGACAAGTTGAAGTTACACAAGATATGTACAATTGTTTCTCAAAAAAGAGGAAAGCAGTCAGAAAACACATCTGTTTCCAAATTTTGCTTATCATTTTAAACCAACAAATCCAAGAAACTCACTAAATCCAAATACAAGAAAGTTTAAAATGACTACACCGGTATGCATTATAATAAAATTGTCTAAAACCAATGCTACATAGTATGTACAGAAGAATAGTAATAAAAATAATGGCTGACTTCTCATTAGAAATAATGCAAGCGAGAAGACAGCAACATCTTTAAAATCGTGAAAGAACAGAAAGTTATCAACTTAAAATGGTATATCCAGTAAAGGTATCTTTCAAAAATGAAGGATAAACAGTTTTTCAGACTTACAAAAGCTGAAGGAATATGTCAGTAGCAGGCTCACTATTAAAAATGTTAAGGGAGTACAATTTTTTCTTTTATTAAGTTAAAGTTGGAGTTTTTACTAACACATCAATTTGATCATTATCAGGTAAAGGGAATGAGTATTACAATGTTTGCTAGTAGTGATAATATGTCCAATATTTCTCTAGAGTATTAAGAAATCCTATATTAGTATAGTTCATTGACATCTTGGTCAAGGGGAAAACATTTTAAATAGCAATTCCTACTCTAGTCACTGAATTTATTTCAGAGAGTTTTTAAGAAGACCGTTGGAAAATGGGTAGTTCAAGAATAAGGAGACAGTGGGGATTCTATATTTTAGGGCATGTTAAATGTTTCTGTAGTCTTCATGATAGAAAGACTTCCTATCTCTTCCTAACTCAAACACTCTGATCTATAAATTGCTTTCCCATCCTGGTCTCTCCACATTTCTTCCGTTTCATTATTATCCTGAATTTCGAAATGGAGAAAACCATTCTACAAGTACCTCATTCATCTGTGAGCTTTCCATGGATGAGAGGATTCTGAAGACTGTATAAAGAAAATAAGAGTAAGAAATTTTGGAGAAAACAAACATTAATTAATTGAATATAATTCTTCTCAAGTAATTAAACAGGAAATGTCAGGCATAGTTTTCAATGCTAGTTTGGGGGCTCTGAGCTTAGACTAAATTAAATAGCTAAATGGTCCTTTGGCAGATCTTTCATTTATCTCTTTCTCTGTTCCAAATTTATCACTTCTTGGTACTCTCTGAAAGCATCAGAAGAATGAAAAAATTATCTATGTTTTAATAACAATGTTTTGTTCTGGTAGCTGTAATTAGGATACAAATGTAGCAAAAAATAATAATAATAAGGATTAGGTGGGTAAAATATTTTCATATAGTTGGCCAGAATTTGCCTAAGGAAATTCTGAGCTATTTCATATCATTCACATTTTCATAGGTAATAATCAAGGATTAAGAAAATATAATGAAGTTTTTATCCCTTTTATTTAAAAAGTATGGTTGTAGAAATCAAATAAATACATAAAATAAAAATCAAGGAACACAATTTGATTTTCAGAACCCTGGCTTAGTATTCCAGGATTACTTTCTCCTAGAAAAGAAAAGAGCATGTTTGATGGAAAAACCAGTAACTTGATTTTTAAAAGCCTTTAAGTTAGTGAAAAAAGACACAGAAGATCACATGGTCATTTTCAAATGTTAAAACGTCTCAGACAAATACCAAATTTAAAAAGTAAAACATGAATGTTTCAAAAGTGAAAGATTTCAATTAAGAAAATTATATGTGGTTACATACAAGCCTTTTGATGTGCTCAGATTTTAAATATGCATTTACAAATGATGTAAGAGGTACCACATAACCATAACAGATATTATACATTTAAAATATCCTGCAAAAATAGAGTGAAAATCTATAGACCATAAATTTTAAAAGATGTTAGGAAATGATGAATGCTTTCAGCCTATAGTCAGAACACAGAGAACAAGAAATAATTACTATTTGGAACAAAGGAAGTAAAATTATCAGATAATATGAAGAAGAAAGAAAGGGAGAGAGAGAGACAGACAGGTAGAAATAGAGACAGAATACTATGACTTTTTGGCTTTTGTTTCCATAGAAGGAAATTTGTATGAATTTCTAGTATTAATATAATTGCATTAAAAAACATTGAAAAATTTTAGGCATTGAAAGTTTGACTGTAATCATCACTGGTAGTAATCTTTTAGATATAATGGACATTGGGCAGTGTAATAGAAGACAGAATATTGATGAATGTAGACATTGTTTAAACAAAAAAAGGGAAAGTAAGGTTGAAGATCATGAGTCTGGCAGTACGTGTGAGTAAGTTATTTGAAATTAGTTACTATTATGTTCTATAGAGGAAATTAATCTCTGAATTTATTAAGAAAATTTCTCCAAAAAATGTATTTCCTTTATAAAAAATCTTTTAATTGGTTAAGTCACTATAAGGCTAAGTAAAAATATGACTCTGGGTTTCTGTTACAATGAACTAAATTTATCTCAATAAAAGTAGTTAACTACAAGTTTAAGATGAGCCAAAACACTTTAGGAGGCTGAGGCAGGTGGATCGCTTGAGGTCAGGAGTTTGATATCAGCCTGACCAACATGGTGAAATCCCATCTCTACAAAAAATACAAAAAATTACTGGGCATAGTGGTGCATGCCTGTAATCCCAGCTACTCAGGAGGCTGAGGCATGAGAATTGCTTGAACTCAGGAGGTAGAGTTTGCAGTGGGTTGAGATCATACCACTGCACTCCAGACTGGGCAACAGAGGGAGACTCCAACTCAAAAAAAAAAAAAAAACAAAAAAGGCTGAGCTAAGATAATGTGACTTAAAAAGTAACATAAAGAATTTTCAGTAACTTCATTGTACTAGCAGCAGAGATTCAAATAGAAGAACAGAAATAGCAAGAGGAAAACCTCATGGACTACAACTTTACTAGAACCAGTTGAAAGGAAATTTCATTTCTGGTCAGGATGCAAAAAGATATGGACGACCTTCATTCCTATAGTAACCCAAAGGGAAACTAAGGTAAAACACAAACTTAGGCCGGGCGCGGTGGCTCAAGCCTGTAATCCCAGCACTTTGGGAGGCCGAGGCGGGTGGATCACGAGGTCAAGAGATCGAGACCATCCTGGTCAACAAGGTGAAGCCTCGTCTCTACTAAAAAAAATACGAAAATTAGCTGGGCATGATGGTGCATGCCTGTAGTCCCAGCTACTCGGGAGGCTGAGGCCGGAGAATTGCTTGAACCCAGGAGGCGGAGGTTGCGGTGAGCCGAGATCGTGCCATTGCACTCCAGCCTGGGCAACAACAGCAAAACTCCGTCTCAAAAAAAAAAAAAGAAACACAAACTTGTACTTATCTATAAAATTATTAAAGACCAGTCAATGCAAGAAAGTCCTCATGAGCTGAATCCCAAAGAGAGAAATGATTCATGCATAACCAGCAAGTCTCAGAGCAGTTATGGGGCAACTTCTGGGTTGGGTCTAGGCAAAGAAGAAAGGTTGCCAAAAAAATATAAGAAATTGACTTGCTTAGTAAAAGCCAGCTAAGCTACTAGTCAAGGTTGGGGCAGGCAGGAATAATTGGAGTCTTAAAAATACTCAAATAAAAGAATAATTTGCTTACCCTAACAATAATCTCTACTGCTTCACCACCATTACCTGTTTTGCTGGTGACAGTGCCAAAAGGTAGGGCTAAAAAGCAAGACAAGTACACAACACAAATTAAATCAGACAGTCTAATATAAGCAGTCTACTATTAGAGTCCCTGAGGAGAGAAGTAACAATAACACAACAGAATATATTTAAATAAATAATGGTTAGACATTTTCCAAATTTTATGAAAGACATACATCCACAAGATTAAGATTTTAAGCAAATCTCAAAAAGAATAAAGCAAAAAAAAATCACACATAGGTATATCACAGTCATACTGCTGAAAATTCACTATAAATTCTAAAAGTATACACAGGAAAAACATTACATACAAGGAAACAAAGTAAGTGACTTCTCATTAGGGGCGAGGCATGCCAGAAATCATGACATTTTCAAAGTGGTTAAAAAGCAAAAAACACTACCTACTACTACCACCCCCACTACCAACAGCAACAATGCAACTATAAACTTAGAATTCTATATCCAGCAAAAAAACATCTTTTAAAAGGGAAGGTAAAATAAAAACATTTTCAGATAGGTGGGTTCCAAGAGAACTTGTGGTCAAAGCAAAGCGACAGTATT
The DNA here is from genome assembly GCF_001604975.1 of Cebus imitator. Classification (NCBI taxonomy): domain Eukaryota; kingdom Metazoa; phylum Chordata; class Mammalia; order Primates; family Cebidae; genus Cebus; species Cebus imitator. The sequence continues at coordinate 10,799,370 of NW_016107325.1, forward strand.
TTAGGAACAGCATGGTGAAGGATCCTGCCTTAGGTAGAAGACCAGTTCATATGAAAGAAAAGACCCTTCAAATTCTAAGAACCAATTATATTACCTGCTTTTTAATTGGAATATTTACAATTTCAGTTCCTTGTTATTCTCTTTCCCTTCAGTCCAAAAAACGTTTGCATCTTTTAGAAGTTGTCTTTACTTATCATACTGATCATATTTCATTGTGTTCATAATTGCTTCAGGAATTTAGGTACTTTATAAATATTAAGTGAAATCTTCATAATCTGAAATATAAAGGGGGTCTTAGCTTAAATTTCATTAAAAATTTCAAGCTCCATTAAACTAGTTAAGCTTCATTAAATTAGGGTTATTGTCTTTAGTCTTCTTAAACAAAGCTGAGAATAACTAAACCTTTAAAAATTCATTTTTATGCTTCTATGATCAAAAGACTACATAAGGCTGGTTAAGCATCGAAAGTTAATTAGCCCGGGATCATTTAACATCTTTTCTTCCTGGTTGATAGAACACCTACATTGTTAAATTAATATGGATTCCATTAAATAGTTTTAAATATTGTTAAAATGTGTTAAGCATTATTAATCCAATTAATCATCATAATGACAGTAAACACAGTGTATATTATTCAACTTTCAGAATGAAAATTTGTTTAGTTTGGATAAAATATACTAAGCTTATGAGTAACTAACATTAATATTTATCTCCCTTTTATATTATTAATTTACCCCTACAAAGAAGTGAAGACACTGAATCAGTGAAACTGTAAGCATTTTGCCTCCTAGCCTATACATTCAATATCATACTCATTTAAAATCTGTACTTTGCATGATTCACATTTTATATCTATACCTATATCTATCAATTCATCAACAAATGGATAATGAGTGAATAGATAAAACTGTCAAATAAGGTAGTTCTGTATATGCAATTACCAAAGAGAAGAAAATACATAGCAAAGGACACTTGAATTAAACCACAGTTATTTTTCTGGAACGTTATCTGGTATTTGGTGGGGCCATTAGGCTATTTATTCATCTTGATACCATATGAATTAATATTTAAGAATATCTGTACACTTTTCAGAAAGTTGAATTTTCCTGATGGTTTTCTTTTACCTTATTTTCTTTCAGTTAAAGAAATGTATGAATCAGAACAAGGTGTCATAAAAGGGAAAGGAAAATGTTTAAAAAATGATAAAAGTAATATGTATTTGCTCTTTTAACAAATATTTTTGTTTAAGCAAGGCTGCTGCTCAGTGCAACTTCAGCATTCTGTGATTAAGTAATGCCCAGGTCATGAAGGACAAATGACTTGAATTAGTCACTTGGGGCCCATAGCCAGTCTCTACCAAGGTGCTGCAGCAATTAAGAGCTGTGAAGAAAGGAGCATGTCTGTAGTTCAAATCCCCACATTTTGACACCATAATAACTTACCAGATGCTCCATATAACACCTCTGCCTCAGCCACTTTCATTGCTATTGGATGTGGTAAGTAATAAAGCCTGAATGGCACCACAACTTATACCGCAGCCTTTGCCTGCTATAAAGTCCTTTGTTTACCTATGGTATTTGATAAACTGTCTCAAGTACCATAAATGGGTCAAGCCCAAATACAGTGTGTGTTTTCTCCAATTATCCTAAAAACCCAAACATTAAGCTTCATTCCACATAGAGTAAGGCATCAATTGCTTCTCACATTAGAAGAGATATTCCAACATACCACTTTTACCTAGAAACTGCACAGATGTACCCGTCTACTTAACTCTTACAAGATTCACCTCATGTTTTCTTGCATGCTTATGTCTTACTAAGGCAGCTAGAGAATTTACTACATTGTAATGCTGGTCAAATTAGCCTAACATCATCAATACAATGAACCAGCCTAATATTTAAAGGAATACAGGATAATTAGGTCCCTCTGAATTACATGATGACCAGGAGCAGAAAAGTTGACATATCCTCAGGTAGGACAGCCAAGGCATTCTGCTGTTTCTGACTGTGAAAGGATCTGTTGATAAGAATTCTAAAGAAAGCAACATAGGTGTCTTGGAGTATATTTTTCCCACTAAAAACTCTATTTCTCCACCTCAGTTGTGATTGGTAAAATCTCCTGATCAGGTTTGCACTAATATAGAGTTGTTCATTTTGGAAGGCCCACTTGGATGTTATATCAACTAAAAATGTAAATGAATGGAAGGTCCAGAAAGAATTATCATCCTTGAATTTTCCAAGTGTTTGATAATGGAGTTGATCTCTACCAATTCCCTGGAACAGAGTATTATCTTTTTGTTTATTATCATACTTACAGATGTGTCATAGTGGCTTCCACTTAACACAATGATACCATAATAACCTTCACTTCACTGAAATTAACCTACAGATTCTTCCAGTTACTAAGTATATATCCTAGGACCAAGGAAAGAACCACAGTATCTGGTTATGATTCCAATGGATGACCTGTGAGATGAATCAGATCACATATCCATCTTTTTACTCACCTCCAGTCCCACTCATTCTGACTAGTGGATTTTGGTGGGCTTTGGGGTCTCTAAGAATTAACTTTGATTCAGAGGCAAACTATAACAATCTCTGGAGGGTCTGAGTATTTCTCTGTCCCCAGGCACGCTCGCCTTACATTACCAAGGTCACTTCACCTTACCAAGGTCACCTTACCTTACCAATATTACATTTCAAGGTAAGGTGAACATTACATTTACATTACTAAGTTCCTGCAACTCTCTTTGGGCAATGGTTACCTTTTCCCACACTGGATCTTTTTAGTTCTCTATTTGGGCTATTTTGGGATAAACAAATATCTTGTTATTAGCCACAAGAAGTTGTAATGTTGGACTTTCATGAGAATCAGGCATCCATTGGAGCAACTGCCAAAGTCAAAGGTTTTTAGGAGGATTAGTCTTGTTCTCTCAGTTAAGGAGGAGATGCTTCTGTAAACACAGATGTTTTGGATGATTTAGAGATCTGAAGTTCTTGGTCTTTTCTGCTTTAACTCAAATGGCCCTGTATCTCAGCCTCCAACATCTTCAAATCATACATTAGTGTAAGTGAGAAGAGATGTAATGGAATTCTGCCTTTAGTTGATGCTATAACTTTATAGCTTTTAAAATCACACTCATCTTCATCTATCTTGAGACTATAGAAGATAAGAAGCCCTTTAGAGCTCCATAGAGATTTTCCAGTTCTTTTACTTTCCCCTATGTTCTGAAGTGGCCATTGAAAAACTTTCGCTTCTCATTTTCTGTGAGTAACCTCTGAGGTTTTCAGAAGCAGCTATCCCACACAGCAATCTTTGTAATCCTTACATAATATCACCATTGATATGCAAATATCAAGGTAAAAATACCAAAATATATAACACTTTTCTCAATTTACGTAATATTTCAATCTTTTAGGAAAACCGTTTTTATAAATTGGAAGGCTCACTTGGAGCCACAGAAATCTATGCAAAATCAAGTATCGTCATATAGCAATGATCTTTCTCTTCTTAGAGGTAACCCTGTGCTAAAGTTGTCCTCACTAATTAAACTTAAGTCTAAATGAGAACTTAATCAGGAGGGCTGATTCTTAATCAGAGGGATGTTCTTCTCTCTGAAATACCTGAAGGGTGCACTGAGGTTTTGTTGCAGCATTTTGGTGTATGAATTCTCTCCATTACTCTCAATAACAACCACTAGGTATTTGACTCATTGAGGATTCATATTACAAAGTTAAAATGTCTTAGGATTTTTCCTCTGAACTTCAGCAATAGATTCAGACAGATTACCCCAATCTCCTAAATCTTGTAGTACAATATGACATGTATATCTTCAGTATCTGCATTGTACCAAAAAAATCCAGTCTGGTGAAGTTACCTGATTATTTACATAATAACAAATGAAATTGTACTCAGCACCACACTGTATGAGAAAAACTCTTTGTTTTTCTGGGTGCCGTCTTTCACTCAGTTACAAGAACAATCAATCTTAATACCAACCCACTCAAATTTTCTACCTCAGAATGTGAACAGATTAATGACCAGGAACAATATCTAATAAAAGAAACATTACGTTCTAAGTTACTTCACCTAAAAAAAGGACACATCTATTTGAATAAGCAAAATTATAGATTAAAAACCTTTTTCTTAAATAGAAATGTCTTTTTATAGCATCTTCTACCATGCTATTTCAGCCTTAAACTGAAGAGAGTCTCTTAGAGAAGTGGAACTTTAAAACTTGCTTTAACTCACAGCTAAGAATGATTTATAATTACTATATCAATTAATAATATAAAAATGTTTTTAGGCTACATGGAATATGTGTACAATTTGTCACATAAGCAATTCCATTTCTTCATAAGATAAATATGCTTAGCAAATAATGTTCTCATAAAGCAAAGGTAAAATTAAGCTGAACGCTTGCTGAATTATCAAAAATGTGAATTAGGAAGGCCCAAATTAGTTTTTCCTGTAGCTTTATAAACAGTATCTAATAGTTTTATAATCATGTGATATTTAATATCCATATATTTGCATATAAATTACTCTCTAAGATACAGTTAATATTTATATGCAAAGGCTGCTGAAAATGTAGGAAATGTTAAAAGCAGCAATAAAATACACTTATTGTTTGAAAAAGTGTTTCTCCTAAGACTGCATCTATGAGTTCTATATTAAGTTTCCTTAGTTTATGCTTCCCAATGATATTTTTCTCCTGCTCTAATGTCGTAAGTGTAATGGGCCAACTGCAAATCAAATCATGTTTATTTTACTTCTAGTCACTAACTGTAAAACAAAATTTTGGAGTCAGAGTTTACCTGACAACTTTCAGATGATGCATGAAGCAGTCTAGTATACTTCCTTTAATTTCCCTTCACTATTCAGTCTGTAGTGTTAAGAGCAAAGGCTAAGTATGTGTACATCCAAACAGAAAATATGTAAAAGGATAATCACCTCACAGCATGAAAAGTCTAATTGATGGGCAATGTAAACTGCATGCTTCCCAATATTTGGGGCAAGAGCCTTTCTAACTATCTGGAAGGAATTGAAAGATTGTGGCATAACACCTGGTAGTGTGGTTTGAATTGTGTCCTCCCAAAAGATACGTCAAAGTTCTAACTCCTGGCAGCTGTTGAATGTAACCTAATTTGGAAATTGGGTCTTTGCAGGTGTAATCAAGTTAAGATAGGGTCACACTGAATTAGTTTGGATCCTAATCCTACATGGCTGGTATCCTTATAAGAAAAGAGAGACAGAAGATACACAGACTGAAAGCCAGGTAATGATTCAAGGAGAGAATGAAGTGATTCATCTATAAGCTACAAAGCACCAAGAATTGCTGACAACATCAGAAGCTAAAGAAGGCATGGAAAAGACTTTTCTCTAGAAATCTCAAAGAGAGCATGGGCCTGCTGATACTTTCCAACTTCCAGAACTGTGAGAAAATACATTTCTTTTATTTTAAGCCACCCAGTTTGTGATAATTTGTTGCCACAGTCCTAGGAAGTAATACACCAGGCTTTCTGTGACAGACATAGCTTTCCTTTAAGACAAAGGAGACTTTATTAAAAATATGTGAGCCAGGCATGGTGACTCACACCTGTAACCTCAGCTACTTGAGAGGTTGAGGCAGGAAGATTACTTGATCCTAGGAGTTCAAGGTTGCAGTGATTGCACCATGGCACTCCAGCCCTGGCAACAGAGGGAGACATATGTTTGTGTGCGTTTTTATATTTAACATGTCAGCATCCACTAACACATCTTCTTGAAAACAGATTATCTGAAGAAGTAAAACAAAATCAGATACACTTTTGATGAGGATAAGTATTATTACAAAGAATGGAAAATCTGTACTAAAAGAAGTGATACAGCTGTAGTCTGACCATTGTATTCCCTATTTATTCACAGGGTAGAGTGAGGGCCTATTAACTGGGAAACAATTATAGGTTAGCTAGAAATCAGAATGTTGGAAACAGATATGTAATTTAACATTGTATTGAAGAGTACAGCAAAAACATAAAAATATTATTGTGATATTTCCATTAAGACCAAGGATAAGAGGAAATTGGATAAAGAAAGAAATTCATTGCATTGACTAGAGACATCATTAAACATCATAATATTTAATATTTGCTGATGTTAGAATTAAATGTAGATTATAGAACATTAATAGAGGTAGTGTTCAATAAATTGAACTAAATTATTACTTAACATGTCATATAATGATAATATCAATACAAATGATATAGTGATAAAGAGAAAATGTTCATATGCTAAGAATAGACAATTTGAAAACTATAATCATCTGGAATAATTTATTTTATCTAATCCTTGCATAAAATTTCATTGGTATTTTATATAGGCTATAGTTATTTAAGTAAAAGCCCTGAAGGTAAATTACTATGGGAGAAAGCTACTCTGGAAATAAAACTCTTGCAATTTTAGTAAAACAGAACTCATAACTACAATTTTAATATGTCCTGTGAAACAATTTTTTATCAAATTCATTTGTTTTATTATATCCAAATGACAAAAAATAAAAAGACCAGGTGGTAATCCAGACAAACTATTAAGGCATTCCTAAACACAAGCTTAATTGACTTTAGAAACAAATGTATAGATGGTTTAATGAAGTAACTGTATTATAAAATGTTACTCTATCACACTACCATAGAGTTTCAAATATACTTTAACACTCCTGTGTTTCTTTTTCTTTTCATATAACACTTTATCATTCACAGTGCTAATTAGCATCTAAATCTATGTGAATGAGAAGCCAGTGTTAAATATACAGAGAATTAAGGCCAATGTAAGTAAATAGAAGCCCATTGAAATTCCAAAATTTATTATATCATTTATTCAACTGTCAAAATAATGTTCCAAACCTAAAACAGCCAAAAAGATTATTGGTATTCTTTCAGTATACTGCTAGTCTTGGTCATCTTTTTGACTATGTGATGTTCAACTCTGTATGGGCAAGAAGTTTATAGATTTTTGTTTGAAAGAGAAGAAAAAATTTTTTAGCCAGTTAAACAGACACCACTAAAGGTTATGCAAACCTGTTGTACACAACCAGCGTATTAGTCCATTGTCACGCTGTTCTAAAGAAATGCCCAAGACTGGATAACTTGTAAAGATAAAAAGGTTTCATTGATGCCCAGTTCTACATTGCTGAGGAGGCATCAGGAAACTTACAATCATGGTGGAAGGCAAAGGAGAAGCAGCAGGCATCTTGTTCACAGGACAGCAGGACGGGGTGAATGCAAGCAGGGTAAATGCCAGATGCTTATAAAACCATCAGCTCTTTTGAGACTCACTCACAAATAGAAAAGCAGCATGTGGGGACTGCCTCCTCGATCCAATTATCTCCACCTTGTCTGGACATGTAGGGATTATGGGGATTAATTCAAGAAAACATTTTGGGTTAGGACACAGCCAAACCAGATCAAACAGTTTCACATCCAATCCAGAAATATTATTCTAACCTTTTTAAATGCCTGATTTAAAAGGGATATTTCAACTAGTCATAATGGTCACTGGTTTTCTTATTAATTAATGAATTAAACAAAAACCTTGATATGTGTTCATTTTGCATTAGATAGGAATTGTATTTTTCAACTTTTGAAAATTGTTTGTTTTAGAGATCATTCACTGTGATGCCTAAGTGGGCTCACAACAGAGCCAAGTAAAACTATGTTACAGGAGACATGCATATCATGACTGTTCAAATTCAGACGTGCTTTCTTGCCCATGGAGTGAATCTCAAGGGGCAACCAACTTTATCTTTTCTGACACTCTAGGTTTTTTGGTGTTCCCTCACTGGTGTTTCTGTTGTTTCTGGTTCACATATTGTTGATTTCTTCCCCATCAGTAGTAGCATTGGATAGGCATTTGATTTTGTTGTCTGACATTTAGTAGTTTCTGTTTTATGAATAATAATGTGCTCTGTGTTAAATGAAATATGCCAGATAATCTGGATTATTAGTCTGTCTTATCTGTCTTTGTGTTTCTATTTGCGAGCTCAAAACAACCAACATTTTGTACCCATTTGGAAAGAGAACAACTCAGTTTCCAAACTGGTGAGTTTTATGGTTCTCTTATTACTTTTGATCTGTGGTTGAAGCTGTAGAACTAAAGTTGAGTTCGTTCTATTTATATCTGTGTTTTCTTTGTGTTTCTATAATTCACTAAAATATTTACGTCTCTTTGACAAATTTGAAGTATTTTTCTACCTCTGGCGTGTGTTACTAGTTTAAGTAAAATGTCTGTTAAATTAACATAGTTCTGTTTTGATTGCTTATAGAGAACAAATAAGTAAATATACATAAATTTACTAAAATAAAAATTAAAAACAAAATGAAAACCAAACACAATTTTGTCCCATATTTTGAATATTTTTGGTCCACATTTGCTCTCATTCTCCACTAATCAATTATCTTTTTTGTTGGCAAAGACTTTATTTTATTCTCATTTCTTTATACACTTCCCTATATAACAACTCTCTTATTCACCAGTACAGAGAAGAGTTTTATGTACTTTAGTATTTCAATAAACAGATATTTTATGTTTAAATTCATGGTCGAGTTTCTGTGGTGCATAGATGTGATGTACGATGAAGACAATGAATGACCGTCTCATAATGAACAATATATCAATAGCCTGTGACATCTAGATCAGCAATTCAAATTAATGCCAAAATAGACCATGACATATTGGTTTTCCAATAGTACTTTATCTTCTTATTAATAGGAACTTCACTGTGCACTGTAGATAGTGGTTAGAACCCTTTGGGCTCTCAAATTCAAGTGACTTGTATACATAAAATCCATGGCAACACCTGGGATTGAAAAACAGAATTATATTACCTTTTCTTGTGTGTGGCAAAAGGACCTGTTTGGGAAACATTCACATAAGTAGTAAAAAGCTATTGGAAATTTTCTTCAGTTGAAGTGATAACATTTCTCCTTTTGAGATATAAAAGTACAAAGTTCAATTTCTAGCAGAAATTAATTTTTCACATGCTGACATCAAGAGTACACATAGTCTTGATATCTATCTGTGATTAGAGGGAAAGCCACAAGACAAAGGCAAGCTCTGGAATAATTTAAGACACCCACTCTCTGATCTTTCAGATACTTGAGAAAAAAATAGAAAAAAATCTTGTAATGAAAAACTTGTCATATTTAGAAAAATTACTTCCACTCTACCATTTATATGCCTTCAGGAATGATTAATATAAAACTAGCTTAAACAAAAAACTTGATATTTACTGTAGATCAAAATAACTCACAGTAAATACGGTATCTCTTACTCTTTTCCTAGTAACTTTTTTGGCTCTTGCTCTTTCATGTGTTGGTTTCATCTTGCGATTGTTATGTTTGCAGAACCAGTATCAGGCTTCACATCAATTCATTATGGTCACCTAGAATGGACTTAGTGCCATTTAAATAATTATTTTTAGAAGATAACAGATTAATTGTGGCATGAATTCCCAGAAAACATCTCCTCATATCTCATTGTTTTAAAGTGGGTCACATGATTCTTAACCAGTCACTGACAAGGTAGGGTGGGGTTATCATCATTTCAATCAGGTCCAACCTAGCATTTGAATGTGAGGACAGCTTTTCGTGACCCACAGGGAATATAGAAAGAGTGGATATCTATACCAAAAAAAAAAAAAGAAGAAGAGGAAGAGGAGGAGGAGGAGGAGAAGGAGAAGCAGAAGCAACTTTGCTAGAAATAAAATGAAAGGCAGGAATGAATACATCAGTAATATACACTATAACCATATGTGTATATATATTCTTAATGCAAATCTCTAAAGAAAAGACATATTTTTATTCTTGATAAAAACAGATGAATAAATAATTAGTTGAGAACTGAGCCTTGTTGATCAAGTTTTAACTTATAGCTTATATTGGGTTGCTGTAGACACAAGAATTTCATTCTTTTTACAGAATTAGATTACCATAAAGGTAAAAAATTTTCTATTATTACAAAGAAAATGGAAAGATGGCTAAAAAATTAATTAAGCTAGTATATAAAGTAATTAACTGAAATACAATTCCTTGTTTCATATGTTCATGTTCTTCATGTATAATGAAGCTCCACTTAACTCTCCAAAGATTAACTATATATCTATCCATTTCCATTCTCAACCCACTTCCATTTTACAGTGAAGATTAAAATCTTTCATCTTACAGATTCTACTTTTCTATCTCCAATCCATTAATATGTCAAAAGACCATCTATTCTAGCAAGTAAGATTTAGAATATGACATGAATGCTTCATGTAAGGAATATGTTGTGTTTATACCCAAGTTATAGTGGTTAAAGACATATCTGGTTTTTAAAAAAGGCATATTTGGGCTCATAAACTCCAACTCCCCTCACATCCAACTCAGAACACCACATACTTTTCCATTTGGCCTGAAGAGAGCACAGGTATTTCAGCCATGAATTCCCAGTTAAGCATAAAAAATGGTAATTTGTAATGGGGGTGTGATGTAATCTTGCCCTCTGGTGCCTGCTTTGCCTAACTGGCAATTTCATGATCACCTATAAAAAAGAAAAAAAGAAAATTGTAATTCTATTTTTTAAACTCTTTTTAAAATTAATTTTAAAACTTTCTCTAGTATTAATACTGTGAGTTTTGACCATAGGCAATTCTGGACTTTCACCTCGCGTAATACTACTTGTTATGTATTTCTTGCTGATTTGCTATAACCACCTAATGTGTGAAGGCAGTAGCCATTTTGAATACTCAAAAATTGGTCACACTCTGGGGACTAAATGTGATGCAAATTGTGTCTTCCTACATTCTTTGAGAAGAATTTATTTCCATAAGAAATGGAAGCTTGAAAAATTTAGTCCCTGGTGAGGAAGTCCCTTCCTAGCAAACAGCCTATTCTGTGAAAGGGGATCACAAATTCTTGGTGAACAGAATATCTTGGGCAAAATCAGTGATATTATTAACTAGAGAGATTGGCTTAGTAATCGTTCCAGAAAAAAATAAAGAGCCAACAATTCATCTTGGAAAATGAACTATTCTTAATGCCGCATGCATTTGGAAGCCAAAGGAAAAAAGGATTCTGGTGAAATCTAGTCTACTGAGAATCTACTTAAAAAGCAAAACAAAACAAACAAAAAAACCCTCAGACTTCTTGTCATGCTGGCCAAAAGTGGACCAGGGAACACTCCTAAAAATAATGATAATAAAAATTGAAAAAATACTTTAAACAAATACAACTGTTTGAAATAACAAAACATTTAAAAAGGAGACAGAAACAATAGGACAATAGGAAAGGCTGCCTTTGAAGGATGGCTAGGATAAATAATAATTTTATAAGTATGTGGCTTTTTGTTTTTCTGGCCTGAGGTTGCTCCCCGCCTTTCAGCTCCAGTAGCAAAATGTCATAGCCTCATCAGCTCAAGGTAACAATGGGCGAAGTTCAAAGTCCACAGCTTCAAAAATTAAATGTAAAAGTTAAATCTGGTGATGTAAATGGAAAATCATAGGAACAATGGAGCCACATGAGGACCAATCTTCTAGATCTTATAAACTACATAGGCACTGGAGATATGACAGTTACTATTTATTGCCTTTCACCTCCAAGTTCATACTCCATTGCCTGCTCTTAAAAATGCACATAAGCCCTATAAATATACTTTTCAGTTGTTGGCTGACAGGGAGCCTTCTCAGTAGAGGGTGCTGAAGAGATATTGTAAGAGGTTAGGAGAGGTGCTTCTTGGTTCTGGTGTGCTCTCTGGGCAGGCTCTTGCAGTACTCAGGCTCTGCAGCTCACTCTCCTGAGATTGGTTTAGTAATTGTTCCAGAAAAAAATAAAGAGCCAACAATTCATTTTGGAAAATGATTCATGCATGGCTTCTCTGGCACCTATATCCTGCAGTGTACAGCACCCAGCGGCCAGCATTTACCTGAACACTTCTCTTGGGCAGTTTTGTAGTAGAGGGGTTGCAGTGAAACAGCTCCCCTTGAACAGCTTTCTCTGGTGCTCTAGAGAACAGATGTCCAGGAAGTTCTACCTACACAGCATCACAGTGACGATTCTGCCATTCACTCAGCCACAGCCATGTCTTCTCCAGCATGGCCTGGGCCTCAGCCCTGGAACCTCTTTGTTATATGTGGGAGCACTTGGGGTGTTAAAATATGCCTTCTAGTTGAAGTTTGCCTACTTCTACCCCAAAAACCTATAACATTTTTTACACACTCTATAGGAAAGTGAGACAGAGTTTGGAATAATGTATATAAAGCTGGTGCTGAGGAGGTTGTAATGCAAGTTTCCGGGGGATCTTTGAAAAGTTAGAATGGTATTCAATTTTTTAAAAGAAGGCATGTAGGTCAAGTCACAGACTGTTAGTTAAAATGGAAAGATTGTAGAAGCAGCCATCCGAGGGAGGGAGTTAAATTTCTAATTTCCATCGTTCTTAGCTTTACAGACGATGCCTAAAATAAAATGAAATTTTAGAAATTGATTTCCTATGAAACAGTTTATAATAAATGGTATATTTAACTAATAAGGCTATGATAATACTTGATTAGTTGTTTAGTCTGATAGATTCAACTGCCTTTAGTAAAATTCATTAAAAATGCCCACCTCATGTCCAGCACAATGGGGCAGTGTTGCTGGAGTTCAGCTAGTGTTGAGGGTAGGAATGGAAGTAGGAGCAGAGCACAGGCGGGTGTTCTTACCTACCTCTCTCTCTAACAGGTGAGATTTCTACTGAAGTTAAATCTGCAGAGATCCAAGGAGAATTTGCCTTGCCCACAGAGAAACCCATGAAACAGAAATCTGACTGCATCCTAATGGTTGTTAAGTGTCTTAGGAGAGATTTTAGGAGATGGTAATAAAAGCCATTATAGCTCATTTTTTTTTTACTTGTTTATTTTTTATGGTTTTTTGTTTGTTGTTTGTTTGGTGTTTGTTTTTTATTTTACTTTAAGTTCTAGGGTACAAATGAAGATCTTGCAGGATTATTACATAGGTATACACATGCCATGGTGGTTTGCTGCCTCTGTCCCCCTATCACCTACATACCTTTCCTCCTTTCATTTTCTCTACAGCCAAGATGTCTGGAAACCTTGGGATAGGATATTGGCCAATTTGAATGCAAGTTGCCTTTCTTCTGTAGAGCATTCAAATCACTTAATAAAACACTATGTATGTTTTACTTTATTTTATTGTAAGTTCCAGGATACATGTGCAGGTTGTGCAGGTTTTTACATAGGTAAAAGTGTGTCATTGTGGTTTGCTGCACTCATCCTAGATATTAAGCCCAGCATGAGTTAGCAATTTATTTTGATGCTCTTCCTTTCCCAACTCCCACTACAGGCCCCAGTTCCCCTCCTTGCGTCCCCTCCCTGTGTCCATGTGTTCTCATTGTTCAGCTCCCACTTATAGGTGAGAACATGTGGTGTTTGGTTTTCTGTTCCTGTGTTAGTTTGCTGAGGATAGTGACTTCCAGCCTTATCCATGTCCCTGCAAAGAATATGATCTCATTCCTTTTTATGGCTACACACTATGTATTTTTTTTTAAAGAATGCTGTTTGAAGATCTGATCTATAGACAGTTTTAGGATCAAATTATAGCTATAATTTTATTTTTATTTAACTCTAAAAGTTCTAATATTTAATTGATTTATCAAATATGTGAAAGCTTTATAAATAATATGTCTTGGGTTACTAATGGGTTTATCATAATCAGCTAAATTATATTTCAGTAGAAAAAGACCAGATATAGTGGCACTGAACAAATAAGTAAATGTATGGATGATAACAACCAGGTTTGGAAATGGAGAATTCCAGATTAAAATTAATCATGTGGTATTGGCTTACGGTTAGTGACATCAGCGTATACCGCTGCTTAATTTAGTATAGATGAATATATACAGAAATAATTACACATATGTGTGTTTATATTGCCTATCTCTACTTGCCCAGAGTGTCTTGGAGCAAGCATAGCACAGTAGAAGTGAGCACACTCAGTATCCAGACCTTGGCTTCTAATACCATTCTCTTAAAAAAAAAAAAAAATGAAGCCTTTTTGAAGAAATGATTAATTCAGAAGTGGGATAGGGAAAATACAAGATAAGACTGGAACATCTTATTGTGCCAGAAAGTAATGAAGAAAAAAAAAAAAAAAAAAAAGGACACAGGTGAGGGCATGTCAAAAAGACAAAAGGACTTAGGAGCCAACCTTAAAGAGCTCACAATGTTCAATGCTGGAACAACTGAGCAACAAAATAAATAACACAGTATATTATCTTGTTGTTGAATAAAGTATACTATACATGTTAATCAGATCCATTTGATTGATGCTGATGTTCAGTTTATAGTTGCTGATTTTCTGCCTGCTGGATATATTACTGATAGAAAGGTGTTGTGTATTTCCAACTGTAAGAGTGGATTTGTCCATGTCTCCTTTAAATTATGTCAATTATTGTGTTATATATTTTAGTGCTCTGTTGTGTGCTACAAACATGGATTGCTATTCTTGAAATATTGATTCCTTCATCATTATATACTGTATCTTTTATCCCAGGTAATTTTTTTTTTTGCTCTGAAGACTACTTTGTATGAAATAAATATAGCTACTCCAGTTTCCTTGCTGACATTCTCTGGATTTAACTGGGAATTGTATGTGAATTCATCTTCCCTCCTCTTAGCATAGAAATATGCTTCTTTGAAAAATTATTTTAGTGGTTGCCCAAGAGTTTGCAATATTCATTTTAAATTAATCTATTTGATATATCTTCTTTCAAATAACTCTTTTCTGCCATTCTTTATACAATCGCTGTCATTCATTTCCTTGAGCTATAATCAGAATAGATTGTTGCCATTTTTATTTGAACAATTATATATCAAAGCAATTAAGAATAAGTAAATATTTTATTTTACCTTAATTTATTTTTTCTCTGACATTTTATCTTTTTTAATGTAGATCTTAGTTTCTTACCTATATCATTTTATTCACTGGATACAGAATTCTAAGTTGTTTTTTTCTTTTCTTTTCTTTTTTTGTCCTTCCAATAATTTAAATATTTTACTCCACTTTCTTCTTTGCTTCTATAGTTTCTGAAGGCAAGTCTCCTGTAATTCTCATCCTTATTCCTTTACAAGTAAGATGATTTTAAAACCTTTAGTCTTTTTTCAAGAATTCCTCTTTGTCTTTGTTTTCCTGTAGTATGAATATGATATTCTCAGTGTATAGTTTTGCATTTGTTCTGTTTTGTATTTTCTATGATTCTTGCATCTGTGGTTTGATGTCTGTCATTGATTTTGGACAGTTGTCAGCCACATTGCTTCAAATATTTCTTCTGTACCTTTCTATCTTCTTCTTCAATTATTTTCATTAGGCATATATGAGAACTTTTGAAATTGTTTCACAGTTCCTGTGTTTTCTATGCCTAGATTTATTGGTATTCTTTTTCTCTTTGCATATCAGTTTTGAAAGTTTCTTTTGATATATCTTCAAGCTCACTGATTCTTCCTCAGCCTGTCAAAGGTCTTTAACTCTGTTACAGAGTTTATTATTTCTAGAATTTTCTTTTTATTTTCTATTGGAGTTTATCCCCCTTTGATTACATTGCCCATTTGTTCTTGCATGTTGTTTGCTTTTTTTTCCCATTAAAGCCCTTAACATATTAATAATCATAGTTATTTTGAATTATCTATTTGATAATTCCAAAGCCTGAATCATAACAGACCCTGATGCTTGTTTTGCTTCTTTAACTTTTGTTTCTTCTTGCCTTTTAAATTTTTCTTGCCTGTTTTCTTGTAATTTCTTATTAAAAGTCAGACATATTGCCTGATATGGTTTGGCTATATCCCTACCCAAATCTCATCTTGAATTGTAGCTCCTATAACACCCATAACTCCCACATGTTGTAGGAGGAACCCAGTGGGAGATAATTAAATCATGGAGGAGGGGGGTTAATATTGTTCTTACCATAGTGAGTCACCTTATGTGACCTGGGGAAGGGCAATTAAATTAGACAACTTCATAATGCCCTAGCCTTCCTGACTCACTTAAAAGAAGGAAGATCAAGTGGCTATAGGTATGCAGCCTTATTACTGGGATCTCTGTTCTGCTCCATTGGTTTATGTGCCTGTTTTTGTACCAGTACCATGCTGTATTAATTACTGTAGCTCTGTAGTATAGTTTGAAGTCAGCTCCAGCTGGTTCTTTTTCCTTAGGCTTGCCTTGGCTACTCACGCTCTTTTTCTGGTTTCATATAAATTTTTAAATAGTTTTTTTTTTTCCTGGTTTTGTAAGAATATCATTGGGTAGTTAGATAGGAATAGCATTGACTCTATAAGTTGCTTTGGGCTATATGGGCATTTTACCAATATTACTCTTCCTATCCATGAGCACAGAATGTTTTTTCCATTTGTTTGTGTCATCTCTTATTTCTTTGATCAATGTCTTGTAATTCTCAGTGTAAAGGTTTTTCACTTCCCTGGTTAGATGTATTCCTAGGTACTTTGTTCTTTCTGTGGCAATTGTGAATGGGATTGCTTTCCTGATTTGGCTCTCAGCCAGGTGTTGTTGGTGTATAGGAATGTCAGTGTTTTCTGTACGTTGATTTTATATTTGGAAACTTTGCTGAAGTTGTTTATCAGCTCAAGGATTTCTTGGACAGAGACTATGAAGTTTCCTAGACAGGGAATCATGTTGTGTGCCAACATAGATAGTTTGACTTCCTCTCATGGATATCTTTAATTTCTTTCTCTTGTCTGATTGCTCTGTAAGGACTTCTAATACTGTGTTGAATAGGAGTGGTGAGAGAGGGCATCATTATCTTGTTCTGGTTTTCAAGGGGGAATGTTTCCAAGTTTTACCCATTTATTATGATGTTGGGTGTGAGTTTTTCATAGATGGCTGTTATTATTTTGAAGTGTGTTCCTTCAATACCTAATTTCTTGAGGAATTTTAACAGGAAGGAATGTGAATTTTATCAAACACCACTTTTGTATCTGTTGATATAATCATGTGGTTTTTGTATTTAGTTCTATTTATGTCATGGGCCACATTTATGGATTTGTGTATGTCGATCCAAACTTGCATCCCAGAAATAAAGCCTATTTGATTGTAATAGGTAAGATTTTGGATGTGCTGCTGGATTCCATTTGCTAGTATTTTTTAACATTTTTGCATCTATATTCATCAAGGTTATTGGACTAAAGTTTTCTTTTTTTGTTGTATCTCTGCCAGGTTTGGATATCAGAATGATGCTGGCCAGGTAGAGTGAATTGGAAAGGATTCTTTCCTCTTCCATTTTTTGAAATCATTTCAATAGGAATGGTACTAGCTCTTCTTTATACATCTGGTAGAATTTGGCTGTGAATCTACCTAGTCCTAGACTTTATTTATTTTTTTTTTTGGTTGTTTGGTGGGCAGTTTATTATTTATTCAATATTAGAGTTTTTTATTGTTCTGTTCAGGGATTCAATTTCTTCCTGGTTCAGTCTTCAGAGGGTGCATGCATCCAGGAATTTATCCATTTCTTCTAGACTTTCTAGTTTATGTGCATAGAGGTGTTTATAGTAGTCTCTGGTAGATATTTGTATTTCTTTGAGGTCAGTGGTCACTTATCCTTTGCCATTTTTAACTTTGTTTATTTGGATCTTCTCTCTTTTCTTCATTATTAGCAGCCTATCAATCTTATTAATTTTTTTCCAAAAAAAAACTACATCTTCTATATTTTCTAGCATTTTTCATGTCTTGGTCTCCTTCAGTTCACCTCTGATTTTTATTATTTCTTGTCATCTACTACCTTTTGGCTTGGTTTGCTCCTGTTTCTCTAGTTCTTCTATTTGTGATGTTAGTTTGTTAATTTGAGATCTTTCTAACTTTTTGATTTTGGCATTTAGTGCTATGAATTTCCTTCTTAACACTGTCTTAGCCGTGTCCTGGAGATTCTTGCATGTTGTACCTTTGTTCTCATTATCTATCTAATACTGTCAGTGTGGTGTTGAAGTCTCCCACTATTATTATGTGGGAATCTGTCTCTTCATAGGTCAATAAGGACATTCATTATGAACCTGGGTGCTCCTGTGTTGGGTAAATATATATTTAGGATAGATAGGTCTTGTTGAATTGAACCCTTTACGATTATGTAATGACTTTCTTTGTATTTTTTGATGTTTGTTGGTTTAAAGTCTGTTTTGTTTGGAATTTTTCTCTTTTAGTATGTTGAATATAGGTCCCCAGTATCTTCTGGCTTATAGAGTTTCTGCCGAAAGATATGCTGTTAGCCTGATGGGGGTTCCCATTGTAGGTGAGCTGCCCTTTCTCTTTAGCTGCCTTTAACATTTTTGCTTTCATTTTGACCTTGGACAATCTGATGTTTATGTGTCTTGAGGATGATCTTTTTGCATAGTATCTTGCAGGTGTTCTCTGCCTTATCTGAATTTGAATGTTGGCCTTTATAGTGAACTAGAAAACTCTTGAGAATGTTTTTATGAATGATATCCCGAGATGATTTTCAAGTTACTTGCTTTCTCCCCATCTCTTTCAAGAACACCAATAATTTGTGGATTTGGCCTTTTTACAGAATCTCATATATCTTGGATGTTTTGTTCATTTCTATTCATACTTTTTTACTTTATTTGTGTTTGACTGTATTATTTCAGAGAGCCAGTCATCAAGCTATGAGATACTTTCCTTAACATGGTCTATTCTGCTGTTAATACTTGTGATTGCATTATGAAATTATTGAAGTGTGTTTTTCAGCTCTATCAGATCAGTTAGGTGTTTTTATAGTAGCTATTTTGTCAGCTGCTGTATCATTTTATTGTGATTCATAGATTCTTTGGATTGGTTTTGGATATATTCTTGAATCTCACTGATCTTCATTTCTATACATATTCTGAATTATGTTTCTGAAATTTTAGCTATATCTGCCTGATTAGCAACCCTTTCTGGAGAACTGATATAGTTGTTTGGAGGACAGAAGACACTCTAGCCTTTTGAGATTTTTGCATTGTTTTTTTTCTCATCTGCATGTTTGGGTGTTCCTTTAACTGCAGTGTAAATCAAGTACAGTGAGTAGGCTTCTTTTCTGGATGTTTTCAGAGGCCTGAAGTTTTGTGCAGTCTTTATTTGTAGCGACTTCTTGTCATTGGTTTCACTGAGAGGTGTGTTAGTGTTTTTGATGTTGAAGTTGTGGGTGTGATCCAGCAGGTGGCGCTCAAGCATAATGGTCAGTAAGGTAGGCTCTTGCTCAGTCACGTGGCTCTTCTGTATTTCCTCACAGTTGCTCCTGTACTGTCTCTTAATTCTCTGAATGTGTGGGCTACTCTCCCCACTTGAGTGCTGGCTGCAGATCCCTAACTTGGCACTCCGGAGCTACACAGCAAAGCTGTTGGGAGATCTCAGGGTTTATGTTTCCTCCCCAACTTGGAAGCAGCAGAGGGACCTTAGCAGTGGTTATGCCCCAGAAAGATGCAAACCTGTAATCAATCAGTATATTTGGCCTGGGATGGTGGGGCTGCACTGTGGGTCCCAGCCAGGGAGTGGTTGGGGAGGGGTGTCTGGTGATGAGCAGGAGTGAGGGACCTGAGGAAGACAGGTCTCTTCTCCTTAAGGCAACTGCAGCTTTCTGGAAGAGTGGATAAGTCACTTACAGTCTCTGCTTCCTGCTTATTTGGAGAGCAGCGTGGGCAGTACCACTGCCTCTGCAGTGGCCAAGGGGCTTTCACTTGCCCTTGGGAGATGCACTTCCAAGAAACACAGAGTCACTGATATTGAAAGTATTCAGCTGGTGGGCAGGGCTGCTGCACTGCTAGCTTGAGCTGGGAGCTCCACTTGATAAGGTGGGTAAAGCTTGACGGCTCTGGGAAGAGAGACTGGTCTCCCCTCAGTGTGGTGACTATGGCACGCTGTATACTTGTTGCCCTCAGGCTGTTTCTTTCTTCCCCAGACTGAGGGCAGCAGGGGCAAAACTGCTGCTGTGGCAGTGGCAGAGGGGCTATCAGTTGCCTCTGGGAGCCTCTCCCCAGAGAAACTCAGAATCACTTCCACTGAGTATGCTCATCCATGGGTGGGGTGGCTGTTCTGTGGTCCTCCAGGTTCCCACTGAGTGAGGATGGGAGTTTCCAGGTTATAGGGATTGTACCATGGTTGCTTTGTGCTGGAGATGCTAGTGACTAGGTCCTTTGTTTTTTCCACAGCTTGAGGGCAGTTATGGCAGTGCCACTGCAGCTGCAATGGCGGAGGAGTTCTGGGTTGACTCTAGGATTTCCTCCTTAGAGAAATGCTGAACTGCCTCTGATTGAAGTGATCAGTTAGTAGCAGAGTGGTTGTGCTGGAGTCCCAGGTTAGGTGGCCCTGCCCAGTGAGGAGATGTGAGGACAGGAAACTGTATGGAAGACAATCTGACCGCTTTTCCATAGGGTGACAGCACTGTGCTAAACGTCTGTGCCAGTCCCTAGTCACCTCTCCAGAGCCTGTAGGCACTAGTGAATGCTGTGAGTGATTATTCTGCTGAGGAATAGAATGTGTATTCTGCAGCCATTGGATGAAATGCTCTGTAAACCTCTATTAGGTGCCTTTGTTCTGTAATGCAGATTAAGTCCGATGTTTATTTATATTCTGTCTAGATGATCTGTGCAATGCCAAAATTCGGTGTTGAAGTCTCCAGCTATCACAGTATTGAGATCTATCTCTTTCTTATCTCTAATTATATTTGCTTTATATATCTGGGTGCTCCAGTGTTGGATGAATATATATTTACAATTATTATATCCTCTTGCTGAATTGGGATCCCCATTTTTTTAGCCCTTTTATTTTTCTTAATTCTCTTTGTTATTCTCTAGTCTATCATCATGTAAAATGAAGAGGCTAGGTAGAGGTCCAGGAGGAAGTAAAGTTCAAATATACAAGAGAAATGGAAGAGACTGCTAAATAATTATTGTGGTTCAGTGTTCATGCTTTTGTGTTTTATGGTGCAATTGTTTTTACATTTTTTGGAGTAGGGGGCATCATAAATTTAGGCTTCTGACATCTTAATCCGGCTTTGAGTAAATGATTTTGAGAAAAGACAAAGAAAAAAAATATCAAAGACTTTGGGAGTAGATAAGACATGTCTGCCAGGTAATGGAACATGAACATGAAAAGGGCAAAAATGAAAGCTAAAACACCAAAAGAAATTTCAGGTAAGATAATTTATCACTAGTCTAGTAAATATGAATCTGAATGAAATTTAGGCATTTATGCCTGCCGCCTAACCTCACAGCACCTTCTTGACATTGTTTTATAGAATTTTTGTCTGACCTGTATGTCTTGTATTCAAAATAAAATACCTGCCATGAGAAGGTGATAAAATCTGAGATAACTGCAAAAATGCAGTTGGTGTGATTGAAATCGCAATTTATTGTTGATACTAAAAGTATAGAGGAAGGCAGCAAATCACACTGCCATGTGTGTACCTATGCGACAATCTTGCATGTTCTTCACATGTACCCCAAAACCTAAAATGCAATAAAATAAATAAATGGAAAAAAAGTATAGAATTGTATTTTTCCTTTTATAAAACAGAATTATATGTAAAACTAAACATTGAATGAAAAGGTTCAAGGTCCTCATAGGATCTGGCTAAACATAAAATATTTAGAGGCATGTATCTTAAAGAGTATTGCTATAGTAAAACCTAAAATACAAATATGCATATCTTATACCACTTATTATTATGTTCTTCACATGTACCCCAAAACCTAAAATGCAATAAAATAAATAAATGGAAAAAAAGTATAGAATTGTATTTTTCCTTTTATAAAACAGAATTATATGTAAAACTAAACACTGAATGAAAAGGTTCAAGGTCCTCATAGGATCTGGCTAAACATAAAATATTTAGAGGCATATATCTTAAAGAGTATTGCTATAGTAAAACCTAAAATACAAATATGCATATCTTATACCACTTATTATTCTATTGCCCCAAATTGCCATTAAAATAAATTAATATTTGTTTACCTCTTCTCTATACATTCTAAGTGAATAAAATGATTAAAAGCATTTTGTACAAGTACAATCTGCAGTGTCTTATCGAAGTGTGGCCTTTTCAAAACATCACAGCTTGAGTGATTGGCACATTCTAATGTACTCATAATTAGCTTGTTAGTGTAACAAAAACAATAGAATAAAAGTAATAACCGAATATGGAGTTTCGTCAAAATTTTGTACCTACATCGAGTGTCTTAACTTCTGGAATGCACAGCTTGTCTTATAGATTTAAAATGCAGTCTCCTATTTTTAGTTTTTGAACAATGTAAAAAGCCATCAAGTTACTTTAAAAAGAATTTCATCTTTTCTTTTTACAGCAGGTGCTGTAATCATTGCCATGCATGTACAAGAAAATAGCTGAAAAGACTAATTCATGACCAAGCAAGAATAACTGTGAATCAAAAAGGTGTTATTGGAGAAATTAAATAAGAAAATGAAAAAAAAATAATTCTTTTTCAAAGTCAATGAAATCTCTCTTTTCAACATTTATTCTGTATTGTATATTCTATACTATGTATTGAAATATTGATTTTTGTCTTGGCATTTTCTCTTTTCTCAGCTATTATGATTTTGCTAAAAATAAATATGAGAACAATGAAATATCTGTAGTTGATGAGATGAAATTGTAAGGCACTGAGAAAACAACAACCACATTTCTTCTTGAAGTAGACAGCATAGTGAGCAAACATTCCCTTATTAGCTGGATTCCTGATAATAGTACACCACAGACCTATTGTGTTGAAACAGATGTTGGCAGATATTTAACCTTTTGTGAAATGAAGCAGGTTGCATAAATGTTATGTGTCTGAATTAAAATTGTGGAAGGACTTGGCCCATTTCCCAAGGTTTCTCAATGAACAGATTAGTTCTAGTTAACTTGAGTCATCATGAAAGAAAAAGGCAAAAAGATAGTGTGGTTTCTAGATACAGAATGGTGATCAAACATGAAGCAAATGAGTAAACTATCTCGTTTGTGTTTCTGTTTGTTTTTGTTTTTGTTTTTACAATTGTAACCACAATTTTGGTGGAATGCACTCTTAAAATGTGGCATAGAAGGTGTCTCATCTGTTAGAAGCAGTCATCCATCTAGTTTTTACCTTGTACAAGATCATTCTCAGTAACATTCACTTTCCACAAAATGTTTTAGGGGAGAATTTTATCATTAATATTATCCATTGCATCTAAAATAACAATCATAAGAAAATTAAGTTGTACTTTGTGAAGAAATAACTTCAATGTGCTTTAAAATAGAAAATCCTTGGATTGGTAAAAAGCATTAACATGGTACATTAAGTATATCTATGTCACCAACAGCATCAAAATAGGAAAAAAAAAGACAACATCACTGTGGGTAAATTTGACACAATATGTGGCACACAGTTGGTCTTTACCTTAGTCAAATCTCCCTAAAGTGAAAAATGACCAAAACCTTGAGTGACATTTTATGCAGTTAGTTGTGTTTATGTGTTTTGAGATGAAAGAAGGCATTTTAGATCTCATTTTGCAAAATTCTATGTACATATTAAGATAAATTTAAGGGCATTTAATGTAATACTTTCTTATTTATTTTGGAAAAATGGAGAAATAGGATAATTAATATAGAATTTCTGTTTCCTATTTGCAATCATATGTTATAAAATTAGTGATCAGAGTCACAAGTATTGAGCATTGCATATATCCTCAGAGTTTATATCATCTCCTAATTTTATATATGAGATTGTAAAACTACGTTTTAATCCTGGGTACATAAACTCATTCATGATAGTAAGAGTTACAATAGGTCACCTTTTATTGAGTATTAATTATGTTTTGACTGCTTTATATTAAATTTTCTGACTTTTTTACAGATTAGGAATTTGAAAGGAACAAGGAAATTGAGTAACTTACACAAGTTTATACAACCATTTAATGTCTGACTAGAATACTTGACCCTGGACCCATGTGACACAGATCAGTTCATTGTATCACACCTTGGCCCTTCTCATGGTGATGTCTTTATATAGAAAACAGAAAGGTAATCAGCCATTTTCTATGTTTACATAGATGTGCTGTCTAAAGAAGAATTTGAAAGCAAGAAACACTGTGAAGCAGGCCAATTTTTACATTATAGTTCTGATCTCTACCTTCTATGGCCATTTCAAGCCACATTTTCTGCATTTTTCTCCTACTGTCGTCATTCTGGTCCCACATGGAGGCTCTGGTGACCCAGGTTCCTTGACTTCATGGTATCATCATGATGAAATCTCTTGGCAACATTTAAGGCTTCCCTTTTATCTCTCCAAAAGACTGACATCCTTGTTAAATTTCACCTTTTTATGACAAGAGACTGTGTGGGTTGCACTCCAATTTCTCCAAAGTGATAGTTGACAAATTAATCTTCACACAGGGGCTCATATCTGTTACAGCTTTCCACAGGCATACTTATTCAATAGAGAATTGCAGTTATTTTTAAAATGGGGTAATCTTTTAAGGAAGGGCTCCATGAGACCACAGCAAGCATTTAAGGGAAAGATTTGCAGAAAGGAGACATATTTATCAGACATCTCAGATCTCACTACATTTGCAAGGGAAGCTAATTTTTTGTAGATGTTTACTTGTTTGTTTGCTGTTTTGTTCCTAAACGAGTCTTGAGATCATTTTCATAAGAGTGGTTATAAATTTAAATTTTGGCTCTATGCTGAATGAAACTCCAAGGGATGTGGTTGTGGATGTTTATAATATTTTTCACTGGCTTACACTTAGCGCCTAAATGTCTGACCTATAACCAAGTGTCCCTCTCACAGTAAACTTGTTTATACCGGAAGACACCCTTGTGATTCTTATCTGATCAGTGTCTAGTTTATTCCTACCAAAATAGCTTCTCTCTAACACACTGGGAAAGAATTGAGGTATCAATCTGGTAAGACACAGAGGGGACAACTCAGCAAAACACATGAAATAGAAGAAACAGTTTATTACATAACAGATTCCATAGAGAAGAGGGCAGCACCCTTCATGGCGCCAACAGGAAGGGGGAGCTCTTCAACACATGCACATTTAACTAGTGGACGTAGTCAAGAGAGACGTGGGTGGCTGGGGTTACTCTGTGAGCCTGGGTCTTTACTGGGGTCTGGAAGGTTGCCTATTATGTGAGTTTCTTGTGGGGAGTTCTAACTGGTGAGTTTAGAACAAGTTCCTATGAGTTCTGTGGAGTCACACTGTGACTGAGAAATGGTTACCGTAGCATATCAGGGCAGTCCGTGCAGGATGTAGAGATAAGTGTGACAAACTCAAGTAGCTTATATCTAGTTTCCCTATGGAGGTGGTCACCAGGAGGTGCTTGTATAAGGCAAATTTCTGTACTGACCACACTGGAAATCTGGGAGGAGGTGAAACTAATCACTGCTTCTGGGATAGAAAAGGTAAACCTATATTGAAAATGGGTGTCAAGGCAACATACAATTTTGAGAATTCACTATAAAAGGTATTGTTTTTGTTTTATTTTTAATGTTAAGACAATTAATGGCAAATCGATCTTACATACAATATTGTTTCCAAAAGAAATGATGATCAAAAGCAAAGTGTCTTAAGATAACAAGCAACAAGTTAAAGTTGTTTAAATATGAATTTGAAATTGGAGTATATCAAAATATGTAATCAATAAAATCTTTTACATGTAGCTGTATCTGACAAATGGGTCAAAAGCAGAACAGCAAAAGAACACCATTTCCATTAGCATCAAAGAAGAAAGTTAAGAAGTGATTGGAAGGAAATAGGACTGTATTTTAATTTTAAGGAAGTAGATTTATGGAATGATAAGGACAAAAATTCTTTCTCTTTTGCTTTTATAATTGATATTTTTACTTGCATGAAGTAGTCTCATATATTGGCTTGTTTAACAACCTGCAATTAATATATTACACATAATTAATAATCTGGAGATTAAAACACTGTCATTATAAACCAGGTGACTGAAATTAGGCTGTCATTGTTAATATCTACACTGAAGAAAAGAAGCATAAAATCTAAAGTATTTCCATGAAATTGATTCTCAGTTGCAGGTGTTCTATCCAAGAAAATTTAAAGCAGACTCTCTGGTCATGAGCCTCAACATTGATTTGTTTTAAGGTTTCCAAGTTGATTGTAATGGGATGTCACGATTGTCAAATTGGTCTAGAATTTTTTAGATGATTGCGTATGTAGAAGGACTGACTGAGAACTAGAACTTACTGCTTGGTAACTATTTTCAGATATCTTCCTAGTCCTTGACATATAGGAGGAATGTATGTTGAGTTGAATCAAGGCTAATTGACACGTCAGTCAACAAAATAGAAATAGAGACAAAATAGAAATTCAAGATCATGACTTCACCTTATTCCTTTTCCCTGCTTGAGTGAATCCTGAAGCATTGTGTGAAAAAAGAGATGCCATAAGAATGCCTAGAATTCCAAATTAGCTCACGAAATGTTAACTATTCACTTTTGCATGCATGAAAAGTAAACTTTCATAATGTTAAGCCTCTGAGATTTAAGTGTTCTTTGCTAATGTGACATTAACAGTCTATCCTGTCTGATACATGGCTCCAGGTGTCCTTAAGTCTCTTCCTCCAAACTTTTTTTTTGCTTTTCTACAATTATGACAGAGAGTGATTTTCTTATATCCAAGAGCAATCTGTCAGTTTTTACACTGTAAGTTCCATGAGGAAACAGAGATTTTCTTTTTTTTTACTTTTTTGCTTTGATTCTTTGTTTCACTTACGTATGACAAATATTTGGGCAGAATTGGATCTCACTATTTTTGAGTGAATGAATGTTTTTTTGTCCCTCTCTTCATAGCCTCAGAAATTTATCTCTTTCATTAGCATCTGAAATTGATACACGTCTTTGACCCAAGCTGTTACACCATTTCTCCCCTCCATTTACAGCTAGATGCAGATGTCAGGTCCTTACCTTTCACTATTTTTACAACCCATTAAAAACTGTCTTCCATCCCCTATTACTCCATTAAACTTTAAAATGTGTATCAGTAATGACTTTCTTATCTCTAAAAACAATGGACACTTTGTTCAGTCATGTCTTATTTGGTCTTCACCAGCAGCAGGCACTACTAACAATTACTCTTGAGACACTCTCCAGATTAGACTGCCAGGGTACTAGCCTAGTTATCATTATCACTTTCTGGAGGGGATCCTCTGCTTCTTTTCCAGGTTTCTTCTCCTCTACCAGTCATTACATGTCAGAATTCCTTAAGATTCAGCCTCCAGCTTTCTTCTCTTTCCAGGCTACATTCTCTCAATAGAAAGTTCTCCTATAGCAGTTGCGCCAAAATTCATTCTCCCAGGTTAGATCTCTCCATAGAGCTTAATGTAATGTATTCAGTCATTCGTCCAATGTTTATTGAACATTAGCTATGTGACAAATACTATCATAAGCACTGAAGGTACACAAAAATAAGACCATTTTTATGGTGTCTAGAGTATTGTAGAAGGAACTGAAGCTTGTTTTAGCTGTGAATATTTCATTTATGATATGATTACTTGTGTTATCCTCCCTTCATTGGACATAAGTGCCTCAAAAGCAGAGATTATATTTGATTTTTTTTAATTATTTTTACTTCTCTGCACAATGCCTGGTAGAAACTCAATGAATATTTGTTGAATGAATGAATAACTGAATAAGTGAGTGTACAAATAGCTCATACTCCTATTTTATGTTAGAGGCTAATTTTGTTTTATTGTTTTTGTGCTTCAAATATTGCATCCTTTTTTATTTGCTATTCAAGTATACAGATACATAAACTAAGAATATAAATAATTTTAAGTCCTACCTCAGTTCTAAATAGAGTATGAAACCAAATTATACTTTGTTTCTCCCTTTAGTTTTTAGTTTATCTTCATGTATTTGGAAGCTCCATTGTTAGGCGCATATGTATTTAAAATTGTTATATTTTCCTAATGAATTTTCCTTTTAAAATTATAAAATATTTCTTTATCTTCAGTAAAATTTTCTTGTTTTAAAGTCTATTTTGGCCTGACTTTTTAGTATATTAGCATAGCCACTGCAGACTTCTTATGGTTGCTATGGCATATCATTTTCCAACCATTTACATTCAATCTCTTTATATCTCTCTGAATCTAAAGTGTGTCATCTGTAAACAACAGTAGTGCAATGTTTTATGCTGTTTTACAATCTCTGCCTTTTGATTATGGTGTTTATTCCCTTTACATGTACCATGAATATTGTTAAAGTTGGATTTAAGTCTGTGATTTTACTGTGATTTTAGGTAAGTCATGTCATTTTCATATCTCTATTTCTCCTTTACGATTTTTTTAATTAATTGAATATTTTCTAGTGTAACATTTAGCTTCTAATAACTTTTTACTTTTCTGAATTTTTTAGTAGCTGCACCAGAGCTTGTCATGTATCTTATAAGAATGTACATCACATTTATACTAACAATTTTGGTGAAAGATAGAAATGTTCCTTCTACACAGCTCTATTTTATCTTCCCCCTTGCTTTTCTATTAACATAAAACACACATCTAAGTATGTTGCTAATGTAATGATACATTGTTATAATTATTACTTTGTATTATTTTATGTCTATTAAGAATGCTAGGTATGATTTGCTGATTTAATCCTACCTGGAGTTTGTTGAATTTCTTGGATATTTGGATTAATGTTTTTCATCAAATTTGAGGCATTTTCAGTCATTATTTTCCTAGTGTTTCTGCTTTCTTTTTTTTTTTTTTTTCCTTTTTTTTTTTTATTGCATTTAGGTTTTGGGGTACTTGTGAAGAACATGCAAGATTATTGCATAGGTACACACGTGGCAGTGTGATTTGCTGCCTTCCTCCCCATCACCTACATCTGGCATCTCTCCCCTTGCTATCTCTCCCCAGCTCCCCACCCCCCTCCATTCCTCCCTATTTCCTCCCAACTGACCTCAGTGTGTAGTGCTTCCCTCCCTGTGTCCATGTGTTCTCATTGTTCAACACCCGCCTATGAGTGAGAACATGCGGTGTTTGATCTTCTGCTCTTCTGTAAGTTTGCTGAGAATGATGGTTTCCAGGTTCATCCATGTCCCTACAAAGGACACAAACTCATCGTTTTTGATAGCTGCATAATATTCCATGGTGTATATGTGCCACATTTTCCCTATCCAGTCTATCATCGATGGGCATTTGGGTTGGTTTCTAACTTGACTTTCTTTCCTTCTGGTACTGTCATTGTGCGTATGTTGGTGTTCTTTTTTTTTTTGAGACAGAGTCTTGCTCTGTTGCCAGGTACCAGGCTGGAGTACAGTGGCAATCTTGGCTCACTGCAACCTCCGCCTCCCGGGTTCAAGCAATTTTCCTGCCTCAGCCTCCTGAGTAGCCAGGACTACAGACACGCGCCTCCACGCCCAGCTAATTTTTGTATTTTTTTAGTAGAGACAGGGTTTCACCGTGTTGACCAGGATGGTCTCGATCTCTTGATCTTGTGATCCACCCGCCTCAGCCTCCCAAAGTGTTGGGATTACAGGTGCAAGTCACCACACCTGGCCTGTTGGTGTTCTTAATAGTATCCCACATTTATCTGAAGCTTTGTCCATTTTTCGTCATTCTTTTTCTCTCTGTCCTTAAGATTGCACAATATCTATTGTTAACTTCCCTGATTCTGTCATCTGAAAGTTCAAATACATTGCCGATTTTCTCTAGTGAACTTCCCCTTTGGGTTGCTGAGCTTTTCAATTTTAGCTTTTATATTTTTCCTATAATGTATATCTCTCTACTGATACTCTCTATTTGGTGTAACATTGTTTTCATATCTAACTTTACTTCTTAAAGCCAGATTTTACTTCGTTGAACATATTTATAATGTCCACTTTGGAGTTATTGTCAGTTAGCTATGACATCTCAGCCCTGTCCCAGTTTCTATTGCCTGCTCTTTTCCGTGTGTATGAGAACATACCTTCCTGTTTCTTTACATGTGTCCTAGTTTTTTTCTTGAAAACTGGGTATTTTATTAATATGTTTTAACACCTCTAGCTAGTGAGTCCCTTTTTTATCTCTGGGGTTCATTATGTTGGCATTATGTTACCCAAGGTAGGTTACATTTTTTTCTGGAGGATTCAAGCTCAATTTCCTTGACATTTTCAGACTCTATATTTGGCTTTTATCATTTTTTCTTTTTGCCTTGTGGTCCCCTTCCATTTTCAAAGCCATCAATAGATAATCAAGTCTTTCCTGAGCTGCATCACGCTGACACTGGCTTTACTTCTCCCTCTTTTGATCTCTTAAGGACTGTTGTAATTACACTGGGCCTATCTAATTATCCGGAGACGCTCCCATTTCAAAGTCAACTAATCAGCAACCTTAACTCTATATTTTAAAATAATCTGCTTTTGAAATTTAACATAAAATATTAAATTTCTGGCAATTAAGATATGGACATCTTTAGAGGAACCCTTATTCTTCCTGTCATGCTTAACTATGGTTTTTAGTGAAGTATATTCTCACGCAATGTGAAGTCTCTGATATCACTCCCAAGAAGGAGCAGCTTTAGGCATGTACACAATTACTCTGGATGATTTTATTTTACATTCGGAAAAACAGTAGTACATATATACCAAGAAACCTGTCAAATGTCATATAACATTTATCAAGAGAATTTAGACCAAAAAGTAGTTAGTTTATGCTTCCGTTAGGTACAAATGTTTCTTCATCAATCTGCATTCAAAATACTTCCAAATGAGGACTACAATGATGGTGGATATAAATTCATCTTTCTACATAAGTAGTCTTTTTAATATTAATCTACATATGTGGGCATATGTACTCATTAGACAAAGGCCTGTGACAGCTAATTATGATTCACATTCCAAATCATAAAATTTATCTTTCTAAACGAAACTTTTTCACTATGTTCGGCACTATTGGCAGACAAGTTAATTTAGAAGCAATTTACATAAAGACAAAAAGTTAAATTGATAGCTGTTTGCTTTGAATACAGCGTGTTCTGAATATATTCCAAGAACTGTGATGTCATCACAAATTTACAGAGGTAATGAATGTAGATATTACAAGGGCTATCAGAAAATGACTAGTTCCCTTGAAAATAAGAAAAAAAAAGATCAAATTATAAGACAGTAATTACATTGAGGGTGCTGATTTGTCATGACCAGAAACCCTAATTTTTAACAGTTATTGAATAGTTGTTTTTTATAATTTATTGGATATATAGGCATCTTTATAAATTCTCATACCCTTTTTATTTAAAATCCATCTGAATTTTTGTGCTGTTGAATTGTCAAAATTGGAATTTTACCTGAGATATTAAATACCAAGCTGTATTTTTTGGGTTAGCCTTAAAAGCAATATATTCTAAATATTTGTTAATTTTATAAAAATAAACTTTTGAATAGTTTTTGTTCAATACTAACTAAGGAATAGAAAACTTCAAGTACTGCACTACTTATTATGGACTAGCGTTACAGCAACTGAATGTGCTCATAAATTAAAAATATAACACACATATCTAGATCAAGTAGTATAAAAAGATTAAGTGAATAAATCAAGAGCATCAATAACAAGATCTGATGTGTGAAGTGAAAGAAAATATGAGATAATACCAAAGGCCTATAAATCTATTTAGAAATGGAATTACAAATGAGATGAAAAGACAAAAAAGGAAAGGTGAAAGGGTCAAGTTGTTCAAGATGAAAGATGATACAAAGAATAACAACCCAATAGTCACATAAATTTACAAGAGTACAGAGAGAAGACCGCTCGCGATTATAGAAGCCTCAGCTTCATTGAAATCTCTTGAATACATTAACCACAAAAATTGTTCATTAGCAACATTAGTGCCTAGTTCTTGCAGTTGATGTTTTCATAAATAAAAGAGCTATTGAAATAGTAAAGGGTTATCATTGTTTTGATTTTCATTGCAAGGGTCAAAACTTTTCAAATGGAGCCTGAGGATGTACTAAAATGCTAATGGTTTTGCTAGATGTCTAGGGCTTTTATAAGATGATGTGTAGGATGTCACCTTTCTTCAGATTTGCTGCCTCTTAACTACAAAGTAATATCTGCCTATAAATATAGTAATTTCAATGAAGCATATTGAGGAGAAAGACAAATTGTCTTAGTCATTACAACTCCAAAGCTTGCTTTCTTCAAGGGATATTGAGTGTAAGAAAAGAAAATACATATATTTAGTATATTTGGTTTGAGTGATTTGTGGGGAATGAGGAAAGTTGTGTAATATCTGTCTTGCCTTATGCATGATTCTATCACTTACGTTAAAAGTCAGAGGTAGTCAAAATGGGTAAGCATGGCTATCTGGCATAAACATAAAGGTCGGTAAAATACCCCCATGGTTTAAATTCCATGCAGAAACCCAAGGAGGCTTTCACTTAATTTGGCATATTTCTCTCAATATGCACTTAGCTGCAGATCCCTCAGAGATGAGCAGCCTTTTTGTATCAACTGAATGATTGATAGGAAAGTTGCCTCATTCAGTACGAACTTTAAAAAGAGCTATTTTCTACTGAATGCTTTCTTTATAGATTATTTGTTTTGTTGTTAAAGTCTTAATTTGTAACTTCTAACAGCTGTTTTACCATCAACATTTTGACAGGAAGCACCATTAAAGAGTAGTTTTGTATAATTTACCAATCTATAGAAAACATGCCAATGGGGAAAACTATTGAAGGAATCCTACTAGCTGACTAAAGTCATTGCTATGGTCTGAATATGTGTGTCCCCCAACACCAAATTCATATGTTGGAAACTAATGCCCAATATGATATTATTAAGAGATTTGACCTTAAGGAGGTGACTAAATTGTAAAAGCTCCGGTCTTATGAATGGATTAATGTATGCTGTGGTTTGAATGCATCCCCTCCAAAATTCATGTTGAAGCTTAATTCCCATTGTAATGATATTAAGAAATGGGGCATTCAGGAGGTAGTTAGGCCATGGGGGCTTTGCCCTCATGAATGGATTAGTGCCTTATAAAAGGGATTAAGTGGGAAAATTTGCTGCTTCTTCTCTTTTGTAATGTGATGACACAGTGTCTCTCTGTCTGTCCTCTTTTGCACCTTCTGTGTCTTCTGCCATGTGAGGACGCCCAGTCAGTGCCATCTATGAGAAATGGGCTTTCACCAGAAAATGAACCTGTTGGTGACTTGATCTTGGACTTCCCAGTCTCCAGATCTCTGAGAAATGCATTTCTGTTGTTTATAAACTACCCAGTCTCAAGTATTTTGTTAAAACAGCACACTATGGAATAAGACAGTAACCTTATAAAAGAGGCTCAATGGAGTACCTTAGCCCTTTCTTCTCTTCTCCCATATGAGCATGCCACAGAAAGGTACCATCTTGGAAGCAGAGTCCTTACCAGACACCAGATTTGTTTGTGCCTTGATCTAGACTTCCCAGCCTCAAATGTATTGCTCATTATGTTAGCAATACATTTCCATAATTTATAAACTGCCCAGTTTAAGGTTTTGCTGTTGTTATTGTTGTTGTGGTGGTGGTGGTGGTTATGGTTATAGCAGCTCAAACAAACACATGTAGTTAGGGGTCATTTAGCTATGGGGTATATTATCATTCACCCAGGATCTACGTAAATAAAGATTCAGCTTAGGACAACACCATTCTCACTTCATGGACTAGGTAGGCTGATAAGGGTTACTGTTTTAACAGTTTAAGACAAAATAATCATCAGAGACAGCTATTTTGTATCATCTTATGACTAACATTGATACATTTTATAGAATCTTTAATTGTTGACATAGAAGGGACCTTAGAGATCATCTAGCCAATTGGTGTACAATTTGTAATAGACACTGGTTTCTACAAATTAATCAGTTACCTGAATTTGTCAGTAAATTAGTTTTATTAAAGTAAAGCTAATTCAAGATAAATTTGGTAACAGAATTCTCACTCATGACATAAACTTGTTTGAATGATAGAGGATAGAAACATATTTAACACGGCAGAAACTGGCTGGTAGTTCATAAGAAAGTAAATACCACTGAAGACAGCGGGAAAACATTTAAGACCTGCTGACTTAAAACATGTCCAGGGAATTTCCTCAATAAGCAAATAACTTAAATAACACTAGAATTTCAAGACTCTCTTGTCTCACACCACTCTCCATTCTGTCTCACCACTCTCATTCTTTCTCATCTTTGAAATTCAGAAAATGAATGAGTGGGAGTGTGCATGAAGCATTTCAGATCCCTCTTTTGGTCATTTAAAGAAATGCTATGGCAGCCACAAAATGAAGATGCAGCAGGACAATGAGCTGATGTGGAGCTACTGCAAAACAAGCGAGTAAAGTAGCCTGTGAATTCTAGCCTCTAGCTGTGGAATTCTGACCTAAATAAAACTAAGGAAGAAGATAGCCAAGCATGGTGTACTATGCAGTGCTTGGAACCTGGAGGAAGGGCTCCTTGTGAGCGGGTGGATTCAGTTTACTGATAATCAGAGGGGATAGGTCACATCCAGGAAATAACCCATAATCCAAAAACAACAGGATTGCCAGATAGGCAATCCATTTGGAATGCTATAAGTGAAATACTGCCTCACACTACATGAAAAAAAAAACTTGAAATAAAGAAAGAAATGGCTTAAAGAAGTAAATAAAAAACAGAACTACAAAAGAATTATAAGAAGAGGCTAATACGTTTTACTTACACAGACTTTTGTATTACTGGATTACCTAATAATAAGCATATATTAGATTTAATTAAAAATTCAAATAACTTAAAGATAAAATTGTGTGAAAAATCATTGCTGGTGTCTCTATAAACAGCAGCATCTTACTTCTCAAGTGGGAATATTAAAATATCTGTGACAAGTTGATAGTATTTGCATTATGCATTTGTTAGTCTCATTATAAATGTAGACTTTAAACCTTACCAGGAATCATAATTCCAAGTAATTTATATTTAAATCTCCATTTTATGAACCTACTTCAAACAAACTTAGTCTATAATAAAAATGTCAACGATATAACCGTTCAGAACAGAACATTCCCAGGATAACAGTTAGAAGCATTTTCACATAATGCAAGAGCAAAAGCTCTTGTTAATAGGGTGCTGTAATTACAAGATGACTTGCAATGCAAAAGAACAGTAGATTCTTTTAAAAGAGCAAGCCTGTGGCTCAGCATATGAATGACACTTCCATTTCCCTTAGATAACCTTTCAAATATAAATATCAAGCAGCATTGTTAATATGAATGCTGCTCTTCTTTAAACACCATTTGTTACTAGTCATGTTTATAAATGTCGAATCTCGAGGTGTACATAAGATTAAACTTTGCAACACTGGACATATCGGAATCTAATAACTGTAGCAAGCTAATCCTTCAGAGTTCAGAAAATAAAATAAATGCATTACCTCCAGTTTATTGTTAATGGGAACGATCTAACAAGTATAAAAATTACAAAGGAGGTTAGAGAATAGTTGGATGAGATATGACAATTTTGGAGAATATTAATCTTTATACAGAAGAAGTCCACAAAATAATTATCATATCTATAATTCATAAGGATAACTTTATGTATTTAATGCAGAGTGCAGGTCTGAGGATAATTTGAACCCATATCTTGGGGGAATTTTTAAATTAAAATGAGCCTGTGTAATCACCACAGCATCATAATATTTATAAAATTAGCATATAGAATGAAAGAAAAATTGGTATGGATGCATAGGTTTGTTAACGGTGGGTCTACCTTTAAAATATCTTCAGGTTAGAGAAATATATTTCTCTAATATATATATATATTTTATGTATATATATATATATATAATATATATTTCCATCCTTTATTGTTCACCTAGAGCCAGACATGTAGCAAGCATTTAATAAAAATTGACTCAGAGACTAAGATAATACAGACTATACTAGTATTCCCATGTGCTTTTAATAGCTGAAAAAAGACCCTATTTTTCATATATATAACTAGCTAGATTTTTTTAGTTGACAAGCAATTATATATATATATATATATATATATATATATATATATATATATATAAAATGGTATACATGATGTCATGATGTTTGATATGTATGTACATTCTATAATGAGAAAATTGAGCCATTTTGCATATGCATTACATCACATACTTATTTTTTGTGGTAAGAACACTTATAATCTACTCTCTTAGCAATTTTTAAGAATGCTATAAGTTGTTATTAACTATAGTAGCCTTGAGGTACACTAGATCTTTTAAACTTATTCTTTTTGTCTCACTGAAATTGTTTGGCCTTTGACCAACATCTCCACAATCCTCCCCACTCCCCCCAGCACCTGGAGACAACCGTATTACTCTCAGTTTATATTAGAGTGACTTTAAATCCATATGAATGAGATTGTGCAATATTTGTCTTTCTGTGCCTGGCTTATTTTTTCTAACATGATGTCCTCCAGGTTTATCCACGTTGTTGGAAATGACAACATTTTCTTCTTTTTCTGAAGCTGAAGAATATTACATTGTGGATACCTACCACATTAAAAAAATCTGTTCATCCATTAAAGAACACTTAAACTGATTCCATATCTTAGCTGCTGTGAATAATGCTGCAATGAACATGGGAGTACCGTATCTCTTCAACATACTGATTTCTTTTGCTTTGAATACATACACAGTCATGATATTGCTGAAACCTACAGTAGTTCTACCTTTATTTTTATGAGGAAACTCTGCACTGTTTTTCACAAAGGCTGTACTAACTTATATTTCCACCAGCAGTGTGCAAGTGTTCTCCATATTCTCACCAATATTTACCTTATGTTTTTTTTTTCTTTGATAATAGTTATTGTAACAATTGTGATGTGGTATCTCTCTTTTTTCTCTTTTTTCTTTTTTTTCTTTTTTTTTTTTTTTTTTTTTTNTTTTTTTGAGAGACAGAGTCTCACTCTGTCCCCAGGCTAGATTTCAGTAGCACGATCTAGGCTCACTGCAACCTCTGCCTCCCAGGATCAAGCAATTTTCCTGCCTCAGCCTCCTAAGTAGCTGGGACTACAGGCGTGCACCAACACGCCCAGCTAATTTTTGTATTTTTAGTAGAGACAGGATGGTCTCAATCTCTTGACCTTGTGATCCACTCTCCTTGACCTCCCAAAGTGCTGGGATTACAGGCGTGAGTCACTGAACCAGGCCTGTGATATGACATCTTATTGTGGTTTTACATTGTGTTTCCCTGATTATTAGTTGTATTGTGCAAATTTCTTTTAACTTATCCAGTTATATGTGTGTTTTATAACTGTGAACCAGTTACATGTGTTCTTTTAACTGTCAACCAATATGTTATTTTGAGAAATGTTTATCTAGATCCTTTGCCATTTTTTAATCAGATTATTTGTTTTCTTACTATTGTCTGAGGTCCTTATATATTTTGGATATTAACCTCTTATAGCATGTATGATCTGCAAATATTTTCTCGCATTCTGTAGATTGTCTCTTTACTCTGTTGATTCTTTCATTGGCTGTGCAAAAACTTTTTAGTTTGATGAAATTCTGTTTTTCTATTTTTGCTTTAATTATCTGTGCTTTTGGGGTCCCATCTGAAAAATCATTGCCTAGACAAATATCATGGAACTTCTCCTGTGTGTTTTGTTTTGGGAGTTTTACAGTTTCAGGTCTTACTGTAACTGGGGGACAGGAGCAGAGGTGTCCCAAAGACGCTTTCAGTTGCTCTATGCAATGGGTGCAAGAGCTCAGCTCCTTCCCCGTTCCCATCGTCAAAGACATAATGGGGGACGGGAGCAGAGCTGCGGGGGCATCACAAAGATACTTGCAGTTCCCCGATCTGATGTTTTCCCCATGTGCTCAGGTCCTTGACCTCTCTTACCCCAGGAATGGGGAAGGGGTCCCGGAGGCATGGTGAGCTTACCATTCGAATAAATATCACGGACCCAAAGAGTTTAGCAGAAAGCAATTTATTAGGCAGTGAGAGAGAGAAAGAGAGAAGGAGAGAGAGTTATCACGTTGCTGTGGGAGGAGATTCAAGGGAGGACTCCTCACAGGTAAGGGGCAGGGGATTTTAACTCCAGAGTTATTCCCGCCCCAATCATGTTCTCGTCCAATGAGAGGAGTTCTTTCAAACTTCAGCTGGAGTGATTGATGTTTGACTTCCATACTGGATTGGCTGCTAGGTCTGCAACTAGAGCCCATTCCTCCCAGAGCTTTTCTTGGGCTTTTTAAACAAAGGAGCACACCTGGAATTCCTACCCAGCCTGCCCCGGGGAAAGTCAAAGAACTTTAGGTTCCGGGATGCGGACTGTTGAAAAACGCTTGAAGAGACTTTCCAAGCAGGCTTTGTGTAAGCAACATATTTGTTTATTCACCTGGGTGCAGGTGGGCTAAGGCCAAAAAGGGCATTAGCAAAGGGCAATGGGATAGGAGTTGCTTTTATAGGTTTGGGTAGTTTTTTTGGGGGCTGGGGTGTTGCAGAGTAAGTTTAGTTACAGTGGTGGGGTTCGGTGAGAGGTATTTACATTATCATAAGAACAGTTAAGATGGCAGGGTTGGATGAAGGGCTTGCCTGGGATCAGGGACAATGGCGAAGGCAGGCAGGTGGTGGGATACATCAGCTGAAGCAAGCAGGACTTCAGACATTCAGGCTCCAGGCTTGCATATGGAGACCTGACATACCTGTCGTTTTACATAGAGAGAGAAAGAATTAGAGAAGCGGGTAATAACAGGTTTTAGGGCATGGGGGCGAAGTTTCTCAAGGCTTCTTCAAGTGGTATTGGGGGCGGGGTGGAAACGTAAAAATGGGAAAAAATTTAGACTGCTGGGAGATTTTGGGGAAAGCGGTAATATTGTGCGGTTGTTAGAAGGAGCATTTGTTGTATTGACTGATTGGTTATTGCTTCTATACCATTTTGTAGGAATTGAGAGATTAATTGAATAAACACGGGGTTTAAATAAGAGAAGGAGAAAGATAGTAATAGAGAAGGTTAACTGTGTGGAGGGAGAGCTTTTGTTTTTATGGTGTAGGAGGAAGCATGTGGTATATATAAGCAACCACTTACTTTTATTAACAAGATTGGGTCTGAGCAGAGAATGGGAGCCAGATTAAGAGTGAAATATTAGCTGCAATTGCCTGGAGGAAACGTGTGAACCGGCAACTTAAACAAAAGCAGGTCATGTAAAAGTCAATGAGTAGAGTGAATTTGAGCACAGTTAGACAGAAAATAATAGAAACAGACTTTTTGAGGTGTGGTTTAAGTAGTAAGGGCAACTGCATAAAGGTGGAGAAGGCGAGGGGCTGGAAGTAAGTGTGTGAGGTGTAAAGAGAAAACTTTGGAGGTTGTGAGAGCTAGAGGGTAAATAGGGCACAGCCTATGATTTTGAGGGATTTTAAGAGTATTAGGGTGGCAGCTACTGCTGTGCGTTGTCATGAGGGCCAGCCCAGGACTGTGAGGTTAAGTTGTTTGGACAAAAAGGCTATAGGCCATGGGCCTGGCTCCTATGTGAGAATTCTGACCACACAGGCCTGGATTTTAGCGGTATATAATGAAAACATGTTGAGACAGGTTGGACAGAGCTAGGGAGGGAGCAGTTTTTAGAACTGTTTTTTAAGGAGAAAAAGGAGGAGTGAGGAAAGGATTTAGGATTAATAGGGCTGGATAAGCTTTCTTTAGTGAGTTGATACAATGGCTTAGTTAGAACAGTAAAACTTGGTATCCAGAGGTGAAAGTAGCAACTACACCCAGGAAGGAGAGAAGCTGTTGTTTAGTGGATGGGGTTGGGGTTTGGGAAATTAACTGGATACAGTTGGCAGGGAGAGTGTGTGTATGCTGGTGAAACATTATAACAGATGGGGAAGAAATTTGGGCTTTGGAAGGGGATACACAATACCCCTTCGAGTATAGATGCTGAAGAAGCAGGATGGTGAATTAAAAGGCCGTGTTGCAATAGAGGGTGATAACAGGCTTTACTTTTAAAGCCTGTTGTGGGATGGGGTACTGGAGCTGGGCAGGGTAAGGGTGGTTAAGTTTTAAGGGGATGATGAAGGGTGAGTGACTTGTAGCAACGGATGGGAAGGTGACGTTTTACACCCTAGGGTTAAGGTTGGGAAACATAAGGGGAGCTATTGAGGGAGGTATAGGTTCAGGGAGGAGGGCGGCAATGAGGTGTGGCTGTAGCTCAGGAATAGTTAAGGAGGCAGACAACTTTGCTAGAATATTTTAGCCTAACAGGGGAACTGGACAAGTGAGGATGATTAGGAAAGAATGTGGAAAGGAGTGCTGGCCTAATTGACAGCAGGTTTGGGGAGTTTGAGAGGCCGGGAAGCCTTGCCGTCAATTCCCACAACAGTTATGGAGGCCAAGGAGGCAGGCCTTTGAAAAGAAGGCAGAGTGGAGTGGGTGGCCTCCATGTTAAGAAGGGGATGGACTTACCCTTCACCATAAGAGTTACCTGAAGTTTGGCATCCGTGATGGTCCAGGGGGCTTCCGAGATGCTCACGCAGGGTTAGTCTTTAGCTGCCGTGCCAAGGATTGGAGCTTCAGGAGCTCTGGGAGCAGCAATGTGAGTCAGACAGTTGACTTCTGCTGGGGCCCCCACACAGATGGGGCAGGGCTTAGGAGAATCCCAGTCTGTCGGCATTTCTTGGCCCAGTGGCCAGGTTTCCGACACTTGAAGCAAGGTCCAGGAGGGGCGGCTGGATGTGCTGCCGTCTGGGCGCTTTGAAGTCTTTGTGAGCGGGTGGCATGGCTGACGTTTGTTTTACAGAAGAGGCAAGCATTTGTAGTTCTGAGATGAGCTGCCGCAGGGCAGATTTTTCCCTATTATTGAACACCTTGAAGGCGAGGTTGCTTAATTCCTGTTGTGGAGTTTGAGGGCCAGATTTTAATTTTTGTAACTTTTTGTAATGTTGGGGTTGATTGGGTGATAAAATGCATATTAAGCATTTTTATGGGTGAGAATAGAAGTAAGGATGACATTTAAGTTGTGCTAGCCTAGAGCCGGAACCTGAGCAATGCCATTTTATAAAATGCAAAACTGTTTTTAAAATAAGTTGCAACGGCTGCCCCATTCTCCTCACAATAACTGCTGGCCTTGGCTTCTGTAAATAGAACTGCTAGTTTGTTCTGCAAACTATGTAAAACTGCTTACCTTTTCTTATCAGTAACTAACTACCAGAATTGCTAGCCTTTGCTTACCAGTAATAACTAAAATAAGCAGCCCAAGCTAATTCCATCCTGGCTCCTGTGACTTGTAATAAGTAACTAAGATCTGTGACTTCTATCACTACCCAGACAATGTGTAAACAAATGTTTATCTTGACTTCTGTAAACCACTTAAGTAACAAACAGAATGACAAAATTCCCCTGGCCCTTGGAATGTCCGTAGACCCCCACCCTCATCTCTGCCCGGGAGGTAATTTACAGAATCCCCTAGCCCTCAGAATGTCTGAAGCCTTTCCATCCCCATCCCCGCTCCTCACCCGCACTCCCAAGGTGGTTTTTCGGGTGTAAAAAGTCTTGGCACCCTCCTTTCGAGGCCGCAGGTTGGAGAGACGTGAGTCCTCTGTGGTCGCCGGCATAATAAATGACCCTGCAATCTGGCATACTTTTGTCTTGGTGCTAACTTTCTACACTCGGTCCAGTACAACAAAATTACTCCAGGTGAGATTATAGGACTGGGTTAAGTACTGGAGGATTTGATGAAAAGGAGCCTAACTAGTGGCCAATTTGGAAAGATTGGATGAAGGAAAAGGAACATGCACTCTAAGTATGCCTTTGGCTCCAGCCACCTCTGGAAGGGGGAATTGTCGGGGAGGGCAGAGGAGGTAGCCAAGGGACTAAACTGTAACCATGTATGGGGTGGGGAGGTGACAGGAGGGGCATAAGAGGTGGGTTGTGGGCAGAGGAAGAGAAGGCAGGCTGGGGGGGAGGTGAGGGGGAGGGGGAGTGTTGGGGTTAGGTTCTGGATTAGGGCCTGGTTTGGACAGGTGGGGAGGAGGACAGTTGGAAAGGTTGATGGACAAGGAAGATTCTGGTTTACCAGCAGAGGAAGGAGGGGCAGACTGAAGGGAGGAGAAGGAGTAGAGATTAGGGAGGGATAGGTATGTAAAAAAATGCCCGGACATAGGGAATTTCAGACCATTTGCCCATGTTGCGACAAAAATTGTCTGAATTTTGTAAAATAGAGAGGTTGAAAGTGCCATTTTTTGGCCAATTTGAGCCGTTATTTAACTTGTATTGTGGCCGTGCAGCGTTACGGAAGAAGATGAGACATTTGCGTTTTAGGTCAGGAGACAGTTGAAGAGGCTTGAGGTTTTTGAGAACACAGGCCAGTGGAAAGGAGGGAGGGATAGAGGATGGACAATTGCCCATGGTTCTGGAAAGGCAGCAGAGACAAGGAAAATGGGCATGCAACCCAGCTGCTCTATAGGTGTCCCTAGTTGAGCCTGGGTTGAACCTCATTGGTGGTGGGTGGTCAAAGAGAGAGTCCTTTATGTTGAGCTGCCACCAATATCAGCCATGAGCCTGGTGGGTGAGTGACTAGTGTGAATGTCTCCACAATAGTCAAACCCCTGGGGAAACTGGGTCCCCGGATCTGTGTCCTATGTAGGATTTTCTGGTGATGAGCCTCATGGAAGAACCTGGTTTATTTGATTTTCCTTGTCTTTGTGGTGGAAAAAGGACAAAACTGAAAGGGGGAGGAAGTGGAAAGGAAAAGACAAAAGGATGGGAAAGCAAAAAGGAGAGACTGCTTGCCAAAATAGCTGGTGGTGTGCGTCTGTGGGCTGGTCTGATGACCCCAGGTTGGTAGGCAGATCGCTTCGTGGAGGGAGCACAAGAACAGGGATGGGGGTTTGGTCTTCCACAGGAGTTCCCGCATCCCAGGTTTCAGCACCAAATGTTGAAAAAACTCATATTTTAAATGAAGAGACCTTCCAAACAGATTTTGTGTGAACATGGCTGTTTATTCACCTGGGTGCATGTGGGCTAAGGCCAAAAAGGGCATTAGCAAAGGGCAGTGGGATAGGAGTTGGTTTTATAGGTTTTGGTAGTTGTTTTGGGGGATGGGGTGTTGCAGAGT
Organism: Cebus imitator; assembly: GCF_001604975.1. Lineage (NCBI taxonomy): Eukaryota > Metazoa > Chordata > Mammalia > Primates > Cebidae > Cebus > Cebus imitator. The sequence goes on from NW_016107325.1 coordinate 10,842,441, forward strand.
AAGTTTAGTTACAGTGGTGGGGTTGGATGAGAGGTATTTACAAATTATAAGAACAGTTAAGATGGCAGGGTCGGGGGAGGGGCTTGTCGGGGGAGGGATCAGGGACAATGGTGAAGGCAGGCAGGGGATGGGAGACATCAGCAAGCAAGACTTTAGACTTTCAGGCTCCAGGCTTGCATATGGAGACCTGACAGGGATGTAGCTGGAGGCATAGCGCTGGGAAGCACTTGCCTTTGAAACCACACCCTTGCGGACTCACATTTCCTTAACACTGTCAGTCCCTCATTACATTTAAGTCTTCAATCAATTTTTGGTTGATTTTGTGTATGGTGTGAAACAATTGTCTAAATTCCTTTTGTTCTGCATGTAGATATTCAGTTTTCCTAGCACTATTTATTAAAGAGATTGTCATTTCCCTATTTGGTGTTCCTTGCCAAAAATTAATTGGCCACAAATGCATGGACTTATTTCTGGGCTACTTTGTTCCATTGCACTATGGTTCTTTTTTCAATCTAGTACCATGCTATGTTAATTACTATAGCTCTATAGTAGATCAGGTCGTGTGATGCTTCCAGTTTTGCTTCTTTTGCTCAGGACTGCTTTGGCTAAACCAGGCCTTTTGTGGTTCCATATTTTAAGATTTTTTTTCCAAATTTTAAGATTTATTCTACATCTATTAAAAATGTCAGTGGAATTTTGATGTAAATTGTATTGAAGCTATAGATTATTTAGAGTATTATAGATATTTAACAATGTTAATTCCTGTAATCCAGAAACATGGATGTCTTTCTACGTACTTGTGTCTTCAATTTATTACATCAGCATTTTATAGTTGTTGGTATACAGATTTTTCACATTCTTGGTTAAATTTATTCTTCAGTTGGTCTTTTTCAGTAGCTATTGTAGTAGGTAGGCACAAAAGTAATTGTGTTTTTTGCCATTAAAAGTAATGGCACCAACCTAATAAATGGGATTTATTCTTATTTTTCTATTGTTTGGAAAGTTTGTTGTTAGTCTGTAGAAATGATACTAATTTTTGTGTGCTGATTTTGTCTACTGCAACTTTACTGAATGGATTCATTAATACTGCCAAAAAAGAGTCAAATTCTGTAAAATATTTGAAGAGGTTATTCTAAGTGAAATGTGAGTGGCCAATGGCCCAAGACACAGCCCCAGGAGATCCTGAGAACATGTGTCCAGTGTAGTTGGGCTGCAACTTGATTTTATATATTTTAGGGAGACATAGGACATCAATCAACACATACAATATGTACCTTGGTTTGGTCTAGAAAGATGGGACAACTGAAATTGGGGGTTTACAGGTTACAGGCAGATTCAAAGATTTACTAATTGGTAAGTGGTTGAAAGAGTTATTTTCTAAAGACCTAGAATCAATAGAAAGGAATGTCTGGGTTATGGCTAGGGATTGGGGAGATCAAGACTTTATCATGCAGATGAAGCCAGCAGGCGGCAGGCTTCAGAGCTCTTATCAGATCTAAAAAGGTGCTAAACTCTTAGTTAATTCTCTCCAGGATCAGAGGAAAAACTTGGGAAAAAAGCGAATTCTCTATAGAACGTAGATTTTCCTCATAAAGGATAGGTTTGCAGGACCATTTCAAAATATGTCAAAAGAAATAGGTTTTGAGGGAAAAATATTTTGATTTCTTTCAGGTCCTGCTCTCTGTCATGTGATGCTCTACTAGAGTCAGGCTGGAGTTTGGTGTCTCCTTGTTGCAAAAGTCTTTTTTGCCAGTTTCAGGATCTCTGTTTTAATGTTGATGCTGATTCGTTGTGCCTGAATCCCAAAGAAAGGAGAACATAATGAGGCATGTCCAAGCACCTATCTTCATCATAGCCTGAACTAGATTTTCAAGTTTCCTTTGGAATGACCTTGGCCAAGGGTCGGGGGAGGGTTCATGAGTCAGCTTGATGGTGTAGAATTTTATTTTTGATTTAAAGTTTTTACATTTTTCTCAGGGAATCTTTAGGGTTTTTACATATAAGATCATGTCATCTACAAACAGAGACAAATTAACTACTTCTTTCCAGATTGGATGCTTTTATTTATTTCTCTTCTCTAATTACTTTGGTGAGGATTTCTAGAACCATGTTGAATATAAATGGTGATGTTGTACTGGACCGAGTGTAGAAAGTTAGCACCAAGACAAAAGTATGCCATGTTGCAGGGTCATTTATTATGCCGGCGACCACAGAGGACTCACGTCTCTCCAACCTGCGGCCTCGAAAGGAAGGTGCCAAGACATTTTATACACGAAAAACCACCTTGGGAGTGGGGGTGAGGAGCCGGGATGGGGATGAAAAGGTTTCAGACATTCCAAGGGCCAGGGGATTCTGTAATTCACCTCCTGGGTGGAGACGAGGGTGGGGGTCTCCAGACATTCTAAGGGCCAGGGGACTTTTGTCATTCTGTTTGTTACTTCAGTGGTTTACAGAAGTCAAGATAAGCATTTGTTTACACACAGATCTTAGTTATCCTGGGCTGCTTATTTTAGTTATTACTGGTAAGCAAAGGCTAGCAATTCTGGCACAATATCACAGTGAGAAAGGTATCTTTGTCTTGTTTCTGTTCTTAGAGGTGAGCTTTCAACTTTGTGATATTGAGTATGACATCAACTATAGGATTGTTGTATTTAATTTAAAAAGACATAGAATGTTTTTATTACATAGGCTTTAATTTTTTATCTTGTCCTTTGAAAAAATAACTCGTGTCCTGGTTTAAATGATCCGATTATTCAAAACTAAATCCTGGGCTGCATAGATCACAATTATGTCTCAGCTTGGTAATCTGTAGGAAACTGTGTACTAATGTAGAGCATAGAGCAGATGAAACATGATTACCTGGTATCAAAATGACCTGCATTGTAGTGAGGCACAATCCTGTATCTAATTTTTGAGAGATTTAATCATAATAGGATGCTGAAGTTTGTCAAATGCCTTTTCTATATCTATTGATGTAATCATATTGGCTTTGTCTTATTTTCTGCTAATATGTATATCACATTTATATATTTATGTATGTTGAACCATCCTTGCTTTCAGAGATAAATCCCACCTGGTCATGGAAAATGATCCTTTTAATTTGCTGTTGAATTCAGGTTATTGATTCAGTAATTTGTTGATAATTTTTACATCTATGTTCATCAAGGATATTGACCTATAATTTAGTTTTACTGTGATGTCATTGTCTGGCTTTGGTATCAGGGTAATGCTGGCCTTATTAAATAAATTTGGGTATATTCTCCTTCTTAAATTTTTTGGAAGAGTTTAAGAATTGGCATTAGCTCACCTTTAAATGTTTGGTAGAATTCAGCAGTGAAACCATCAGATTCTGTGCTTTCTTTGATGAGAGACTTATTACTGATTCCATCTCTTTACTCATTATTGGTATGTTCAGATTTTCTATGTCTTCATGATTCAATCTTTGTAGGCTGTATGTTTCTAGTAATATACTCATTTCTTCTAGCTTATCCAATTTGTTGGACTATAGTTGTTCATAGCACCATAATCTGTTATGACCCTTTATATTTCTGTGGCATCAGTGGTAAGATCTTCTCTCATTTTTAATATTGTCTTCTCTTTATTTACTAATTATTACAGCTATAAGTTTATTTTAGTTTATATTTAAAAGCTATAACTCAGTTTTCTTGTTCTTTTGTGTAGTTTTTATAGTTTCTATTTTATTCATTTCTGCTCTTATTGTTTTCTTTCTTCTAATTTTGGGCTTAATTTGTCCTTTTTCTAATTTTTTGAACTATAACATGAAGTTGTTTATTTGGTATTTTGTTAATGTAGGCATTTACTGCTATAAACTTTTCTCCTAGAGCTCCTTTTGTAGCATTCCACTTTTAGAGTTAAGTACATTGTGTTTACATTTTTGTTCATATCATGATATTTTAAAATTTCCATTTAATTTTCTGCTTTATTGGTTGTTTAGAAGCATGTTGTATAATTTGCACATATTTGTAAATGTTCCAAAATTCCTTCTGTTACTGATTTCTAGTTTTATACCATTGTGGTCAAGAAAGACACTTTACTTGACTTCAATCTTCTTTTATTTATTAAGACTTGTTTTGTGACCCAACATATGATCTATCTGGAGAATGTTTCATGTACACTTAAGAAAAATGTGTATTTTCTGCTATTGAATAGAATTTGCTATACATGTCTTTAAGGTCTATGCGGTCTAACACGTAGTTCAAGTCTGTTGTATTTTTATTGATTTTTGTCTGGATGATCCATCTGACTTTGAAAGTAGGTTAATGAATTCCCCTGTGATTATTGTTTGGTATTCTTTCTCTGTATGTATTCAGCTTTATTTTTTATTTTTATTTATTTTTTTGAGATGGAGTTTCACTCTGTTGCCCAGGTTGGAGTGCAATGGGGCCATCTTAACCTCCGCCTCCCGGCTTCAAGCAATTCTCCTGCCTAAGCCTCCCTAGCAGCTGGGATTACACAAATGCATCACCATGTCCAGATGCTTTTGTATTTTCAGTAGAGACAGGGTTTTTCCATGTTGGTCAAGTTGATCTCAAACTCCTGACCTTAGGTGATCTGCCTGCCTTGGCCTTCCAAAGTGCTGGGATTATAGGCATAAGCCACCATGCCTGGCCAGTTTGATTTTAATTAAAATTATTTTCATAAAATATTTTTCTAATTGTAAAAGTACTGTAAAGCAATTTTCAAAACTTTGAAAAATACAACAAAGGATGTTTGAGGAAAACAGCTTTTAAAAAAGAAAGGAAAAATACAACAATGTAGAAAAGATAACTTATTATAAACATTTTAGTTGATTTTACCTGAGTTTATTTATTGTGATGTAGGTATTGTAATGTATATATGAATTTTTATGCAATTCATTTTTACTTAACATAAAACAAAAATATCTCCTTTGTGAAAAAAACAGAAGCATGCAGTCAAAGAAAAATCAAGGAAAACGTTTTAGAAGTTGTTGGTTATTCAAAGTAGAGATGATGATTTGGAATAGATTGTGCATGTGGAAGGTATTGGAAGTGTCAGATGTGGAATATTTTGGAAGTAGAGCTGATAATACTTGCTGATGTTTGAAATGTGGTCTGTATGTTAATGAGAAGGACCAAAGATGATTTCTGTATTTTCAGCTTGAGTAACTGGGTGAATTAATATCATTTTCTAAGATGGAGAATCTTAGAGATGAGTAGAGGGTATAATGAAATTAAGAATTCTGATTGAGTGATGTTGAGATTGAGATGTCTAGTGGACACTAAGTAGAGTTATCTTTTGGAAGTTGTGTATACAAATATGAAACTTAGTAAAGTGATTAGCATGAAGTGAAACACTTCTGTCCATATAGGTATCAGAATGAATATGGCTAGCTATATTACATAAATCTTTATTGAATACAATTATCTGTTATTTTCGAAGGAAAGGTAGGCAAATAGCATAGACTTTTGGACAGTTACTATTTCACAATTTTAAAAAATTAACATGTACCTTTACATTACAATCCTTTTCTGTTTGGTTTTCCTTATGTGTCAGAAGGAATTCAAAACAAACTCCCAAAACTTTTTTTTAATTAAAAAAGACATAGAACATTTATATTGAGTAGGCTTTATTTTTTTATCTTGTCCTTGAAAAAATAACTTTTGTCCTGATTTGGATGATCCGATTTTTCAAAACTAAATCCTGAGCTGCATAGATCACAGTTACATTTCAGCTTGGTAATCTGTAGGAGACTGTGTACTAATGTAGAGCAGATGAAACATGATTACCTGGTATCAAAATGACCTACATGTAAATTAATCAAACAGACACAGCTTAGATATTACCTTGGTTGCAAAATGTCTGCAGATGTTAAATTGACATATTAAAATACAGTCAATCTAGCTTTACTTAGGACAACATAAGCAAAAATTTACCATCAGAAACATATACTAAGGTTTTGATATGATAGTCTACACAATAAAGAAAATTCTTATGGATGGATCTGACTCATGTTCTTGTTGACAGTGTTGATATTCCATGCATAAATGAAGAATAGGATATGAGATCCATAAACCAGGCTGACTAAAGTGAATAATGATTCTGTAAAGTTTAAATCTGAATTGCTGTAAAAGCCAGACCCGCAGAATGATGAGTAATTTGTAAAACCCACACTTTGAGGGACATATCATATTACACACCATTATATTTGTAAAAAGAAAAAAAAAAACAAAAACAATTTCACGAAATGAGGAAAGATTGTGTCTCAGTTTGTTTCTACTTACAAATTTTTCTCTTGACTTGTTTATATTATAGGTACCTAGAAAACCATACTGAACTCTGCAATTTTAATTATTATGTGATGCCTGCATGGACTTACTGATATTTTCTCTTATGCTGTATGAAATACAGAGAAAACATGCAATTTGAAAAGGAATGCTTTATAAAGCAGCAAGGGATAAGGCTATGGACATAGACGCTGATCAACTAAAAATGGGTTCTTTGATGAGAATATGATTACTAGCTTCAAGCTTTATGATTTTGCTGGAAATACCACTGATTTTTTACAAGCTATTTAAGGAAAGGATTTGAAAATGGAAGAGCAAATGCTAGCCCACAAGTCATGTATATATATCTTCTACTCTTTGGCTCATTCTCTAATTCAGTAAATCATATAATCTCTTTTAGTTTTAGTTTCCCAATATGCGAAATAGAGATGAAGTGACTGTCATTTCTCATTCAGTATGGTTGTAAAGATAAAATGAGAAAATACATTGATAACATAGATACAAGGAAACAGAATAGTTATATAAATGCTATTATAGTTTACATTATCTTTAATCACTTGGACTCACATAATCTAAATAAAATATTTTCATTTTAATATTTAACGAAAACACAAACGAATACTTTAAAAAGCAGTCGATTTCTAAAGACAGCTTTAAATGTGTATCTTTAAAAGAAACTGGCCTATTTATAGGAACACAAATGAGCATTGGTTTCTCAGTAAATTAAGTTTGCAAAGATATAAACAGCAAAAGCAATTCTCAGTTTAGAGATTAAAAAAAGAAAAAACATGAGCCTCATAGGCATATGGAAATATAATTGTGAATGATTTACATTCTCTCTGAGGTTTGTACATTTTAAAGCTCCTTGATTACTTATTCAGATTTGTTCAACATCTTAGCAGCTATAGTAAAGCACCACTATTCAAGGTGGTATGAGCAATGTGGTTGCCTTTAAGCAAAGGAAAACTAGACAAGAAAAAAAAAAAGAAAAATTGTCATGTTGAACCCTTATTCTAGGGCTATGACTGTTCTTTTGCTTAATATCTTTATAAACAGAGATATATTGCCTATTTATTCACTTGTTCAACATCAGATGTTTGCTGAACATCTACTATGCACTGGGTGGTGGGTATAAAGTAGTAAAAAAAAGCAAAGTCTGTCTTCATGGAGCCTGCATCTTGTTAATGAAGACAGACAGTCCCGTAAAGAATGAGCCATGCTAACACGTGGAGGAATGAGTGTTTGCAGCAGTGAAAAACCATTGCAAAGCCCCTGAGAAAAAGCATGTTAAGAATACTGGAAGGAAAAAAAAAAAGAGGACCGTGTGACCAGAGCAGAGTGAGCAAGAAGAGCAGTTATGCACATGAAGCTGGAGAAGGAAGCCGGGCCTGTTGATGTGGAGGAGTTAAGCCTAAGGTAGTAAGAAGAATGTATTTTACAAACTTAGCACACATAAAACTGTTAGACTAACACATTTTGCCACTCATTTAACATGACTTTTTCTCAAACATTATACTTAATAAATGTGACATAAAATGTAATATTTTGATAATACAGTTTCAGAAATGCACACTCGCCAACTTACTTGCTACAGGTGTTTTATTTAGAGAATAATGTATAGAACAAATTTGAATTCTGTACCATGTTCAAATAAACCCATAATGTTCGGCTTTGTATAATTTTACCAAGCAAGAAATGGGCAGGGATAGCATTTTCTACAATATTTGACCTGTTGAATGTGTGCGGTCTATACATGTGTTTCATTGCATCCTTTGATTCACCTAAATTTTGCCCAAAAGTTATTTTCTGTACTATATCTTTTTTTTTCAGTGAAATTGGAGTAAGGTGAAAACATTGTAAGGAATATTGTTCAGAAAGAAGAACTTATCCATAAGAGATGACTCCCTTGTGTTCTCCTCTCCACCACCCATCATTCATTGTCAAGACTCTTCCTCCTTGGCTTTTGATTCTAGAAAAAAAATTATATCAAATAGTATCCATTGTATTCACTACTTTCAATTATTTATTATTTACATTAGTTTGTTTTCATTATTCAATTAATATATTTTTCTAACTTTGAAAATTGGGGTTTTTTTTTGGTTGAAATACATTACATCATAATAATTTCCATGAAAATCAGTGTTTTTCAAAAAGTTAAGCACTTTTTTTACTTATGACAGAGTGTTATCAAATTAACTTCAGTGAGGGAGAGCTGTGTTCTGATATGGGTAGCCCAAATAATTTAATGCAGTTGTCTGTTTCAAGTTGACTTATTCTCTGAAACTCAAGATACACTGGAAAATTTTAAATAGCTATTTATTTTGCTAATAATAACTTATGACAACCAAAAAAATAATAGCAAAAGTTCTGCCTTTAAGGGCACATCATCATGCTTACTTAACAATGCACAAGTGCAGTAAACGTTTTGTTTATCACAACCCAAGGTAGAGGCAGAATATCAACAATTTGAAGATTTAGTTTCGGTAAAAATTATTTTTAGAAATGCGCTTTTATTCAGAATCTTCAAATCAGTGCTCCCTTTTCTTTGTATTTCAATATATTTTCATACATTGCATGTTTTCTCTTTTGAATGCCTTTGAAGTATTCAGGATAAATATTTCTTAATATTCATGTTACATGAAATGTTCTTATCCCCTCTCACTGTTTTCCTTTGAATCTAAATTTGGAAAGCCCCATGTGGTTCCCATCAGATATTTATGGAAGCATATCGGCTGGACAAAGCTGGGGCTTTGCTTGGCCCCTATGGTTCTGTCAATGGAGGTCTGCAATTCTTTCTTAGACAATGTAGCTCCATCAGATATCTATCTACTCTTCATGGTGAGTTAAAATGATTTCACACAACTCAAATTACCCAGTGGTTTTACGGACCCTTTAGCATCAGGAGGTCTCTTTTTTCCTACTCGAGCACTGTACTAATAATATGCTTCCTTTCATTTCAAATACCTGTTACACATTTGTATGTCTTTGTTGGAGAAATGTCTATTCAGGTCTTTAGTCCATCTTTGAATCAGAATATTGGTTTGTTTGCTGTTGAGTTGTAGGAGTTCCATGTCTGTTTTGTAAATTAAATCATTATCTGTTACATTGTTTGCCAATATTATCATATTATCTCCCATTTCATAGATAGACATTCACTCTGTTAACTGTTTTATTTGCTGTGCAGAAGTTTAGTTTGATGTTGTCCCATTTATCTTTCTTTGCTTTTATTGCCTATATCTTTTGTGTCATATCCATGAAATCATTGCCAAGACCAAAGTCACAAAGCTATTCCCCTATGTTTTCTTCCAGGAGTTAATAGAATTTCAGGTCTTACATTTAAGTCTTTAGTCCATTTTCATTTATATGTATGGTATAAGATGAGTCTAATTTCATTCTTTTGTATATCCAGTTTCCCCAACACCATCTGTTGAAAAGACTGTCTTTTCCCTTTTGTGTATTTTTTATATTCTTGCTGAATATCAGTTTATCATATTTGTGTGGATTTACTTTTGAGCTTTCTGTTCTGTTCCATTTGGACCATATGTCTGCCTTTATGATAGTGTCATTTTGTTTTAATTACCTTAGCATTACTTTATTTTACATTGTAAAATCAGGGAATATGGCTCTGTTAGCTTTGTGCTTCATGAGATATCACCTCTCATCTGCTAGAATAGCTATTATCCAAAAACAAAAGACAAGCCATATTGGCATGGATGTGGGAAAATTGAAACTCTTGTTGATTATCGGCAGAAATGCACAATGGTGCAGTCACTATGGAAAACAGTATGAGGATTTCTCAAAAAAGTACAAGTAAAACTGCCATACAATCCAGCAAATTCAGTTCTGGGTATTTATCTGGAAGAATTCAAATCAGGACCTTGAAGCTATATTAGCACTCCAATGTTCATTGCAGCACTATTCATAATAGCCAAGGCATGGAAATAACCTGTGTGTCCATCAGTGGATAAATGGATAAAGAAAAGGTGGCATATGCATACAAGAGAATATTATTGAGCCATAGAAGAGGGAATTCTGCAATTTGTGACAACACAGATTAACTTGAGAACATTAGGCTAAGTGAAATAAACCAGTAACACAAGAATAAATACTGCATGATTTTACTTATACAAGTTATACAAAAAGTCAAATTTATATAATGAAAGTAAAATTGTGGTTACCAGGTGCTGGGGGAAAGGAGAAATGGGAAATTACTAATCAACTGGCATAAAGTCTCAATTACACAAGATGGGTAAATTCTAGAGATCTGTTGTACAATGTTATCCCTAGATTAATAATACTGCATTATACACTTAAAATTTGTTAAGGGGATAGGTTTCATATTGAATGAGGTCTACTTAATCTATTATAAAAAACTAAAATAAAAACACTCCCTATCACTCATTTGCCTTTTCCTGCCACTAAAAGGTAGAACTTTATCTTTTTACTTTTCTCTTTCTCTCTCTTCTTTTCTCTTTCCTCCAACCCCATCTTTATCTCTGTTCTTATGTCTCTTTCTTATTTCTACCATTATCTCTTGCACTTCATATCCCTAAGAGACAATTATTCTGAGTTCATTGTCAGCAGAGCTTTTATACCAGACTCTCTTGGGACACTGGTGAACCTATAGATAACTGATTTAGTTCATACACTGTTTCCTAACCTAGTCTGTTAGACCAAAGAATGAGGATAAAATGATATGAAGCATTACAACCCAAGTGTATGAAATGACTTCTGGGCTCTTGGTCAGAAGAAGGCTGTTGACATATCAAGAAGTTAAGGGTTTCATTTCCAGAATAATACCACACACACATACACACACACACATACACACACATGCACAGTCTATCAGGATATACTGTTCTCCATAAGACTTCTCATTTTGGTCACTTCTCAAAGAATTGCTAGATTGCTGTGAGAAAACCGTGTAACATTGTTCATCTTCCTTTACTTCCTAATTTTTTTGTACAGTAGAGACATATTCTGTAAGTAGAGATAGAAATTATTATGCTATTAGGATTAAATAAAGAGCATGACTCTGACTCAGAGGATGATTTCCATGTAGTTGAGGTAAGCAAGTATAATTTTAGGTGTAAGTTGCTCTTAAACCCCAAAGATAGAAAATATATTAAAGATGATTTACAATGTTTCTTTTATTCACTGGGGAAAAAAACAATGTTCTTCTGGCTGTAAGGGTAGACTACATGTAGTATAATAATTAATCTAGTCCCAATAATGATAAATTTCGTCAGATAACAATATTGTTATCTTATACTTCTATTACCAGATTTCTTTTTTATTTTGGAAATTTTTATAGATAGTGCAATGAATATACTGGTTAATTTCAAAAGTCCCTGTTAATCTGCTATCAGATGCAGCCAGAAGTCTAGGCCCAAGTTTATAAACTCAAATGATTTAGGTACCAAATGGGTAACATAAATAAAAGAAGCAAGCAGAGTTTAATATGTGTATAGTAATTTGAAGCATCACCCAGTAGAAAACATATGCCATGCCTAAAATTATTCAAATTAAAATTTATACTTCTCAAAATATGATTGTGGCAAAATAAATACATTCATGAGCCACATTGGACTTATGGACTTCCAAATTATAACACCTGCCTGTTTTTTTGTTTGTTTGCTTGTTTTCAATTAACTCACCTGCTAAGAGAAGAAAAAATAGCTAGATATGGTCCAGTGTAGGATAGACTTTCTTTTTTTTTTTTTTTTTTT
>NW_016107325.1:10854470-10942579 GCF_001604975.1 Cebus imitator
GATCTCGGCTCACTGCAACCTCCGCCTCCTGGGTTCAAGCAATTCTCCTGCCTCAGCCTCCTGAGTAGCTGGGACTACAGGCACGCACCACCATGCCCAGCTAATTTTTTTTTTGTAGTTTTAGTAGAGATGGGGTTTCACCATATTGACCAGGATGGTCTCGATCTCTTGACCTCGTGATCCACCCGCCTCGGCCTCCCAAAGTGCTGGGATTACAGGCTTGAGCCACCGCACCCGGCTAGACTTTCTTAATGTTTATTTAATTTAAAAAGATTAGACCATATTTATGAAAAGAAAAATGTTACAAATTATAGAGGAGAAAAGGAATAATGAATTGAAACCAGTGCCAGGTTTAGTTAACTTTGGAGATGGACATTTAACCTTATGTAAGTGAATTATATTCTTCTGAGCTTAGAGCCTAACTTTGAGATTCAATGAACATTTCATGTCTCAAGACTGTTCAAAACTAATCTCAATGGGGCCTCCTATGATCAGGTAATTTAATATTGCAAGCACCTAGCATCCATGATTCCTGTAACCTTGCTGCATCGCTCTACTTTGCTTTTATGTTAATACTGACCCATGACACTAATATCATATATACATATATTTTAATATTGATACATTATTATAGTATTACATAACAATATAATAACAATGTATGTATGTATGTGTGTTTTGTAGCCATTGCTTAATATCCATTATCCTTGCTAGGATGTAAGTTACATGAGGGCAGACATATTCATTAGTTTTAGGCTCTGATATATTCTGAGGTCCTAGAATAGACCTTGAAACATAAAAGGTACTCAGCAAATATGTCTTGAGTGAATGAAGAAAACGTAACTAAACATAGGTATGAATAATTAAGGGCAGCAAATGCATTTACTATTTAGTGACTTCATATTCTTGCAAAATAGGAAGAAAGATCATCTGCTCAAACATAAGGAACTAGAGTACTACCTGGGTCTTTGAGTAGCATGCTGAAGTTAATAATACCTTAAGAACTAAAACTGTGAAGAGAAAATCATCTGCTCTGCTCCACTGAAACTCTATCCGAAGCTGAACACTAATTTTGCAATGACCAGCTTGATTCTGTGATTTTCCTCTAGCAGTACTCTGCCAAAGGAATCGTGCTGAAATTGCACTAAAGTAATGAATTAGTGGATTGGAAGTGGTCCAAAACCTCAGAATATCAACAATGATTCAAGCTCTTATACATTACAAAGTCGACCGTTGGAAGTAATGCCAATGTAAGGCATTGGCCTGTTAGAAAATTAAGGCTTTATTAAACACAGAGGGCTATGAGAGAGGCAGCAAGCAAGTATACCTGGACAAAGGGATGGGAACACTGTGGTTAGAGTAGCCTTTGGTAAAAGCAAGTTTTAAGAAAGCAGGGATTTTTATCTGTTTAGATCATTGCTGTATGATGCAGTACTCACAAGTACTTGGCACATGGTAGATGCTTAATGCATGCTTGTGGGATGAATGGTGGCATTCAAAGTGTGATCATGAGAGTAGGTTCCTATAAAGGAGGACAAGTAATATTTTTGTGATAAGAGAAGAATACCTATTATCAGATTGCTAAATAATTGAATACCCAACCTTAGATGAGTCTGTGATAATATGGGAATAAAGACAGGCAGAACAATGAGGGCACAGTTATGAAGACCTTGAATAGCTAGGACATATGTCCAGAGGTAGGTTATATTTCTTGCAATATAATCTTGAAGGAAAACAGTTTTCTACATGAAATTTCTCCATGAAATGATCTCGAAGTAACAAAAGCCTGTTTGGTGCATATTAATTTTGCCTACAATGCTTGAAATATAGGAGTATGGCTGATAAAGCAAATTCTTCTTCAAAAGTTACAGCAGGGCCGGGCGCAGTGGCTCATGCCTGTAATCCCAGCTCTTTGGGAGACCGAGGCAGGCAGATCATGAGATCAGGAGTTCAAAACCAGCCTGACCAACATGGTAAAAACCAGTCTCTACTAAAAACACAAAAATTAGCAGGGTGTGGTGGCAAACACCTGTAATCCCAGCTACTTAGGAGGCTGAGGTAAGAGAATTGCTTGAACCCAGGAGGAGGAGGCTACAGTAAGCCAAGATCATGCCACTACACTCCAGCCTGGGCGACAGAGTGAGACTCCATCTGAAAAAAAAAAAAAAGTTACAGCAGGAAAAAGTCAAATTTTATTTAAGGCAAAGGGGTAGAAATAGCATTCTGTGAACAATTTGAAGTATAAGACTGATTTCCAGTGTAACAATTTCTCTATATGGGCAAGGTAAAAAACTGAGAGAAAGGCTGAGGAGGGGTGAAAAGGTAATTATGTTTTTGTTGCATTTGCTTTTGGGTTCTTAGTCATTAATTCTTCACCTAGGCCAGTATCTAGAAGAGTTTTTCCACTGCTGTCCTCTAGAATTTTTATAGTTGCAGGTGTTATTCTTAAGTCTTTGATTCATGGTGTGTTGATTTTTGTATAAGGTGAGAGATAAGGATTCGGTTTGATTCTTCTACATGTGGCTTGCAAGTTTTCCCAGCACCGTGTGTTAAACAGGATGTCCATTCCTTTAAGATAAATTAAATAATGTCTTTTGCAACAACTTGGAGATGGATGGAGCTGGAGGCCGTTATTCTAAGTGATGTAACACAGGAGCGAAATACCAAAAACCTTATGTTCTCACTTATAAGTGGGAGCTAAGCTATGAGTGCACAAAGGCATACAGAGTGATACTGTAGACTTCAGGGACTCAGAAGGGGAAAGGGAAGAAATGGGTTAGAGATTAAAAAAAAAACAACTATACATTAGGTACAATGTACACTATTCAGGTGATGGGTGCACTAAAATCTCAGAATTCTAGGCTATATAATTGATCCATGTCACTTATACCCCCAAAGCTATTAAAATAAATAAATAAATGCATTCATACATGCATACATACAAAGATGAAATTGTGGGGGGGGGATGAAATTCTTTTGATGATAAACTGTAAAGGAGAATGGACAATAATAACATACCAGTATCCCTGGAAAAGTATTAAGAAGCTTCTCTTATAAGGGCAATGCCCAGTGCTTTCAGATAATTCAAACTGTATTTTAGTGTCATTAGTATTTATTATTCATAACTAAAACAAAGGAAGAATTATGCTCTGAATGTATCACTATAATTCATATTTATTTATTGAGCATCATTATAAGCACTCCATTGCATTATCAAAATTAATTCTTATTCTATGAGATGGTTATTATTATCCACGGTCTGAAGCTTAGGGAGGAAGTGTAACTTGCCCAATGTGGCAGATAACAAATTGATGAGTTGACACTTACCAGAAAGTTTGAATTCAGAGCCCTTATTCTTAACCACAGATATATCTGCCATGCTTAAAATTCCAAGGTTCTTTCAGTCTTAATACAAAATAGGTTTTCCTTCTTAATTTAGTTCCAGGTTTTCAGGATACTAGAATATGTGTTCCCAGTGCTGCCTGCTAGCCTCACTGAGGAACATAAACAAGAAAGTGGGAGCTAATAATCAACTTTGAAAACTTTGACTGAGGCTACAATATACTGTTATTTTAAAATAGGAAGCCTAAATGATTTGAAGTTTCTCCCGTGCAAATATATTTTTTTTAAAAACTTCACTGAAAATATTGGACGCATTCTAATTTGTTGTACTGAGTATTGGGAAAGGGAATAAGGAGGAAAACTGATCTTTGTATGCCTACTGTATATTTAAGATGCATGATTCATATGACTAGTCTAAATTCTCATAAAATTTTCAGGAGGTGTATATTTAAATGAGGAAACTGAAGTTCAGAAAGGGTAAGGCCATACATTTATCAAGTCATAGAACTGGGATTTTCTTTTTTTAAATCAAGTGGAAAATATTCAAAAATCTCCATTTCTTCCACTACCCTATGCTTCACCATAGGACTATGACACTGTTAGAACTTAGCCCTGTATTCACATTTTATGGTAAACTCTACATAACTAAAAAGGAGTCTGATTAAATACAGGGTTTTCATGTGTTTTAATACACACAGTGATTAAGATATGTTTGCCTCTCTAAAAAAAGGAATGTCTGAGTAGTTTATTGATAAAATTCAATGTATTCCAATTTCACATTATAATATTTCATTAAGATATAATTTTTGATCATAGATGAAAACAGCAACAATAATTAGCATTTATTGAGCATTTATTGTGTGCCCAGTGCTATACTAAGCATGTTAAATGTACATTAAATTAATCGTAACAGGTCTGCCAGGTCCTTTGTATACTGGTTGCTTATTGACTTGCCAGCTTCTTTCAACAATTTTTATCTCAGTGGCTAACCCAGTGCTGATCCACAGACTGTTGACTGTCTGGTCTCAATGAACATACACCAGATCTAAGAAATCAAATATTCCAGGAGTGGAGCCCAAAAGTGTTCAATTTTTTTTCTTTTTTTTTTTTAAGTTGGAGTTTCACTCTGTCACCTAGGCAGGAGGGCAGTGGCGCAATCTTGGCTCATTGCAACCTTAACCTCCGGGGTTCAAACGATTGCCCTGCCTCAGCCACCTGAATAGCTGTGATTACAGGTGTCTGCCACCATGTCCGGCTAATTGTTGTAATTTTAGTAGAGACAGGGTTTCACCATATTTGCCAGGCTTGTCTGGAACACCTGACCTCAAGAGATCCCCTTGCCTCAGCCTCCCAAAGTGCTGGGATTACAGGCGTGAACCACTGAACCCAGCCAAAAAGTGTTTATTTAAAATAAGGTTCTTTATAAGTGAAAGGAACATGGCAAAGTACATATCCTACTGATTTATTATTTAGTCTGATGCATTAATCAGCCCATAAATTACTCATGGTTCTAAAAATTACATTCACACTGGTATGTGATGTATGAATTGAACATTGAACATGTTTAGTAAATCTGGAGCAGTAAATTTTAATTTTCCAAAATACTGATCCAGTCTCAGAAATGAAAATGATGTCAAGGGCACCCACCTCTCAAAGAGAGTGTGACTAGAGTTCTTTTTTCATTTTTGGTGATAACACCCAAATCTGTTACATTTGGTCAATGGAAGATTTATCACACCTAGTCAAATTTACAGCACTCAGAATATGGCATAGCAAATTTATAGATGGATCTCACTTCTCCAGATATGAAGATGTTTTAGTGTACATATTTAAGTCTATTGTACTGTATTTATTGAGTATAGGAATTAAAGTATATGGCAGTCAGGTTTCTGAAATCCCTGGTGACATTGATTTGCAATTATATTTATTCTTTTGTGTCTTTGGAGTAATTTAAAATATGAGTTCTCCAAATTATAGGTCTAGAAAGTAAGTATGTGTTGTCAAATACATACTTAGGTGAAGTAAGTATGTGAACTCAAATACAAAGCCACATTATAATATTATTGTAACTTCATTTCTACAAGTATAGCATTTTTTGAAGTACTGGAATATTTTTACTCAAAACTGGGTGTTTAAGGTACTTAAGATACACAGCACATAAATTTCATTGATATTTATGTGCAGGATTGGCCTTAATTACTTCAGGCCCACACAATGTAATTTGAAGAATACACAGTGTTATGTTTTTTCTTGAAAATAGCTCTCCTGTTGACCCTACCTCAGTGTGTACAATTAAATTTTGCTCTTAAGGCCTTGAACATCACTGATAAAAGACACATGTTATCTGTGAAACATCAAGCATTATGTTAACATTGGAATTCAATTGTGTTTGATTACTTTTGAGTCACATGGTGAGACCCTATTTAACCTAAATTGTAGGGCTCAGAGAATTGCAATTAGGTGATATAAATGGAACAAAAAATAAAAATAAAAATTCACTCTCTCTCCAACTTGAGGATATAACACACACACACACACACACACAAACACACATGCATTTTCATTCTCCTAAAATCTGCTTCATCTTCCAGAAAATATCTTTAAATAATTGCTTCATTCTTCTTTCCATATTAGTTTGATTTCTAACTATGCAGAGTACAATAGTGAAGTGAATATTTAAACGCATTTAAATGATTCTTAGTTTTACTTATAAAGAAATGTCTGAACTATGCTCTTCACAGTGAGCAAAGCTTCTGAAAAGCCCAGTCCCTGAGGAATGCTCATGGTGTACCTGATCTGAATAGATTAATTTTGTGTTACAGCATATTGTTTTTGCCAAATTAAAGAAAGAGTTTACTATAATCCTCTTATTATTTTCTGCCCAGGCTTTTAAAATGACAGTTTAACTGCTTTTGTTTCCTTATAATACATGGTGATATCAATATATAATTGATCCATGCATTTTTTAATAAGACCCAATATTAAATAAACAAACCACAATTAAAGTTTGTATGTGGTTTCATAAAGAGGGGAATGAAGAGTTTATTGTGCTGTATTGTTGCAAGATTGTTTTATGGATAAAAAAAGAAAGGGAAATGCAGTAATTACTTATCATGTGTCAGACAAGGATGTGTTTAATGTTTTAGTCCTTTTGGACTTGTAAAGAGTAGCATATACACCTATCATAAACTCTTGATTTAGTATTAGAATTGTGCAGAGGCATTTTGTGTTCAAGAAAGGACAATCCTTAAGGAAGGAGAAGGTGAAATGTCATTAGAATCTTACTTGCCATTTTCAACACCTTCACATTTAGTTACTATTTTCATTTGAATACTTCCTTCTTCCTTTTGATGTTGCCTTCCTAAAATCTCATCAACCTAGTGAATTTTATCCTAGGCTGAGTAGCAGAGGAAAAGAAAATGCTTCATGCATTTATTCATTGTTTCATCCAGATCGCATTCACTGAGTTTCTGCCATGTGCCAGATGCTGAGAACACCATGATTAACAAGGCATGTGTTTGCACTTAGGAGCTCTCAGTCTCTTGCAAAGAAACAGACAAGAAAACCGAAGATGACAATGCAGTATGATAAGAACCATGATAGAGACATACACAATCTATCATGCGTATGTGATGGGCTTCACTAATAGCCTGATGAGGTGGGCGGGTGGAGTGAGGTGGGCGTAAATGTATTTCAAAGAAGGCCTCTAGGAGGAAGTGAAGCAAGAGCAATCTTGGAGAAAAAGCACAAGATGATTAGCAAGATGGAGGGAAAATGTTCCAAACAGGGAGATCAGAAAAGGGAAAGAAATAGAGCCATGAAAAAGCATGGTATATTCAGGGACATGAAGTAGTTTAGGATGCTGATATAGGATGCTTTAGAGGAACATGAGTAGATACAAGGCTGAAGACAAAGCACAGACGGGGTGACAAAGAGGCTTTTATATCTTGCTAAAGACTTTAAGTATCATATAAAGGGCTATAGGGGACCATTGAAACATCTTAAGCAGAGAAAGTGGTAGGTTGGTTTTTAGAAAACTTATTCTTGAATAAGGGTGGCGAATGGCGAAAAGGCCATATTGGAGAAAGAGTTCTCAGTCAGAAAGTCCTAATAAATGGTGAGATTCTATTCTGGAGCAGTAACATTGGACATGTGAAACAGATGACAAAATACCTGAGATATTGAGTTAAAATAAACAGTACCTTGTTACTAACTGATGTGGAAGCAAGCACGGGGAGGTTTTCTAGGATATGGCCTTATTTTTCTTTTGAACTTTTACTGGCAAGAAAATTATAGCAGGAAAAACAGATTTGTTGAAAAATGCAGATGGGACAGAGTTCAACATTGCACATGCTGACTGAGCTTCAGGATATTCTGGCCAATGGCTATGAATATAAAGAGAAAAGCTCAGTAGGTAAAAACACAGATTGTGAACTTAAATTTCCTGGGTTTGAGATTTAGATACGTTATATATTAGCTAGTGGGATATTTGGAAAAGTATTTACCCTTTATAAGCTTCATTTTCACCATTAGAAAGAATTTTTATAAATATTAAATTTAATATTTCATAGAAAATGCAAAATCAAAAGATTTTGCTCTTTTTATTAGCGTAAAATAGGCAGTATTATTTATGTCTTATGCTCAAGAGAATAAGTGGATGAGGGAGTTGGATGTAGCGCTACGGATTTGAGAGTCATCAGCATGTTAGTGGTTCCTATTTACTCTCATTTATACCACAGCAATTGCTGTATAATAACCCCCAAATTCGCCAGCATATAGATTAGCTGGACATCTCTTCTTAACTGGGTTCACTTTTGTTTCTTCAGTCAGTTGTGGGTTGCTGATTTGGGGCTGGGCTTTCTCATATATTGGAAGGTTGGCTGGCTGTTTGTCTAGTTTAGGAAAGCCTCAGCTATTTTTTCATATGTGTCTCAAATTCCTGCAGTTTGTTCCAATGTGTGCTTATTCATGGAAGGGCAGAGGCATAAAAGCAGATAACCCTATTATGTATAAAAATAAATGCACATGTTTATCAAGACTCTGCTTACACAGTGGTTGCTATCATCCTTTCTCCATAAGAATTCACGTGTTTGAGCTCAGTCATACTGGAGTAAACTACAGATTTCAAGGGCAAAGGGATATAGATATGTGCTAGGGGACATAAATGAGACCATTATTGTGTACAATTTACCTCGGTATCTATTGACCCAGAACTACAAAAATCACATTCTGATCATAATATAAAATTAGACTGTTTTTCTTTCATAAGTATGACTCTTTCTATTACATGATATCTTCTACCTCATCTCCACTTGATTATCATGTGTTGTTGCCCTTTTGTATATTACTGTGGAAGATTCCTAAATCAGATTTCTACATAGAGCTACTTTAAGACCCACTTTATGAAACCCAACACTCAAAACAGTGTTTTGATAAAAACTATGCCTAACATGGACTCATTTGTTCCATAAATATTTGTTGAAAATTTGTGATCTTCTGAAAGATCTAAGACTAGTGCTGAACAAGAGAAACATGTTTACCTCAGGGCTTTACATTCTAGTAGAGCAGTAGGCAATGAAAAAGTAACAAAAAACTCATATTTTTAAAAAGGTATTTATAAAATAAAAACTTCAGCAGAATTAAATTTAAAGAAGTTTAATTGAACAATTAACAATGCCAAATTGGGAAACTCCCAGAATCACAGCAGGTTCACAGAGGCTCCAGCACAGCCAAGTGGTAAAAGAAGATTTATAAACAAAAAAAGGAAAATGACCTACAGACATCAGACAGGAGGTACAGAACAGCTGGATTGGTTACAGTTCTCCATGCTTGCCTTATTCAAACTGTTTCATGAGTTACACAGACCTTGAACTTTTTGACTTGTCTTAAACATCTCTTTTTTTAAACAACCACTCATTTACTGTAGAACAAGAATTTACCATGTACTTTCTTGTATAAAATCTGTTTTATCTATAACCTCCTTTGCATAGCTAGGGGACATGGCTAATTTCACATATCCCCAAGTCTTATTTAGAATTTACTGTCTCCAAAATAAATTGAACAAATTTCAAAAGTCAAAACAGTTTATGGCCTTAAAATATTAAGCAAACCTAATCTCTGACCTGCATAATTTAGACTCAATATCTTTATATTATCATTTTTTTATTTTTTGTTTCTTTGAGACGGTATCACTCTTATTGCCCAGGCTGGAGGGCTCAATCTCGACTCACTGGAACTTCTAGGTTCAAGCGATTCCCTTGCCTCAGCCTCCAGAGTAGCTGGGATGACAGATGCCTGCCACCACAACCAGCTAATTTTTGTATTTTTTTTAGTAGAGATGGGGTTTTACCATGTTGGCCAGGCTGGTCGAGAACTCCTAATGTCAAAGGATTTACCTGCCTCAGCCTCCCAAAGTGCTGAAATTACAGGCATGAGCCACCACACCTGGTCATCAATAATCTTTAAAGATGTTTTATTTCCCAAAGATTATTAAAGTTACCTGAAATAAAAAGCATTACAGTTTTCATTTTTCTTTCAAAATACTTGATTTAAGCACTTCTTTTTGTTTAAGCAAATTAGAGCTCTTTTATATAAACCTTACACACACAACACATATATAACTACACAGACAGACTATTACTACAGCAGTTTTAAGATTTTTTTTTTATTTACCAGTTTAAGTTTCTTAATTGGATTGCTGGCTTAATTGGATTAAGGTGAAGAATTTTGAAGAAAGGGGCCAGGAAATATTAAGCAAACCTAATCTCTGACCTGCATAATTTAGACTAAATATCTTTATATTATCATTTTTTAATTTTTTAATTTTTTGAGACTGTATCACTCTTATTGCCCAGGCTGGAGGGCTCAATCTCAGCTCACTGCAACTTCTAGGTTCAAGTGATTCCCTTGCCTGGAGCTTCCTCTTTTTCCCAAGGAATCCCAGGCTGTTAGAGCTTGAATATCTGCATTTAATTAAGCTGACTTTTAACCACAGCACTCTTTAATAAAGTCACTTTAAAATTTCTTATTACCTGGCTTCAGGCCAACTGGCCAATATTTCTGGCTTTTAAACTACACCAAAAGTAGCCTCACAGGTGCTCTGAGAAAGGAAAATTCAAGACAGTTCATGGAGGAGAAGAGAATCTACAAATGGCAGAGATCACCCAAATATCAATCAGATCAGAAATGCTCATCCCTTAAACTAGGGATTGAACCCTCAACCCGGGCCACCATTGTGAAAAGAGAAATCAAGGCCACATGGTTATAAGATCAAGCTCCCAAGGACATAACTGACCAGTTCAGTGGACCATCTCGAACAGCAGGATTATGGGGTTTTAGGCATACATTTTATCTTTATGACAATAATACTGTCTTTATGACAGAATAATACTGAAAGACATGCAAAGAACACTAAATTTACTACAGCTTAAGACCAGCCTCAGAATTGTTTTTTGTACTAATAACAGTGATTTTTCTCATTCATTTAACCAGTATGCACAGAGAAAAAGAGGGAGAAAAGCCAGAAATCTGGTAAGAAATTATTTTGCTGACATGCTAGGCTTCTGGGTTTTCTTTCTCTCAGTCGCCCAGGCTTGCCACACCATTGCCCTGGGGCCAAGCCACATCATAAATGAAAATTATCCTTTCTTGTTCTGGCCAGAGCAAAATATGTGGGATAAAACGTAGACATTACTGCTCTGCTTAGCATCTGATGTCAAACTGGCATAGCTTAAATTTGCCCTCAGATGAGCCCTGTCATCTTTAATCCAACCTCTGACTAGGAGTTTCAACATGTGGTCTCTGGGCAAGATTGTTGCCCTAGTGACAGGAAATGTAGGAAAGGAAAAGCATTGCCTGTGGCAGGATGGGGAAGGCGAAGAGCTCAGGGAGGCCAGAGCAAGACCCCTTTATTGCACTAACGTTGAAAAGTTGAGGCAGCCTCTTGTAAATAGCAGTGATTTTTTTCTAGCAGTCCCATCAGCTCTCAAGTTTACCTTTTTGAAGAGAAAAAAGTTCCCCATGTCCCATGGTCCTGTACATTTCTAATCCTGTCACCTATTAGCCATCAGCAAAAAGTGTCAGACATATTAATCTAAAGAGAATAGCAGTTAATATCCCATAGTGCTAAACATGTTCTTAGGTGAAGGGGACTTTACTGAGAACCCTCATTTTTAAATGTGTTGTTCATTTGCAATGTTTCACTGTAAATTACGTTTTGTAAGATTTTGCCATTTCTTTAAGGCTTCACTGCCTTGTAGGCCTGATATATAAGCCAGAAAGAACTCAGTTTTCCAGAAATTAAAGATTCCATTTTTTCCTAAAATATTGGCTTTAATCTCAGGTTTTCTTGATTAACTTGGCCTATGATTTTTTCCTACCTAAATATGCAAGAAAAATGAAACAAAATCCCTGTGCATTTTCAAAGGTCAAGTTTTATAGCCCCTTTAATATTACTCCTTACTACCAGTTTCCATCTAACCCAGTCAGATATAAGAGGCCTCTGAGTCCAGGCCTATTAATTCTAGATCAAATCCATTCCTTGCCTCAGCCCAGTTTCTGATGCAATTTTCAAACCCAGGCTGGATCAGATATTTGCTCAAAGAAACTTAGAAAGCTGAAAAAAGAAAAATCTGTGGATTCCAAAATCCAAGAGGGAGCTTACCCATGATCCCAGCTACTCCTAGAGATCAGTGGACACAAGTGGGTCCTGCAGGTACCTAGCTTGTTCACTCAGTTCTCCTGGGGGTCACTAGAAGCTCTACTTCAGATCCCAATTCTGACCCCATCTGATAAAAGAAAAACTTCAGCTGAGTTAAATTTTAAGAAGTTTAATTGAGCAGTGAAAGACTTGTGAATCAAGAAGCACTGGCATCACAACAGATTCACAGAGACTCCAGCACAGCCATGTGGTGGAAGACGATATAATAGACAAAAAAAATAAAAAAGAAAAAAATGACCTAAAAAAAATGGAAGTGAGGTACAGAATGACTGGGTTAGTTACAGCTCCACCTTTGTCTTGTTTGAACATAGTTTGAACACTCAGCAGTGTATGACTGGTTGAAGTACAGCCTCTGAGATTGGCCAAGACTCAGCTATTTTTACAGATGCATACTCATAAGTTAGGTTTTCAGTCCCGTCTCTCTATTAAGCCAGGTTGCAGTTTGTCCACAAGGACTCAAATATAGAAGTACAGAGTTCTTCTCAGGCCACGTTTAGCTCACTTTGATAGTATGATAGAGTGTATGAGAAAAATTGGAGCAAGTTCAAAGAGAATAACTTGGAATGATAGAAATATTGGATGGGGTGGTTAGAAAAGACTTCCCCATCAAGTTATATTTTGAGCTCCACCATGAAGAAATCTGAAGTGAGAGTACTCTAGGTAGAAAGAGCAAAAAGTGCTGAAGGCCTGAGATGGAAACAAGCCAGTTCATTAGCATATCAAAAGGCGTGTCATACTGCTGAAATGTAATAAATGAGTAAAATGAAACAAGAAGGAATCAGAATTTGGAGTCTTGAATGACATGTAGCATTTAGAGTTTGCCTGAACTGCCTATTTTCTTTGCTACACATGAAACCGAAGAATGTATGTTACTGGTGTAGGTCTAGACAATCTGCTTCAGAAAACAGAGGACAAAATTTTTTTCTTGACTGTACATCTTGTTTCTTTGTTCCTTTTAATTTTGATCAACTTGAAGACCTGTAGTATCAAACTTGTGCTGACTTCCAGAAGACAGAGCAATCTCAATTCAGAATGACATTTCTGCCAGACATTTTAAGTAAAGTATATTGTTCAGTTCTCCAGAGAAACAGACCCAATAGGATATATGCAGACATACAGAAAGATTTATTGTAAGGGGTTGGTTCATGCAATTATGGAGACCGAGGAGTCATCATATGCAGAATCACCCAACTACTTGCTTCTTATAAGTGGTTAATTAGGAGTATTAAATGCAGATATTTTGCACGTCTATAAACAATTTGCACTGTGGACTACTAGTGCTCTCTTTACTACTAGAAATAGTCACTAACATCTTTAAATATAATCAGATTAGAAAGTCAATTCCAAAACCCTAGAATCAATTCAGAAAACTTATTCTTAAAATTCTGTTCCTCTAGAACCACTTTTGCTACCAAAATCTACATTACTCTGGGTTCTTTAGATAAACAAAAAACAGTGTCTATACCTATATACTTACAAATATCTATTTATAGACACAACACATGACACTGCAGTCAACAATAGGCTCCATATATGATTGTGGTTCCATAAGATTCTAATGAAAGTACTCTATTCAAGTGTACCATTTTCTGTCTTACACTGTATTTTTACTGTACCTTTTCTATGCTTAGATATGTTTAGACACACAAATAATTACCATTGTGTTACAATTGCCTACAGTATTTAATACAGTAATATGCTTCAGAGGTTTGTAGCCTAGGAGCAATAGGGTTTAAGACATAGCCTAGATGTGTAATAGGCTATACCATCTAGGTTTGTATAAGTATACTCTCTGAGGTTCACACAATGATGAAATTTCCTAACAACACATTTCTCAGAGCATGTCTTCATTGTTAAGTGATGCATCTCTCTCTCTATCTGTGTGTGTGTGTGTGTGTGTGTGTGTGTGTGTGTGTGTGTGTAGTCCTTCCTAAGTACCCATGATGAATTGGTTTCAGGACCCCTTGCAGATACCAAAATCTGTGGATGCTCAAGTCACTTATATAAATGGCACTGTGTTTGCATACAAGTTATTCTCATCCTCCTGTATACTTTAAATCATCTCTCGATTACTCATGTTACCTAATATAATGTAAATGCTGTGAAAGTAGTTGTATCGTGCTGTTTAGGAAATAATGACCAAAGAAAAATCTGTAAATGTTCAGTACATATGCAACTACCCACTTTTCTTAAATATTTTCCATCTAGCCAGTTGAATCTGTGAATATAGAACCCATGGATATGAAGGGATGGCTATACACATACACATGCATAAAAACACACATACACATATGGATAAATAGGTACAGATATGTAGAGATATATAGAGATTTATTGTGAGGGGCTGGCTTATGCCATTTTGGAGGTTGAGAAGTCCCATGATCTGCCACCTGCAAACTGGAGACACAGGACAGCAAACCTAAAATTTGATAAGTAGAGAAGCCAATAGCATAATTCTAAGTTTTAAGGCTGCACAACTGACAGCACTGATATCAGAGGGCAGAAGATATATGTCCCAGCTCAAGCACACAGCAAATTCACCCTTCCTCCATTGTTTTGTTTGGTTGAAAGCCTTAACAGATTGCATTGTGCCCATCACATTGGTTAGGGCAATTTTTTTGCACTCAGTCTACAGATTCAAATACAAGTCTTTCAGAAACACTCTCATAGATATACCAAGAAATAATGTTTTACAACCTATTTGGACATCCTTTGGCCTAGTCAAGTTGATGCACACAATTAACTATCACACAAAGTCTTTTTTTTCTCTTTGTTGCTCCATTTGGATAATCTTTATTTCAGAACCCTCCAATAAATCTTGTGGCTGGCTTATAGATGCTGCATTCCAACTTCTTTAGAAAACCTGGGTACAGGTAAAGTGAAACCTAGGCTATTGGAAAGCATCTTTATTTTATTGAAACCTATTAGAAGAATGCACTGATGTTTGTCAAAAATGTTTCCTGGATTTGGAAAAAAGAAACATAAAACTTTGAAGATGAAAAGTTTTAATCAATTGATTAAAAAAATTATGCCATCCAGGAGAATTGCCTGAACCCAGGAGGCGGAGGTTGCCGTGAGACAAGATTGCGCCATTGCACTCCAGACTGGGTAACAAGAGCGAAACTCCGACTCAAAAAAAAAAAAAAAAAATTATGCCATCTTGGAAGTACTATTTAGTTACTGGCTTTATTTTTCACTTAAATTCAGTAAATACCTTATTATCTCATCATTTCATTGTATGGATACACCATATCAAATTAATCTCTTATTTTTATGTATGTAGTACTCTTCCTGCCCTTTGTAACACATAACCAGTAAAACTGAATAAAAGTAATTCCACAATGAAAAGAATAAAAGAAATAGAATTTACAGTGGAAATTTTTATATAGGTATATAAAAGTTGTAAAAGAGGTAATATTTGAAAACCTTGGATTAAAAGTTTCAATTTTTGAATACCCCAATTAACTAGAAATGTTTTATTTCAGGGAAAAATGTATTAATTAGATTTTTACCAAATTTTATGCATTAGCCCTTAACAAGGAAGTAATCTAAAAGATGTGTTTTGGAGCAAGGCAAAAATGACCAATTTCAGCTTTCAAATTTTGTTTAAGGTGAGTTCATTTTTAAAGAGAAAACTCTGCCTTACCTAAGGACTAAAATAAATCCTATATTTTGTAGATTGGAAGACTCTTTCTAAACTACGCTAAATAGAAGTGTTATTTTGATCTAAAGCTTTCCATTTCCCCCATCCCATTAAGAGTGGGTTGAAGAAATTTAAAGGCTCACCAAGTGCTTCATTGCTAGTACTTACCATTACTTTCCATGATTCACAGATTGATTTTCTGGCTTTATATCTACAAGAGACAGTAGGTCTTTTAACACAATAATTTTTCATAAGTTGATGAGTAGGGGGATGATGAATGACCCTTCATCCCACAGTCTCCACCAAGCAGGCTCCTTAAAATAATGTTGTTTTGAAGTTATCTTTATTTTAATGCTATTTTATTTTCTCTCCATTGCTTCACAGAGCTTTCTGGAAATTACATTTCTTTCTTTATCAGTTATTAAGTCCTGCGGATTTCTTTTGTTCCTTCAAATATAGAGGTTATTTCAGTACATGAAGCTGGAGAATGAAACAGATGAGCACCTTGTGCTAGCCCACATCTGACGATAAGACATACAGTTGGTATTAATTCCAGATTGTGACTAAAAATTATTGATTAGAAAAAAAGTTCTAAAAATGAGTGGTAAAAGAAAGAAATATCCTCCAAGGAATGACCATGCTAGAGAAGTTACAAAGTAGTAATACTTCAGATTTCTTCCTTCCAGCCTAACTAAGGTACAGCTTTCTGTAGGCACTTATGTTAGTTACAAAAAGCATGTTACATGGAAGGGTCACAATGAAGCCATCTGTGTCTGTAGTGTTTCTCCTCCCTGCAGCTTCCTGCATTTATTTGAGGAAGAACCTACCTGACCCCCTGAGGTATCGAAAGTTCTTAAATTCCTTCAGTTCTCTTTCCATATCTACTCTTGTGAAATACATGCCTATTCCCACTTTCTAAGACATACCTGGCTTTGACAACCCATTAATATAATTTGGAAAATAGGGATAGGTTGACTGAAGTTGTGTCTTTTGCATGTACTGCCAAACATAGTACACATGAAAAAACTGAACAAGCATAGAAAACTCTCCCGTTTATCCAGTATTTATCCATCTAATATCTATCTACTCATCTGTATCATCCACTTATTCATTTTTAGTCAGGTTTATTAGGGTATAATT
Organism: Cebus imitator; assembly: GCF_001604975.1. NCBI lineage: Eukaryota > Metazoa > Chordata > Mammalia > Primates > Cebidae > Cebus > Cebus imitator. The sequence goes on from NW_016107325.1 coordinate 10,871,315, forward strand.
TACACACAATTGTTTTCACCCTTTTTAATATAAAGTTCTCTGAGTTTTGACAAACATATGCTATTACGTAATCACCACAATCAAGATGGAAAACAGGTCTATCACTCCAAAAATTTTCTCTTGTGCTCTGTTGGATTCAACTATTGCTCCCATGTAAGATCTGACTATTTTCAATTTGGTAGCGTGTTCCATGTCAACACACTTTGCAGTGTGTATTAGTAGTTGCATTCTTTTTATCTTTAATATCTCATGTATGGATTTACTACTGTTTGCATAAGCATTCATTTATTGAAGGATATTTGAGATGTGTCCAATATCTGGTGATTATGGGCAAATTCACTGTAGACATTCAGAAACAAGTTTTGTATTAAATCAAATTTTTATATCACTTTGGTAAATATTTAGGAATGAGTTTCTACCTCGCTTTAAATATAAATTAATGTTTTGTATATCTGCTTTTATAAAAGCATCAGAAGTGTGTTAAGGAAAGAACACAATTATATCTGCATGTACTGATATAATTGAGGTGCTGGACTTCCAGATATGAAGATCCTAGGATAAAACTTAGTAAAGAAATACTATCCTTTCAGATGTACTTTTGTATTCCATTTGTCAATATATCTTTTGTAACAGCCTTATTGAAATATAATCTCTTCACCATAAAATTTACCCTTTCAAATGTACAACTCCGTGAGTTATTTCATATACTCACCGAGTTTTACAATATTTCAGCTCTCTAATTTCAAAATGTTTACATTACCCCAAAAAGAAACAACTCATTGTCTGCTTGCCAATCCATGGCAGTCATTTCCCATTTCCCTCTCCTCCCAAGACCTGGAAATCACTAATTCACAGTTTATCTTTAAGGATGTACCTATTCTGAACATTTTGTATAAATAGACCCATACAAGGTATGTTTTGTAACTGGTTTCTCTCACTTAGCATGTTTTTAAGGTTCATACTTGTGGCATATACCAGTATTTCATTTCTTTTTATTACCAAATAATGTAGATATATTACACTTATTTTATGCAATAATCAGTTGATAAACAATTGTTTTCTCTAACTTTTGGTCTACTCTGAATACTGTTGTTTCAACATATGGGTACAAGTTTTTGTGCAAACATATGCTTTAGTGTTTCTCTCTCTCTCTTTCTTTTTTATAGCCCATGAATGGGTATATTCTCAAATCTATTTGGGTATATATATACCAAGGAGTCTTATTGCTGTGATATATTGTAACTTTAATATTTTGAGAAAGTGCTAAGAAATTTTCCAAAGTAGCTATATTGTTTCACATTTCCATCATCAAATAATAAAAATTTCAATATTTTCATATCATCACCAATACATCTTATTACTTCTTTTTAATTTTGGACATCTTAGTTGATATGAAGTGATATATTATTATAGTTAAAATTTGAATTTTTCTAAATATTAGTTATTTTGAGCTCCTTTCCATGTATCTAATGACCATTTGTGTAACTTCTGGGTAGAAATATCTATTAAAATCCTTTGCCCCCTTTTAAAATTGGATTGTATCACTTTTTATCATAGCCTTGTAAGGTTTCATTGTATATTCAGAATACAAATCCTCATCAGATTTATTTGAACATATTCTCTATATTTTTTACAGTTTCTATTTCATGTATTTGTGCTCTATTTTATTTTTTTTTTTCTTCTTGCTTTTTGTTTAGTCTGCTCTTTCTAGTTGCTTAAGGCAAAAGTTTATTTAGTTGATTTGAGATAATTCTTTTTTTCAATATAGAATTTTACAGCTATAAATTTCATCCTAAGCCTTGAATTACCTGCATACCATCAGTTTTGGCATGTTGTGTTTTTGTTTTCATTCCTCTCAGAGCATTTTTTAATTTGCATAAATTTATGAGTTACAAGTATAATTTTATTTGATGCATAGATTGTGTAGTGGTGAGATTAGGACTTTTAGGGTATCCATAACCCACATAACAAAGAGTACATCCATTAAGTCAAAGCATGTTAAAATCTACCTTATAAATGTGTTTATTCATCCATTTGTTATTTACAAACATTTTGTTAATTTTACAAATTTTTGTGTATTGTCAAATTTCTTTCTATTCATTTTTAATTTAAGTCTGGGGTGTTGGATCAAATAATTTGTATGATTTAAATCCTTTCAGATTTAAGACAAAGAAAAACATTTTATAATGATCGTAGAGTCAATCCATCAAGAAGATGTAGTAATTATAAACATAAGTGCGCTTAGCAACAAAATACCGAACTACATGATGGAAAAACATGACAGATAAAGAAATCACAATTCGAAATTATAACTAGATACTTAATAGTCCACTTTCAGTAATGGAACAATAAGAAAGAGCAACAAGGAAATATAATTAATATTAATTATCATCCATATGTTATTTATAAGTGTTTTGTTCATTTTTAATATTTGTATATTGTCAATTTTTTTTCTATTATAATTTAATTCTGTGGTATTGTACCAAATAATTTGTGTGATTTGATTTTTTTTAGATTTATTGAAGCTTCTTATATGGCCCAACCTGTGGTTTACATTTGAAGAATGTGCATTTGGCTGTTACTGGGTGGGATGTTCTATGCATTAAATAGAGGTCTGCTTAATAGTGTTCTATACATGTTAGGTGGAATGTTTTATACATTAATTAAGGTCTACTTAATATTGTTCAGCTTTTATATTTCATTCTTGATCTTTCTCATTGCTATTGCTGAGAGTGGGCTATTAAGTATCCAATTATTATTTTGAATTATGATTTTTTATCTGTAATTTTTTCCATCATATACATTGGTATTTTGTTGCTAGGTGGACTTATGTTTATATTATTATATCTTCTTGATGAATTGACCCTAAAATCATTATAAAATGTTATTCTTTGTCTTTATGAAACATTTTTGTCTCAAAGTTTGTTTTGCCTAATGTTAGAATAGCCATTATATCTATCTTTGGGTTACTGTTTACATCATATATCTATATCCATTTTTTTTACTTTCAACCTGTTGTTCTTTGAATTTTAGGCTTGTCTTTCATGTTCAATGCATATTTGGATCATGTTTTTATTCATTTTTAGAATATCTGCTTTTGATTATAGGTTTGCAAAATATTTATTGTTAGTGTAATTACTGATATAGGTTTTATGTCTGCCAATTTGGTCTTTATTTTCTATATGTTTTTATCTTTTATTATCCGTTTTATTCTAATGCACCATTTAATTCTCTGATTGATTCATTTATTATACAGATTTTTTCATTCAATTTTCTTAGTGGCTTTTCTGGGGATTAAAGTGAACATCTTAAGAAAATCTAATTTAAATTACTATTAACTTAATTCCCAAATTATACAGAAACGTTACCCCAAACTAGATTTATTTTCTGTCTTCTCATTTAGTCTATTATTGTCCTACAAACTATATATATAGTCATACTCGGTTATGAATTCTCTTCTCAGTTAACCTAATAGTCAGCTAATGACTTCAGGGAGTCTTCCTTAAATGCCTTGAACCAATGAGTCTTCCACCTTTTCTGAGGGGCTCTGTATTGTGTATGGATACATGTCTTCTGTGTTCTCACAACTCTTGCTTAGCTTCACTTTCTATTTATGAAAAGCCTCAAAATCAACCAGAGGTCAGACTAGAACTTTCTCAGTTCTTTCTTGAGCATGTGAACAGTCCTGCACCTCCACGTGGTCTTCTAGATTCTCAGGAATATGTCAGAGCTTTGTAAGACCCATATGGAAAACTAATTCCCTCAATTTCCTTTACAGGTCTTTCCCAAGATCTTGTTTGCTCCAATTGCTATTGCCATTTAAAGCAGCTATTTGTCAAACAATTACCACTGACTTTTTCCCTCCCTAAGTGCCCTTGAGATAGAGGTTTTCCTGCTGAGCAAGTTTTGAGGCAATACAAATAAGAGCAAGCCCTGCAAATAAGACTTTTCCAGGGAGCTACAACATAGGCCAAATAGCGACTGTTTTCTTGGGTGGAGATTTTTGTAGTACCTCAAATTGTCCCCAATCCTTGGCTGTTAGGCTGTTGATTTTTACAACTTCCTGATGAGATGCCGCTGACTTTTAAGTTTGCTGTGGATTTGTGGAGAGGGCCATAGGCAAGGACAAGTTCTAGTGCCACAAAGCTTGCCATTCTTACATTGCTGTAAGCCTTTGGTTTATTTCCAGAATTTGAAAACAATGATTTTCACAAATTTCAGTAGTGTTCTTATTACATTTATGAAGAAATGAAATTTTGAAAGTCCTTATCTGCCATTCTGGAAGTAAATCTACTCTTGCAGACATATATTTAAGAGTGTGTGAGTGTGTGTGTGTGTGTTTGTGTGTTGTGTTTTTTTTGAGACAGTATCTCATTCTGTTTCCTAGGCTGGAGTGCAGTGGCATGAACATGGCTCACTGCAGCCTCAGCCTCCTGGATTCAAGGAGTCTGGTCCTCCCACCTGTTCCCAGGTACCTGGGACCACAGGTGTGTGCCACCGCACCTGGCTAATATATGTATAATACATATATAATATATTAGCCAGGTGTGTTGGCACATATGTAATACATATAATTCTATATTATGTATAATTTAGAATATTATATATATATATATATAGTATAAATGTGTGTTATATATATTAGCCTGGTGTGGTGGCACACATCTCCTTGAATCCAGGAGGTTGAGGTTGCAGTGAGCCATGTTCATTTTTTGTTGTTGTTGTCCTTGTAGAGACAAGGTCTCACCATGTTGCCTAGGCTGGTCTCAAACTCCTGGACTCAAGCAATCGTCACCCCTCAGCCTCCAAACTGCTGGGATTACAGGCATAAGCTACTTCACAAGGACTGCTAATATAAAATATTTTTAAGTTTTGCATTCATTTTCACAAAAATTTGCACTTTCTTTTAGTATAATGTCTTTCTCTAGTATTGAGAACAGAGTGACACTGGCTTCTTGATATTTACTGTGAAGTAGTGTTATTCTACTTTCTATCTTTTGTGTAGGATGAGAATTATTTTATCTTCAAAGGCACGATAAAATTTAGCAATAAAGCTCTCTGGGCCTGTAGTATATATGAAGAGTTTAAATGACAGATTTAAGCCATTAGTAGGTATAAGACTGTTGAGATTTTCTTTCTTTCCATATCAGTTTGAGTAATTTGTGTATTTTAAGAAACTTATGCATTTCATGTCAGGTGTTACACTTTTGGCATATAGTTTTTATATAATATTTCTTATCCTTTTGATGTTTGTGCATTCTGTATTGGCACACCGTTTTTCATACCATATTGTTTATGTTGTGCCTTTTTCTCTAATTAGTCTGCCTAGAGGTTTACCAAATTTTCAAGGTTTTAACCAAACCTATTGGTTTCATTGATTTTTCTCTATATTTTTTACTTTTTCTAACTAACTTCTGCAATTAAAACTTATTTCTGGACTTTGACTTATATTACATTGACCTGTATGTCTATCTTCATGCCAATATCACAGAGTCTATAGTAATTTATCTTTATAGTAAGTTTAGAAATTGGGAAATGTAAATTCTTCAATTTCACTCTGCTTTAAAATTTGTCTTGACTATTTGGGTACTTCATATTTATATGTACATTTTAGAATCAACTTGTTAATTTCTGCAAAAATGCTTGCTGGGATTCTGATACAGTTTCACTGTATCTATAGAGGAAGAATTTTCATCTTAATAAACTATATTACACAGAGTATGAAACTTCATTTAGTTCACTTTATTTAAACAAAATGAGTCATTGTGAGAACGTAAGAGAGGGGACCTATAAAACCCTCTCAGATAAAGTGCTTAAAATTCAGTGGATGGGTTTTATCAATTTTCCTGCCAAGAGGAGTGTTGATAGAAGGGATGAGAGAGTAGAAAAATTTGAATTCCATGTCTAGATGACAGAAGAAGAGGGTACAGCGTAGGAGATAAAGGACACTGAAGTGTAATACTAAGATCCTTCAAGAAAGCATTAAATCCAATACCAGGTGTGATGTGTTGTGGGAAGAAAATTCAATTGATTGTGGATAGTGTGAATTCTCATAGGATCTGGATGCGGCACAGAAAAAGGCAGTCGGGGAACTTGGAAGGCATGGGAGGATGTAACTACTCTGGTCCTTACAGATTCAGCGAGGATAATTTTTGAACTCTGAGTAAGGTGCATGTCTATATTGGGGATGGGTTTCCATTTTATGGAGCTATAAAATTGTGCTGTGACAGCATTCTTCAACTTTGCAGCCAAGAAGCCAAGGTTGATGGATTTTATCATGACAGATAAATACTGTCTTGGGATCTGAATAGTAATTTGGAAACTTTGTTGTTATTAACTTGGATTTTGAACAAAGAACATCTTCATATTTTGTGATTCAAATTTAGCTTATAAATTTGCTTTATAACTTTCACTTATCTAAATTTAATTACCATTAAACATTTTTATGAGGATTCTTAAATTCACTGTTATTTTTATTAGTGATATTCATGTAATTATATTCATAAAATTCAAAGGCAGCTGATTTCATTTTAAAGAGCATTGACAAATATAAGATTTTATAATGAAAAAAATCTGTTCTCCTTGGTTTTTAACATAAAAGTAAGTATATAATTCTTCTTCTGTAGCTTTAATTGCAGTTTGATTGGGGCATAAATGTAATTTAAATGGAAAATGATACTACTCATAAAATAGTTGTATTTGATACCTTTTGTGTATTATTTTAGTTGCCTCACTATAAGAAGAGCAGAAAATAGTCAACTTGGATTTTAAGTTTGCTCATATTCTTTGCCTCACAGCTATTATTATTTGGAAATCAAAGGCAAATCTTAGGATTAATAGAAAATGCCTGTGGTTATTGACTTGTAGAAATTAGAGTCAAGCTGGAGTTGATGAAGTGAATAAGCTGTGGATAAAGGTAAGAGAATGTGTCTCACTGCAGCAGGTTATGAGGGGCAGAGATGAGCAGTTGCTCGAAGACAGCTTCTAATACAGGCGGGCTTTTGTGTTGGAAATATGCTTAACTTCTAAGTGTCCTACTTTAAAAATCTATAAATCAGTTATCCATATGATATCTATACAACACTGGTAATAAAAGTGAGTGAGGAATCAAGAGTAGAAGCTCAGACTTTGGGTCACAGAGTAGGACTTCTGGAGGCTGTCCATGGATTTACTTCCAAAGAAATCTGTTCCTTCTCCAGGAGGCATCTGCTGGCTTCAAAGAAGTCACTGGTGTCGGGACCTTCCTGGGTCATGTGGTCCTACGGGCCACAAGCAGTAAACCTGCCATGACCCTCTCCCCAAAGAACTCCCGGACTTCAGTATTCCTATTTACCTGGGCTCTGCTGCATTCCAGGTTGCCTTCATCCTGTCAATTAATGTTGTTAACTAAGTCCCTTATATTTAAGACTAAACTCCCAAGAAATGTTGTAGAGGAATGAGATAAACTGTTGAAACCAAATGAGTGTAATAGATCAGATGGGAATCATGGATCTAAACAAATATGCATAGCAAGAGTCTGGGACGCATTAAGTTAGAGCAAGTTAAGGGAACAGTCAAGTGGCAGAGATTTATTACCACCTTCCCTTAGTCTTTCCAACAGAGGTTACTAAGAAATTGCATTGACCAAAGAAGTTTACGAGGAGAAGTTAGGGATAAAAACAAACAGACCCTGCTAACATCTCTAAGTAGGGTATTTAAGATCCAAAGTATTCATTCATAACCTAGATTGAGTTTAAGATTTTGACCTGTCAAGACTTATTTGGTAAACTGGTAGAGCAGGAAAGCTAGAGGCTTATTTGCAAGAGACCATTGAGCTTCCAAAGGAAATAACTGTTTTCACTACTAGAATTCAAAGACACAATAAGTGTAACATTGTTTGAATGTGTTCTCTGTAGAGTTCTGAGGAGAAAATTAAGAAATACATTAGCTTAAGGAATGCAGGAGCCATGGTTAGCTTTTTGTAGGTTTGTATCAAAGGCTTGGTAGACAAAGGGAAGGAGAAATTATGATTATAGCTAAGTGTCAACCATTCATGTCTGTCATGAACCCAGTATCCACCAGAACCATGCATTAATCTAAGAAGCATCTTAATCAAGAAACAGCAGATTCGCTTCCATGTTGCTTTTCTTCAAGATCTGGCTCTTGTTCTAGTACAAATGCACTATAACAAATACTAGGCACACATTATTATATTTAATCCTTTCTTCAGATTTAGAAGGTAAATAGCATCCTTATTTTAGAGAGGAGAAAATGGAGACTGAGAGCTCACATTGCTTTTCAACATTTAAAGAGTAAGTACTGCATCTGGGTTTGATTCTGAATTCCACCCTCTGTTATCTAAGTGATCCTGCCTGCCCTCAAAGATTCTTCCTATAAAGACTTAAAAGTTCGAGTCTCATGAACAACAACAACACCTTTCTCTGCTGTCAGTGTAATATTTGATTAAGCACAATAGTTGGATATTTTAGGGCAAAAAGTTAGGTCAAAGCTGGGAAATAAGATCCAGGTAGTCCTGTTGTAGACACATGAGGAGTAATGAAAATCTAGTCTCAGAAATCACTGCACTTTAAGAAAATGTATAGGTTTGACCATGTGTTTCTGGGAGCTTGTCAAGCTTCACTCTCTATTGATAAAAGCAATCATCACTCTCCTTTCGCTTTTTCCTACTCACTTCAGTACATTAAACTCTTGGTGAAAACAACAGAACGAAACTACACATTTTATTTTTTGCCTGTTCTAAGAAAGGGGCATACCCAAAAGATTTAGTTTAAAGCAAATATTCTCCAAAACTTTAATCCTCTATGTGACTAAGATACCATTAGTATTCAAATTTTAATTAAAAAAATCATTTATGACTCTTATTTATTTACAAACTTTATCTCTCCCCCCCACTTTTTTTTGTAAAGCAGATCAACTCTAACATACAATCATTAAGAAACAACATTTTCTATTGCTCTGTGCTGAATTTATGGTATCATGTGGGTAGCTAGCCTCCTATAAGTGAACCATGACATTCTATATACTTTTTCAAAATTCTAAAAATATATTTTTAATTAACATGTCATATTGTTACTTTGAGTTGAATGTGTCTTTGACATCTTTAGTATAGCTTTAGGGATGTATCTAGAGCACATTTCCTAGACAAGTTCTCTAAATCTCCTTGGAGAAGAATATAATAATCATTTAAGAACTATATTAGAGAAATTGTCACCATTCAAATGCTTTACATAATAACAATCCTTTTTTATTTTGGTGTTACATTTCTCAGTTTTCTTGTGCTTCCTCATACACAGGGAAATATCCACTTCAGTAGACTATATTACTAAAAAGTTCTCTATCAAAATTTGAACAAACAAAAGAGGAAACAATCTAGGTTTTTTTCCTTTGTATAACCATCTATGGACCAAAGGACATAAGAACATTGCTATAAATATTTAAAGGATGTAATTCCGGTTCTAATGTACACTACTGTTCAAAGGAGAATATAGAAACAATACAGGAAAAAAGGTATAGTTATGGCCTCAGATAAAGTGTTATTGTCTCCTTTGTCTATAGATAAGTATTAGCAATTTTGACTTCCAGGCAAGAAAAAACAGTGGACTTTTTTCCAGTTGCTGCTTATTTATTCTTCTTCTTTTTCTATATAGAACACATTATTATTGTTATTAATGGAACAAGGTTGGGCTCTGTCACCCAGGCTGGAGTGCAGTGGCACAATCTTGGGTCACTGCAACCTCCACCTCTCAGGCTCAAGCCATCCTCCTGCCTCAGCCTTCCAGGTAGCTAGGACTGAAAGGCACATGCCACCACACCCAGCTATTTTCTATATACATTTTTTCTGGGTAGGATGGGGTTTCACCATGTTGCCCAGGCTGATCTTGACCTCCGCTCAAGGGATCCCCCTACCTCAGCATCCCAAAGTGCCACTGTTCCTAATTAATCAACATTTTTAAATTTACATGTATTTGCAAGACAATAGCTCCTATTATAAATAAAATTACTTGTAAGTTTACTGCCATTCCCAGTTGTAAACTTTTTGTTTCAACCCTTTGCATAATAACCCCTCAGCCTCTTTGTCAGTCACCTTCCTTCCTTTGAAAGGATGATGGGGATAATGTGAATCAAATTGTCCTAATATAGCACATCCCATCAAAATAAATGTCCTTTCTCTTTTGAAGAACTAGAAAGGATTGTTTTCCTCTTATTTTCTATGTGAAAATTTTAATCAGTAATCATAGAAATAAACAGAGACTATCTCTGAGGGACAAGGCATTGAGAGTTCTGAAACTAGCTTTCTCCAGGACATTGTCAACAAAAGTTCTATGTAATAAAGAATTTAACCTTACCCAAAAGAGAAGCCTGGCCCTTTCCTTGGAATCCTGGTAGGTAAACTCTAAGCCCTTGAAATGTCATGTCTGATAAGACTCTTTGTTTGCTCTGGTACCTTGGGTCCCTAGATAGTCTTAGGATGGAGGCTGGCTGCAAAAGGTAGACCAACAATATGAATTAGGGTGGGAACTTTTGGTCACATGGTGTCATTAGGCCTCCAGAGACAAGGGAGACTGAGATCAGCCATATGGGCAATTAATCAGTCATGCCAAACACACGACAGAGCCCTGGTAAAAGCTCTGAATGCTGAGACTTGAGTGAGCTTCCCTGGTGGACAATAGCCCATCCGTGTTTTTGCACTTTCATACCAGGAACGTAATATATCCATGACTCCATGAATAGAGAATAATAGGATCTCTGTCTTTGGTAACTTTTCTGGACTCTTCCCTATGTACTTCTCTTTGATAATTTTAATCTACATCTTCTCACGGAAATAAATGGTGATTTCTATGTGTCCTTTTAGCAAACTATAGAACCTAAAGGTGGTCTTAGGGACTCTACAATTTATAACTGGTGCCGAAGTTAGAGTGATCTTGTGTAGGGATTGCTCCTACTAAATGTACAATTGACTAACAGGATTGCACCTTTATTTTCCTAAATAGAAAAAAATTATGCCACCGTATGTGGGATAGACCATTCTTCAATTAATTCAAGTATAAAAATGTAAAATGAGGGAATACAATTTTGGCATCTTTCTGTGTGTGTTATGTGGTTTTGCATGTGTCAGTTTCTGTGTGCTGACTACATGCTCACAATATGTTGACTTCAGAAACTCAAAGAGGTGTGACACTTTTACAGATGAGACTAAAATATTTTAATCTAGTGACATTACAGACTTTCACAAATAGTAGCATGCAGAATTGGGAATTGTAATGATTCGTACATTACAGGATATTGCTATTCTAGAATCTGAATTGTCAAGAAAAAGCTGACACAGCAGATGTCACCTATGCTCACAAGTGTGGAGCTAGTGGGTATTCATATCATCTCCAAAAGATTATTTCATTAGTTACAGGTCTAAGGAAACCCTTCATTCCTAAGGGACTAAGGAGTTGTATGCAGATTCTTAAATGTCCTTCATTGTTGCTGAGGTTTTAAAAAAGCATTATAAAGAAAATACAATATACACAAAACAAACAAGAAGGATCTCTGGGCTGAAAGTACAAGCTCAATTTTAGTCCCAGATTTGCCTTTAATTAGCTGCGAAGTCTTAGGAAAGTTGTTTTAACTTTGCTTGGCCTTAATTTCCACATTTTTAAAAAGGCAATTGAACTAGATTTTCTCTTAGGCCACATGTGGCTTTAAATGAGGTGATGTGCAAGTAGTTTTGAAAACTTCACTTTCAAACTCAGCTCAGATTTGCAAACTTGAGTAGTCAGAGGCATGAACCCTGGTATTCTCTCTGCACCTGCTAAGCTAAGAATTGAAAGTAAACTGTTTTTCTCCTTTCAGAAACAGGTATAGTTTGGCATCTCTCTCCAAGAAGTTTAAGTTTTTGTATCTCAAACACTTCTACTTAAACGTATTTTCACATGGCTGCTCTTTTATCACATGGGGAAGATATTTTTAACATATTTTTATTTTACATTTTGGATTATTTTATAAAATTTCATGTCAATAGTTTATTACAATTGAATATTTTAATAATTTTTATAATTAAAGTATCTACTGTTAAATGCAACATATTTTTGTAATACTGTGTACTTTATTACAATTCCACCTCTCCCCTAGAATTTCTAAAGTGTCATGTCATTTCATAATCTATCAGACTGCTAATATGTGTTCTTTTAGTGTGGATGGAAAATGCAGGAGAGCAACTGGGGTCAAGGGGAAGGTGGAGTGAAAGGAGGGAAAAAAAGGAACAAATAACTCCAACCAAAAAAAGGCCATGATGGTATGATTCCATTGACACAAAACATTATACACACATGTATATGAATACATATATTCGTAACTAGAAAACATGAACCATTATTTATATGTATAGATAGGCTTGATAGCTATTTACTGACATAGGGAAATAGCTCTCAAAAATGAAACATAAAAAGGCAAACTACAAATGAATGTATAAGACATGAGTCATTCTGGTAACAAACACCCATGTGTATATATATTTTTGGATTTTTGTTTGAATAAGCAAGGAAAAAGTTGCAAATACCAGGCTGCTAATATGCTTTGCCCAAGGTAGGCTGGCTGAGATGAGATAATAATCTCTTGTTCTACTTACCTCTGAAGTTTTTTAATTCAACTTCATGCATGTGTTCCTTTTCGAATTTGAAAAATATTAAACAAAATGTAAAACTGTAAAACGGTAGGGTGTTCATTCTCACATTGCTGTAAAGAATACCGAAGATCGTGTAATTTATAAAGAAAAGATGTTTAACGGGCTCACAGTTCTGTAAGCCATACAGAAAACATAGTAGCTTCTGCTTCTAAAGAGCCCTCAGGAAGCTCCCAATCATGGTGGAAGAACAAGGGGGAGTGAAGCATCTCACAAAGCAGGAGCAGGATGAGGAAAGAGAGAGAGGAGGTGCTACATATTTTTAAAGCATCAGATTTTATGAGAACTCACTGTCATGAGAACAGCACCAAGGGAATGTTGCTAAACCACTCATGAGGAATCTGCCCCCATGATCCAATCAACTCCCACCAGGCCACTTTTAGCACTGAGTATTACAATTCAATGTGAGATTTGGTGGGGACACAGATCCAAACCATATCAAGTAAGCAGTATTTTTAAATTTCTTGTTTAACATGTGAGTGACTATGCATTCACGAATACTGACCACTGTGTCTTGGGCATATTTAGCTTAATACTCAACTGATATAACACATCTTTATTTCATAAAACTTTGAAAATAATTTTCTTAAGCATCTAAATGTGGATACAATGTAATTACTTTATTAAACTACTAAAACCACAAGGATTACTTGTTTGCTATTAATTTCATAATATATTTAAAACATTTTTAAGCAACAGGCAAAACATAAATACATGATTAACAAATATTAATGTACTGGTAATCTCTTCAAAGTCCCTAGCACCATTTGTTTAATATTTATCATCATTATGTCTATACTTGGTCTTTACATTGTTCTACAGTGATGATGATACTTGTTTTGATATTATTTTCTGGCTTCAGGGCAGAAATACTATTTTAATACATTTCATGTATTTCAATGATCTTTTTAGGCCAAAAAGGAAAACGAATACTGTCTCAGGCCCAGCCAAGTGACAACATCCAGATTATTAATAGATTCATTGTTGACTCCCAAGACCTGGCTGCCTCTTTAAAGGTGAATCGAATTTTCACTTCTCAGATTTGGCTTTCTTGTTCATAGTTATATTGGTAAAACTTCTTTATTTTTAGTTGAGAATTATTACATCTGTTTTTGTAATTCCATGTCTCCCTTTTAAGGTGTATATTGTATATGTAGGGCTTGATTGTCCAGCATTGAGAATCTTACAGAGTTGTAATTGTATAATATTGATCTGCACTCATAGCATTATTAAAATAGAATGCATATTCAGTGTCTTGTTACAGTTAATGATTATCCACAGAGCTGATATTTTAGAAGAGGAGGAATTGATTCTGAGAAGTTAACCCATCTCTAAAATATTTGTCAAATTCACAACTTTAGAATATAATATTGAGCCCTCTTCCTATCTAGCTGTCATGAGAGAACATTGGTGATGATCAGTGCTCCTGTTTTGGCAGGACCCTTTGCCTCACACAATTGTGTTCACTGTTTTCTACTTACATGCAAAAAAAACTGCATACAACCCATACTTTATAAAAGACATACCCTTAGTGAAAACAGAGAAATGCCTAGGGTTGTTAACATTGACTAATGTTGTTAACTAACTGTTAACCAGTTACTATTGACTAATAATGTATATTAGCATTGACTGCATATCAAAATTTCTTTTGTAGATCATTAAAGAAAAAAACAATTTAATATAAAAATGGGCAAAGAATGTAAGCAAACAATCCACAAAACGAAGTCACATATTACCAATATTTACAAAGAAAAAATGCCCAACCTTTACAGAAACCACAGAAACACAAAACAACTAAATATTAATCCCATTCGATTGGCAAATCTAAAAAAGTCTGATTGCAAGTGGAAGTAGGGAAGTCTCCTGTGCTATACAGATGGGGAAGGGATGACAGGAGCTGATATAACTGGTAGAACAGCTTTGAAGAACAATTTGGTACTATGGAGTAGAGCTGAATATACAAACACCCCCCAGCAACTTTACTTCTCAGTATATGCAGCAGGCTAGCATTTTTCACATTTCAATCATATGTGCATAGACATATATATATATATATATATATATACACACAAACAGATACAAAAGTTTCAAGAAATACTTCTTTAACTTGCAATTCACAGGTATTTCTTGTTTATTCTATTGTTATAATGTCATGTCATGTATCATATGTCATTTTGTCATAGACATTTCAAATGTTTACAATCCATTAAATTGATTTTGCATGTCCTAATGAATCAAAACTTTTGTCTGTAGAACACTGTGAAACTCCTGTTCATGTATACACACTGATATATAAAACGATGCTCTTTATAGTATTATTTATAGTGAAAATCAAAGACAAACAAGGATATCAATAGGATAATGGGAAAAATGGTGGTATATTGTACAATAGACAATTAAATAGCTAGAAGTATAAACTAATTCTACATGCATGAATATGGTTAATACTAGAAGCATAATTTTTCATTAAAAAGTGAGTTTCAATATAAAATCTATATAATTAAGGTACAAATAGAACATACAACTTCAGGATAGTTATATATGGGAGGAAACCATACACTAATTTTGTGACAATGGCTATACCCGGGAAAATAAATCATTAAAATGAAAATGATAAAATGTCAATATTTTTAAAATCTTGGTGCTACGTACACAGATTCTGTTACATTTTACTATTTAATGCATATGAAGTATTTAATTCATAAATGATTAGATGGGAAAATGCTACAATCCTTAATGTGACTCTCTCTATTTGGGTCAATTGTGATTATTCTTTTTGGAAAACAAAGTGCTTATGCTTCTTCTTGTAATAAAAATAAACTGGATCATGGCAAGGACTTAATTCTTCATGATGTAGGCAGAAAGAAGCCTTGACTATTAGCATCTTTGATTCTTACTAAAACAAGCTGAGCACCAGAGCTATGATGTAATTGCTCGATGGTTCTCTTAAAGAAAAAGGACAAAAGAAGGAACTTGATGCTCCTTAAACAGGTCCCCAGTGTATCATAGAAATATTTATCACATCTCAAGTAAGATTCAGCATCTTTTTTTCAAGTTAAGGGTAGTTTACGCAGCTGGATGTGGAAACCTTTCTCCCTCTGAATGGTCATAGATGGGGCAGTATGACTCATAGGAACTGCTTTTTCAAGCTACAAGTAAGTCCACACACAGTCATTTCCCAATTAGTTGCTACCTGATCTATTAACAGGAATGCCCCCTTAAGGATTCTGTCTCCTGAGTGTCAAGACACACAGATAAAATAACTAGAGTCCATTTCCTTGATCCCTACTTTCTTGAAGGCCAATCTGAAGAGAAGACTGAGGTCTGAGAGAAAGTGCTGGTATACTGCTACAATAACAAACCTCCTCTCAGGTTCAGAACTGCACAAACCCTATTGCTCTTTGCAGCAGACTGATCTGCATTTTTCAACATTAAAAGTGAGAAGGCAGCATTCGCCAAGCCTGAACACCCCGCTGTGCTTTTCAATGTCAGTTCCCATGTAAGGCCTCCTAAAGACCAAACTGGACCAGAAACAATGGTTAAGTAATGGTTTTGGGAAGGATGATGTCACATACCCAGAATCACCGTCCTTCCTTTTTCAAGGATCTGTGGGTCTTAGACAACTTTTTCTGAGGAAATGACTCTATCTTATTCTATGCCATCCTTTTGAGAAAATGGTGTGCCAGCTATTTCCAGAGATCCACACAAATCTTTTCAGAGATGCTGTTCTTGGTGATTCCAAGGTAATTTTCAGACTCTCATCTCACTACAAAAAAAAGAGTGAAATGTGTGTGTGGGGTATACATATACACATGGGCCCCCAGCCACAGATGAACAGCAAACAGTACTATGAAAGAATGCCTGGACTCTGTGCCTTTGTGTTTACCACTTGGCTGCCTGAATCTGTGCTCAAATTTTGTTCCCAAATTTCCTTGACTGGATTCTACCCTCTTCATGAACGACTTATCATTGTCCCATACTTCTACTTGGACACCTCCTAATGTCCGTAATCCTTCTCTCCAGTTCTCTACTTCACTGCAGGGATTTCTTTACATTTTCTTTGTCTTCCCACCACCAGCAGAGCAACTGTATTTAAGTCAATGCTGAAGAGTTGGCTGTATAGCTCTGCATTTTATTATTCAAGGCAAGACTTTGTCTTGATAAAGTAGTCTTATTTTGAAATTTTAAAAGAAATTAAGGAAGAGATTTGACACACATTTATACATTAAATAATTAATGATACAAGATGTTCTTATAAATGTTTAAGATTGTCCTTGATCCCAGAATTTAAATGACATCTTTTTGTATTTTAAAAGTATTTGATCTGCCTCCCACATAACTGTTTCTTAGAAAGTATTTGTTCAGCCTCAGAAATGCTGATTTAGATGAATTTTTCAAAAGAATGGATAATTTTCTTTAGGAACTTCAAACCGCTAGGGATTATATTTCCTTTTATGTATTCTATTGAATAATTTGATTCCCATAATAACATATCTTCATTGTGTCTTTTTAATCATTTCTCACAATTGAACTAGCTCTTTGGTTTAAAACTCTTTTGTTCTCTACATATCAATAATGCAAGTGTAAAGTCAGCTACCGACAATCTCCCATGGAAAATAATCTAACAAAACAAAACAAAACAGAAAACAGGATGGTGAAGAATAAAATTAATGAGTATAGACCGACCTTGACAAGAAAATATTTCATTTTATGTTTCCGTTTTTGGATTGTAAACACAATGACTAAATATGCCAAGCAGGTTGCAATGTTAATAACATTTACAGGTGCATGATTTGCAACAAACATCTGATTATGGTTGACTTCATTTAAAACTAAGTCCTTTACAGAGGGCATTTAATATTTGGTGTTTGCTGCTTGGTATGCATTCCATTTGTCACAACCTAATGCCTCAGAGGACCAAGGAAGCACATTCTAATTAACCCAGGGTGAGGTGCCGTAATACACAACTGTTTTGTGTTGTGTTCCATCTTTTCTTTTTTTCCTTTTAGTAACTGTAATAAAAAGCATATAACCAGGTTTTTAAAAGCACAGACAGGGTTCCTCTGTGTGAAAGCTCTGTCAGCAGCACAACAAAAGACTGTTACTATAACTTATTGGCTTCATACAATTTGTGTCATTGAC
This sequence comes from Cebus imitator, assembly GCF_001604975.1. Classification (NCBI taxonomy): domain Eukaryota; kingdom Metazoa; phylum Chordata; class Mammalia; order Primates; family Cebidae; genus Cebus; species Cebus imitator. The sequence continues at coordinate 10,889,127 of NW_016107325.1, forward strand.
ATTGCCTTGAATTATAACTATCAGGACAAGTGGTGGATAGGCTGTCACATTTAAGGAATTATATATATATATATATATATATATATATATATATATATATATATATATATGGTTTCTATATCTCTGATGTGAAGCCACAAAAATATACATACATTTTTCACTGATTATTGATGTGAGTACACGAAGCAACTTTTAAAAATGTATTTGAAGGAAGATGGGCATTCTCATATTCAACAAGAAAAAAAAGAAATATTGTTAAGCTACTGTGGCAGGAATTTAAGATAGAACAAATGGATGGCCTCTCTAAAGGAGGTTTGCTAACAGTTCTGAGTTTGTGTGTGAGAAGTAGATAGGTTAAATGAATGAATGGTGTGAAAGGTCCAATGTGGTGTCTAACTCATTAGATCACTTCTTTACAGGGCTTTGTGTAGTTTAATGCAATCAGGGATCTGGACATTTGTCAGAATGGAGGAAATAGTCCTCCATCCCAAGTGCGGCTGCCATTCAGTTTGGGCATATCAAATTCACTTAGAAAGCTTTTTCAAGCTAAACAAGCCATCTTCCCTTCTTTCCTCTATACTCTGAAGATTCTAATATGCTCTCTCTCAGGTAAAACTAAATGAAAAATATACTTTGTGACACTTTCCATAAAGCCTATCATCAATTTTTTGTGACTCTTTTGTTTTTTGTATTATTTTCTTCTGTGTTACCCACAATTCTTATAATCCAGTTTGGACTAAGTTATTTAATGCCATGGTTGCTTTTCTATAAAATGAGTGAATGTTACACATCCATCATCTTTATTCTTCTCACAAAAACATTTTATAATGAAGACCATATATATCTGTCTCTTCTTTTTGGAGGGAGAGAGAGCAGGAAACTACATTCAAAACCACTTTGAATAACCCATGTTTTCATTTTATTGATATTTCCCAGAAATATGTAAACAGTTCACATTCTGATTCAGTCCCCTTAATAAGTGAATATGTTATGAGGGAAAGTTCTAGAACAATGAAATGGAATGGTTAGGTTATTTGCATATTATAAATGAAAAGGGGATAAGTGGGAATTGAAAATGAAAACTCATGAACACAGAAAGGGGAACATCACACACTAGGGTCTGTCAGGGGTTCCAGGCAAAGGGAGGGAGAACATTAGGACAAATATCTAATGTATGCAGGAATTAAAGCCCAGATGAGGGGTTTATAGCGGCAGCAAACACCACGGCACGTGTACGTCTATGTAACAAACCTGCACGTTCTGCACATGTATCCCAGAACTTAAAATAATAAAATATAAATAAAAACCAAAAGGGGGGTTTAGTGGTAAATCCAAGACTGATTTATGGAAAAATATTAAATACAAGATTATAGGACTGGTAGTTTAATACTGCATTTCTTTATTTCCTGTCTTTCTCTATAAAATTACTACATGAATGGTAACTATTTATGTAAACTATGAGCCTAATATATTCATCTTTAAGTGAAGGGGTTAAATAAAATAAACATGTGCTTTTCATCTGAAAATCTGGATGTTGTTATACCCTTCTCAGTAGGATTTGATTGTTAAGAATAATATTTTCTATCTTACCTCATTGTTTCCAATTGCATTATGTGTCTATGTTCCTTTTATTCTCATCAAGTCTAACTAATCCTGTATCCTAAGATAGCCATTAAGAAACAGACATGGGAGAATGGTGGCTGCACAAATGGAAGGCATGTTCTCTGTAATTCACTTTTCTCTGGATCCAAACATCAGGTCTGTTTCTTTCTTAAACTCTTAACTAAATTGCCTCAATATCTCTGCTCCCATGAGTTCCATGCACACCCTAATAAAGTTTCTGCTATGCTAAATATTCGTGTATATATATATATACATATATATATATGTATATATATATATATATATGTTTTTACATGATAAAATATCTATCTAGAACACAAAGCAATTCTAGAAAATAAGTAGTTTTTCCCCCATCTTTACCTTCATGTTAATTTGTGATTTTTAAGTATTGTTTTTATTTATTATTTTTATAAATTCTCTGGTGAATTTTTGTTCTAAAAAAGAGGAAAGTTTATTCTCCTACATTTTAAAAAAGGTAGTCATGAATTTAAAAGTTTTCTGACTGGTGCAATTTTATTATATTTCTAAGAAATATTTAGGAGATTATGAAAAAGTCAGAAACAGTTGTCAGCTTTATGCACCTGTTTGCCTGCCAGTTTATCAATAACCTACTTATACCAGGTTTGCTAAGCAATGGAAATATGATTGCCTGCTTTTTAAAAATCTATTAATAATATATGGTAAAGGTCTATTTAGCATATATTTAATCCATTTCAATGTTGAAGTATCTGTGTTAACATTGACCTGTGTGTTTTTAACTATACGGAAATAATTCCCAGTGTCTAGCCATGGTTTCTTAGGAAATGAAAGATGCATTCTGTCATTTAAGAAAATACTAAATAATCATGTAGCTCCATGTAGTTTGAAATATTAACATTAAATAGCTCAGTAGGATACGGATCTATTGGCATTCACAAAGCTGGGCTGCCTTTTGATTGTACTTTTCTAATTGTTTTTCATTGATTATGGCAAACCTACCATGGTTGAAATTGTTAGATAAACACTTTTCTTCAATAGAAACAGAAGTTCTTGAATTTATTCATCCACTATACTGAGTCCAAAATATGTGTTTATGGGAGATAGGCACAAAACAAAGATCTATATAAGCTTTGGCAGCCTGCATGGACTGTGTAGACGATTTATATTATTGGTTTATGAAGTGTGGAAGGAAATGACAACAGAGAGATGAATTCTGTATGTGGGTAGGGTTTAGAAAGCCCAAATTGGTATCCCTATTGGTTAGTACCTGTATTCTAAGGATTAGAGTATTTTGTTTCAAGTCTTGACTCTGTTTCTTACTGGCAATCTGATATTGGTCAGCTTGTTTAGAAATTTGTGCCTCAGCTCCATCATGGGTACAACAGGAATAAAAATAGCACAAAGCTCTACAGGGACAAAGCACTGTTTTGGTGAGAGTTACATGAGCCCGTACATATAAAGGCTTAGAACTTTGTCAGGATCAATGCACATTAGCTATTTTTATTACCAAATATTTGCTTTTTTTCTTTCAATTTACTTCTTAGTAAGAAGATTAACTTGTTATCAATCCAAGATTAAAACTGAACAACAAAATCAAGAAACTCTTCAAAACTTTTTGCTGTGCTGAAGATGACTTGTAGCTCAGTAGAGTCTGAAGTAAATTCAGTACCTGGTAGGACATGATTCTGCTTTTTTCTTTTCTTTTCTTTTCTAGTGTAAAGAGATCCCATGGTAACATGGGCTTGGGGTAATTTGTTGAAACATTACTGTCACGTTAAAAGGTGAAGCTTACAAGTTATTCTCCTGGCCCTGAAAGCATCCAAAATGAACCTTGGGGTGTCAAAACGTTACCGAATTCCTTCAGTGCTGCTTTACCAGCCAGAAATCTCTGCAGCTGCCACCACCTCTGCCTAGAGAGTCACTTTGGCCCACTGGTTTGCCTGCTCAGGACAGCAGGCTGCTCTTAGGTCACACCCCAGAGGATCCCGTGCCCTCTGCGGCTCTGCACTCAGCCCACAGATGGACTGGCTGTGCCATGAGTAGTTTTCACACTCAGCACCAGCATCTAGATGAGGGGAACATGGTGGCACCCAAAAACTCGGAGATGCCAGCAATCACAGAGCCCCAGGGGGTGTTACAGCTCTTGCTAGGGAAGTCCTGTGTCTGAGCCCCCAAGAAAAGTCACAGCTCTTCATTCCCGTAGCGGCAGCTCTTTCTCTTGCAGTGGGGTGAATGGGAGCATGTATTCCCACTGCCTGCAGCTTGGCAAGTTTTAGATTCTGGTCTCACAATCAATAGAGAGAAGGTGCACAGACACCAGAGAATGAGTAAAGCAGAGAAGAATCTTGTTGAGTGACAGAAGGAAAGCTCTCAAGTGCAACAGGGGACCCTGAAAGCGGGCTGCCATCTGTGAGGCTGCGTCCATGGTTGTGATGGGGTTAGAATGGGGGAATGCATGCTGATTGGTCCATGGCTGGTCTTAGGAAAAACACCATTGGATTGGTTAAAAGGCATTATCCAGCAGGAACCAATGAGAGAGAGAGGATAAGACAGGGACAGAAGTTATCACTCCGGGCGTGGACTCTTATCTGGAGCCAGCACTCAGTTTTCACACTTTAAAACTGTCTTTGGCTTGAAGGTCGGATTTCACCAGGGACCTGTCCCTGTCTGCCTAGGAATCTGTCTGTCTCCTGTTGCTATCAATAATGATTTTCATACTAAAGTCTGTATTTAATTCAGCCTGGGTTTTACATTTTATGAAAAGATACTTCATCATCTGTTTAAAATGATTATTGTCAAGAAGAAACAGAAGCCATTATCAGTCCTCCAGTGTAAAATAGTGAAAATAGCACAGTTATTTAGCCTTCTACCTTGTAACTAATTTTTCCTGGTATAATTTGAGGCAATTGATTTCATTACCTTTTGTTAGATAATACACTTTTCAAAATTATATTTTCTCTGTAGTTATTGTGTATGACACTTATTTTGTTGTGGAGCCATTTATATAACAACTATTTAGACTTAAGTCTATTTTGTAATACAGTTTGCCATTTTAATTCCTAATACAGGAATTTTTATATTATAAATTTTGCTTTTTTAATATGGGGCAAATTGTTAGAATCATTTTGTTTATGAAGAAGACATTGCATTTTTAAAAATTATATACAATGCATTTAAAAAACACAGAATAGTACAACAAAGATGATAAATTCACCGTGATCACCCTATCACAAGATAATGGCTTCATGGTTTCATGTCGATTGTTTAAAAATCTGCCTTTTCCCCATACTCTCCTTCTTTTTTTGTATCTTTCTCTCTTGTCTCAATCTCTCTATATATAATGTGTATATCAAGGCACATGTATTACTTGTTTTTCATGTATATACACAGACTATATGAACATGCTCACATATTTTACATAAATTACATAAATATACTAGTCCATAATGTGCTTTTTGAATTCAACCATATATCATGGAAATAGTTCTGTGTCAATATAAACCTCTCATCTTTTCAAGTGTTTTAATGGTATTTCATTGTATATCTGTGCTACTTTATTTGTTCCCTGTTGGTAAATATTAATGATACCACAATAGCTTACATTTATGAAATTCTTATTATGTATTGGGCACTTTGCTTACCAGTGAAAACGAGGTATCTTAATTAGTTCTCACAACAACATTTCATTCTGTTTTTCACAGGAGAAAACTGAAGGACAGGGAGGTCAAGAGACTTGCATGTGTTTTACTTGATAATAAGTAGCAGAGTTACATTTGAGTAAGCAATCAAAACCCCTAGGGCACATCCTTAAATGCTGTGTGTGTGTTCCTTAAACTATGACCTTCAGGCAGACATCAAATTAATCTGGGAACTTGCTTAAAGATAAATGCATGGGCTCCATTTGGCATCTACTATATCTAAGAATAAAATCTAGATTATCTGAATTTATAATAAAAACTCCTGTGGTGATTTATTTGATTTTTAAATGAACCTATTTTGCTTCCTGTTTTCTTAATATTTATGTTTTTCATTGTAATTGACATGATGCTTAACGTTTTTGTTCATGGTCTTTTCTTACCTTCGTAGTTAGCATCCTAAGTAAATGATGTCAATTAATACATACATTTAACCTGAATATTGCCATGCCATTCCCCAGACTGGTTGAGCCTATTTCCATTCTCTCCTCCAATAATGCACCAATTTTTCTATATTATTGTAGCATTGTGCATCAGCTACACACACAGATTCTAGGGCCAGAAGATATTATTTCAAAACTGAGTTCTGTGATTTACGACCCATGAGACTTTAACCTGTCTAGCCTTTGCCTGCCTTGGTTACGTCATGTGTAAAATAGGGACCATGATTGTATCCATTTATGTGGTTACCCTGAAGATTAAATGAGTCAATATTTGTAACATACTTAACACACTGCCTGACAAAATGAGCACTTCTATAAGTTCTGATGGTGATAATGACAGGAGACAAACAATTTCCTAGGCAGACAGGGATGGGTCCCCAGTTAAACTTGACCTTCACACCAAGGACAGACTGAAGCCTGAAAACAGACGACCCATTATGAATAGAATCCATGACCTAAGTGAAAATTTTTATCCCTATCTTGCCTGCTCTCTCTCAATTGGTTCCTTCAAAAGATGCCTCTTAAACAATTGAATGGTGCTTTTTCCAAAACTACCAATGGACTAATCAGCATGCATTCCCTATTTCTAGCCCCATAGCAACCCTGGATTCAGGTCCCCTCTCACTATAGAGAGCTTTCTTTCTGTTTCATAGTAAAATTCTATTCTGCCTTACTCACTCTCTGATGTCCATGTAATTTATTCCTCTTGGTCATGAGACAAAAACCAGGAACTTGTGAACTGTGACAATGAAAGAGCAGTAACTTGCTCCCCCTCACCAAGCTGCAGGTGGCAGGAATAAAAGATCTGTAACACTCTCTTTCTCTCGCCAAACTATAGGAGTGAAGAAGCCATTGGGTGCCACTCCTTTCCACTTGCCAAGCTATAGGAGCAAAAAAGATGCAACAATAGCTTAATATTATTTATTCAACAAATACTTAATGTATGCTACTTATGTAACAGGAACAGTTCTAAACATTAAATATAAACATTTGGCAATTTATTAGGCAAAAATAATGCTGTTATTGTTTTTAATATGTCTAATGACCTATTTGACCTATAAATTCAATTCTTTCCCAGCTTGAGAATTTTTCTCTTATCAAAGCTTTTATTATTTTGTCCAGTTGTTTTACTGTTTATTTCTCAGGATGTCCAATGATTTCTATGTTGAATTTCTTAGTTGTTACTAAAATATATACCATCATCTCTCTGATTATTGTTTCTACTTTGTTATTCTCCTCTACCAAATGAGAAAGCTCTGAGTTTGTTCTCCACATTACTGACTAATATTTTTTACTGTGTCAAATTTACTTTTAAATAATAGTGTTCATTAAATATTGTAATTACATCTTTAACACTTTCTTATTATCTGTCAATGGCTTGCCTCTCAGACAATAACATTTTCAATTTATCTATCACCTCCTCTATATTTTCTGAATTTTTTCCACCACTAGTTAATTTTCAAAATGGTGCAAATAACTACACAGTGAAGAAAAGCCAATCTTTTCAATAAATGGTGGTGGAAAAAACAGATATACACATGCAAAGGAATGAATCTGGACTTCTGTCTCTTACCATATACAAAAATTCAACTTAAAATGAGTTCACTTTCACTTGGTGATTTAAGACTTAAATGTACAACCCAAAACTATGAAACTACTGGAATAAAATATAGGGTAAATGTTTCATGACATCAGTATGGGCAAGGTGTTTTTGCATAAGAACTCAAAAGCATAGGCACAAAAGTGAAAAATACACAAATGGGATGGCATCAAATTGAAAACTCCTGCACAACAAAGGACACAATCAACAGAGTGAGGAGACAACTTACAGAATGAGAGAAAATATTTGCAAACTGTGCATCTGACAAATGGCTAATAACCAGAAAATATAAAGATCTCAAATAACTCAATACCAAAAGAAAAAAAAAATCCGATTAAAATTGGCAAAGCAAAGGCCTAAATAGGCATTTCTCAAAAGAAGACATACAAATAGACAACAGGTGTATGAAAAATGCTTAATATCATTAATAATCCAGGAGATGCAAATCAAAACCACAATACAATACAGGTATCATCTCACCCCTATTAGAAAGGCTATAATCAAAAAGACAAAAAATAACAAGTGATGACACAGACGTGGATAAATAGGCACTGTGACACACTATTGGTGGGAATGTAAAGTGGTATAGACATTTTGAAAAACAGTATGAAGATTCCTCAAAAAATAAAAACAGAGCTGCCATATGATCCAGTAATCCCATCACTGGGCATTCATTCAAAGAAAATGAAATTAGTAGGTCAAAGAGATACCTGCACTCCTATGTTTACTGCAGCACTATTTACAATAGCCAAGCTATGGAATCAACCAAAAATGTCCACCAATGAGTGAGCAGATAAAGAAAATGTGGTACATTTACACAACAGAATTCTATTCCACCACAAAAAAAAATGAAATCCTGTCATTTGCGGCAAAATGGATGAGCCATATGTTAAATGGTATTAGCCGGGTACAGAAAGACAAATACTGCATGGTGTCACACATTTGCAGAATTTAGAAAAGCTGATATCACAGAAGTATGAAGTATAGACTAGTGGCTACTAGAGGCTGGAGAGGGCAAGGGAGAGGGAGGGATAGAGAGAAATTTGTCAACAGGTGCAAAATTACAGGTAGGAGGAATAACTTCTGGTGCACTATTGCACATACAGGTGATTATAGTTAACAATAATATATATACAAAAATAACTAGGAGAGGAAATTTTGAATGTTCTCACCACAAAGAGATGACAAATGTTTGAGGTGATGAATAAGTTTATACACTGTCTACATGTATTGAAACATCACACTGTACATCATCAAAATGCACAATTGTTATGTGTCAATTAAAAATAAAACAATTTAGAAGGACAATGTAGATTGTGTTAGAAATCTTTTTTCCTGCAGTATTTCCCCCCCAATTTTTCTTCCATTTCTTGCATACTATATTCATCTTTTTATGTTTTATTTACCTCATTTTTTCTTTGGCTTATTTTCAATGTTAAAAGATTAATTCAAGTATGACATGGCTAGTCTTTGGGTGTCCTCACACTTTGCATGTGTTTTACTTGAATCTTAAGCTTCTGGAAAATTTCACGTAAATGTATGTACTGGTTTATAGATCTAGTAACCAGAGATGAATGTCCCAGGAACTACACACCGAATCCCACAGGTTTCTGTGTGCTTTTTACCTCTGTATGTGATAAAAAAAAAGGTAGCTCTCTTTATCCTGATTGGTTTACATTCCAGTTATTTATCTATTGTTTCTAAATCTATCTATTGCTATCTATTATTATCTAAGTCCACTCATTTATAGTCTGTTTTGTGATGCCAGACTAGGATTCTGTGAACTATCTTTTCCATACTCGTTTGTTAACTGGTTTCTTATTGAGTTTAGAACCCAGAATTCATAATTAGAGGGATATTGTAAGGAGAGAGGAGGGGAGGAGATATCTCCTTCCAGTTGTCCTCCTGCCGTCTACATTGTTTTCACAGTGGCAGTTGTTCTAACCTCCAGCATCTTTTGTCCAGCCCTGCAGTCTCTGCAGAGGTACCGGCAGTAGCTCAGAGGCTTTGTCTCCTTAGAGCTCTCGGCACCAGCTTTGTGGGAGGCTCCTCTGGTGTCCTAGGTTCTTGTAACATCAGCTCTTTCCCTTTTGTTCCTAAAAGACTTGGCGGTTGGGGAAGGGGAAGGAACATTGCTGCGGCTTGATATTTTTGTCTGGGTTATCTCAGTGTTGGTTAACTCAGGAAGAAACCCTTCCACATCAGGGAGCTTTGGCAATAGAAAAGGTCGGCTGTTAAAAAGCTTTCTAAGCTTTCTCCTTGGAATGGCTGTACATTCCCTGGTACTCCTTCCGAAGCTGAATAAGAAAGCTACAATGATAAAATGCTTCAAAATGGAAGAGTGGGTGGGTGTCCTCATGTGTTCCACAGCCCACCTTTACCAATAAACACTTACTTGCTCAAACAACAGTTAACCTTATTCATTTATTTGTTCTATAAACACTACTAGCATTTTATTCTTACTTTTCGTAACATTACATAAATACCTCAACAATAAGCATTAACCTAGATTTTGAAGTCTTTCTTTAAGTAAATCCTATTAACTTTATATCTCACAGGAAATTCCTAAGCCTACAGCATGATGGTGACACAATTATCTGAATTCAAAGATTCCATCTTCTTACAAAGATTTACTTTTGTTTTTGGCAAGAAGTTAGGCAGGGGTCTACAACCCCTAGGCTGCTGACAGTACCAGTCCATGGCCTGTTAGGAACCGGGCCACACAGCAGGAGGTAAGAGGTGGGCATTACCACCTGAGTTCCAGCTCCTGTCAGATCAGCAGTGACATTAGATTCTTAAAGGAGCATAAACCCTATTGTGAACTATGCATGCAAGGGATCTGAGTCGCACCTTCCTTATGAGAATCTACGTAAGGCCTGATGATTCGCAGAATAGTTTCACCTTGAAATCATCTCCCTCTCTCTTCCCACATCCTGCCCTGACCACCTGTAGAAATATTGTCTTCTAGGAAACAGATCCCTGGTGCCAAAAGTTTAGGGACTACTGAATTAGAGTACAGGATGATTGCTTACCTAAATCAGGGATTCTGCTGACATGCAACTGTTTCAATCTTTGTAAAACGAAGTCTGCAGGTCTTTCTCTAGTTTACTTTTACTGTCAATAATTAGGGCCCAAACAGGAAGCATTTGGTGTTTACCAGGGACCCTTTACTTTCTTGGTTGTGAACTACAAATTTTGTTCTCCCAGTTCTATATGAGGGACATAAGCTCTACTCATTTCAATGTTTTAACCACTCTTTTTCACTGGGCATCGTAGCTCACAGCCACCACCTGCAAGTGGGGAATGCCTGCTAAAGCAAAACGAACCATATATTATGCTCACTCTATACTCACCATTTTTTTCTTGCATCTTATCCCCTTTGATCAGATATCTTGGTGGCTTCTCTGATGTCTTTGAACATATTTTGTTTGGTTTAAAATATTTTCCAGATTACTTAGTTTTCTTTTTCAGCAGGTCAATTGCTTTATAACACTGTAATTTACCCTTTCTAGAAACAGAAGTCCCATTTATTTGCTTTCAAGGTAAAAAAGACTAATCATATATCAGTCAAAGCGCCTAGCTAGTAAAACTGCTCACTGATCATGAAGAAAGAGCAAAGTTAAAATTAGGAGATTTAGTAAAGTCAGATTTTCATAAATCCTACACTGTAATCATTATTAACTTTCCCATCTGCAAAATAAGTGAAATAAGGATCTTTAAGAATCATAAGCAAGAGAAGTAATGGGAAAATATTTTGTTCATGGTTACATGTTATATAGAAGTCAGTTGTTACAGTTATCAGGTCCTTCTAAAATGTAGTTATTGTCAATATGGATTCCACTTGTAGGAATGGCTTGGAGAACAAGTAAAATGTAGGAAGAGGTTATATAATTGTATAATCAAAAATGTGAATGTATGCTTTCCACCCTAGTTCCAAAAATATTCCTAACTTTAAATTAAAATAAATAAGAGAAAATAAGTCACTATCTTTCAGGTTTGGACCAATTAATATAAATTAGATCTGCTCATATGTGTTTTAGAGAAGAACCCAAAGTTTGTGACAAATGTTTACACCTTTTTAAACAATTTTAGAGAATATTTATTGAATGCTTATGTGCCAGACTTTATTCTAAATGCTTCAGGCACTGTATTTCTCACTTAATGTTCACAACTACTCTTTAACATAGTTACTATTTATTTTTCTGTTTTACATATGAGAAAACCCAGATATGTATGTTGGGCAAGTTGTCTAGCATTTGTAAATAGTAGAATGGAGTTGGAATCCTCAATCAAGAGGACATATTCTTAGCCATCATTCTATATTGCCATGGTATCAAATAAGATTTTAATAACACTAAGTAAAGGTGACACTTGGCTGCGTGGGGGCTCATGCCTGTAATCCCAGAACTTTGGGAGGCCAAGGTGGACAGATCACGAGGTCAAGAGATCAAGACCATCCTGGCCAATATGGTGAAACCCCATCTCTACTAAAATACAAATATTAGCTGAGCATGGTGGCGCATGCCTGTAGTCCTGGCTACTTGGGAGGCTGAGGCAGGAGAATTGCTTGAGCCCAGGAGGCGGAGGTTGCAGTGAGCCAATATCACGCCACTGCACTCCAGCCTGGTGCCTGGCGACAGAGTGAGACTCTGTCTCAAATATAAAAAAAAAAAAATAAAGGTGATACCTAAACAGAGTGTCAAACTAATTCATCAAGGAGAAAGAAATGCCACAAATATATACAACAACAATTAGTAGGGATTTCTGGCTTTCACAGATTTATTCAGTTGGGCTAAGATACAGTTTTAGTGACATCAATTTCTGTTTAGTTCAAATAAGGGTTCGTTAAAGCATCCACAGCACATTAACAAAAATATCCCTTTATTTAACAAACAAGGACACAAAACTTAGTAAAGGAAATAAAATTTGTTATCCAGAAACCAAAAAGATTAGGGAAAACCTCACACATAGTGGTTTATTCTTCAAAGTATACTTTAAAGCTGTTAGATTGTTATGCTGGTGAGACTGGAAATATCAGGAGATAGCTATGGCTAAATTCCTATCGACTTGACATGACTTAGCAGATGATGGATCATTTTGCACTCAAAAAAGACTGTCATAACCTAGAGAAAATTGAGTTCTAAATAAGGGCTCCACTGCAATATATGACCCACTGCTTCTGGTAGTTTCCATAGATATGGTATAGAAATGCTAGACATCTTTCCAAAGTCTTTCATGAATAAATTACTAAATTTTCTTTTTTAGTTTTGAAGTGCATTATGATGAAAACAAGAGGCACTATTCTTTTAATTTTACGGATTTAAGTACATGTTTATTGATCAATGTATTGTTTATAAATTATATATTAGTATAATAACGACACCTTAAAACCAAAGCTCTTACAACATTCGAAGAGTACTTAATAATATTTTAAAAAAATAAGTTACAGTGACATGGATGATTATAGTATCTTAAATAGCTTTATCCAGGTACCTTGGAGCTATTCAAAAGCACCACTTCAAGTGGTCCTTGTTTTGAAGAGCTGTTCTAGAAATTTAGCTGGTTCTAAGTTTCTCTGAGGGAATTATGATAAACCTAAATATCTAAAATGAATTTTCTTGTTTTCTTGGAAGTATTTCAGAATGGAGACTGATGTGGTTTGTATATTTGTCCCCCTAAAATCTTATGTTTAAATGTGACTTCCCATGTTGGAAGTGAGACCTAGTAGGAAGTGTTAGGGTTGTGGGGATGAATCCCTCATGAGTGGTTTGGTGCCGTCCCCACAGTAATGAGTTCTCACTTTAGTAGTTCACATGAGAGCATATTGTTTAAGGTTCTGGCTCCTCTTTCTTGCTTTCTTTCTCCCTCTCTCCCCGTATGACACTCTGGCTCCCCCTTTGCCTACCAGCGTGATCGTAAGATTCTTGAGAACTCACCAGAAGCCAAGCGAATGCTGGTGCCATGCTTGTATAGCATACAGAACAATGAGTCAAATAGATCTCTTTTCTTTATATTTACTCATCCTCAGGTATTTCTTCATAGCAATGCAGAATGGCCTACAGGGACTGTATTAGTCTGTTCTCCCATTGCTGTAAGGAAAGACCTGAGATTGGAAAATTTACCAAGAAAAGAGGTTTAATTGACTCACAGTTCCACCTGGCTGAGGAGGCCTCAGGAAACTTAACAATCATGGCAGAAGGCATCTCTTTACAGGGTGGCAGGAGAGAAAATGAGTGCAAGCAGGGGAAATGCCAGATGCTTATAAAACCATCAGATCTTGTGAGGCTCACTCAGTGTCATGAAAACAGTATGGGAGAAATCACTCCCATGAGCAATTACCTCCACCTGATTCTGCCCTTGACATGTGGAGATTATTACAATTCAAATAGAGATTTGGGTGGGGACACAGAACCAAACCATATCAGGGACTAAATAAATTAGGTTTAATTCATGTACTAGGATAACCAAGTTGCCTTAACTAGCCCTGAACAGCCTTTTGACAATGAAGTAACTATTATGGTACGGCATTTCCAGATTTTGTGTAAGAACATTTGTTACCTGTTCCCTCTGGTGTTCTGTTCACTTAATACATACGAGAAATGTCTCACCCTTTGAAACTATCAGATAATTTCTATCTCTTACCAGGCTCATCTCAACATTACGTAGATTATATTTTGGCACTAACACACTGACTGTAGAGGTGTGTTGAGGCAAGGCAGAGTCAAGAATGTGAGAGGAAGGCAATTCTAGAAGCACTGATGCATGCTTGGATTAGACATTTAATTGCTAAGAAATCCCTCAATTTCCTGGTTATATGACTTATAAAAAATTTAAAGTATATCTTTGTTAAGATAAAGTTGAGTTCACCAGCGTTATGGGTTGAATTGTGTCCTCCTAAAAGATGTGTGGAAATCCTGACTCCATTATCTAGCAATGAGATCTTATTTGGAAATAGAATCTTTGCAGATGTAATCAAGATAAGATAAGGACATTAGTGTGGTTTCTAATCCAGTATGTTCTATGTCTTTTTAAGAGGAGGGAATATGCCATATGAAGACATAGACACAGGGAGGATCCCTTGTGACGACAGGAGCAGAGACTGGAGTGATATAGCTGCAATTCAGGAAGACCAAGGATTGACAGCCACCCTTAGAAGATAAAAGAGGTAATAAAGGATATGTTTCTCCTGTAGGTTTCAGGGAAAGTGTAGCTCTGCTGCTATGTTAGACTTCTAAGTGATAAAACAGTGTATTTCTATTGCATTAAACCACCTAGTGCATGGTACTTTGCAATGGAAGCCCTAGGAAACAAATGCAACTAACCAGGTATGTTGAACCTAAATGAGATTCTTTTTTACCATAGCATGCTTAGCTTAAAAAAAAAAAAGTAAAAATCCATCTTTATAACTCTATACAAAAAGTTAATTAATAGGAAGAAACACATATACACAGAGAAATCTAAACCCAAACTGGACCACATCTGTTGATTACAAACTGACCTATTATCCAAGTTGACTAACAGATTTAGTAGGTTTAGTGCTTGAAGAAAAACACTAAAATTCCTGTAAGAGAAGTTAAACTTAGCCCACCTGAAGCTTTTTTAATGAGCATGGTGCAACATTTGCTTATTTATAAATAAGTGTTACTGATTATTCATAAACAAATGGTAAATTGTTTAAAAGAAGGCCAAGTGATAGATTATGTAATTGTCTCTGTATCTGATTGTTGCCAAATATAAATCAATTCAAGATTCAAGTATTTAAAGATACTTAAATTGAGTGTCATACTGACATACTTGATGGGAATGACAATAGTGATACATTTTTACATATGTGAAAGACTGACTTTTGTTTTGTTTTTTATTTTGTTTTTATTTTTAGAGACAAGGTCTCACTCTGTTGCGTCAGAGTTCATGTGTGATTATGGCTCATAATCCTCAACTCCTCAATGGCTCGAGTCATTCTCATGCCTCAGCCTCCCAAACAGCTAGAAATAAAACCACAGCCACTATGCCCAGCTATTTTTTAATTTTTATTTTTGTAGAGACAAGGTCTCACTATGATGCCCAGACTGGTCTTATAATCCTGACTCAAGTGAGCCACCTGCCTCCGCCTCTCAAACTGCTGGGATTACAGGTGTGAGCCACTGTACTCAGCCAAAAAACTCTTTAGATACATAAATATCTAAATGGTGTGGTTTTCTGGAACATTAATCTAGAAGGGACAGGATGAAAGATAGTCTAAGAAAAAAGCTTAAATACACAGGGAGTAAGGCAGAGAGTATGTACAAGAAACAGAAAGTGACTCACTTTCTATAGTGGGATGGAGCATAGGATTTATGAAGAAGAAGAATGAGCAACCAGTTTGATGGGTATGTTGGAGAAGAATTATGGAAGTATCTGAAAAACTGTTACTAATATCTCACATTAATCAATATTTAACATTAGCCCTATAATCCATTTACGTGCACCAATTTAATCAGCATGATAACATTCTTAGGTAGGTGATAATATTATCATCATAACTGTGTAGAATAGAGTATGGAAGCACAGAGGTGAAGCAATTTACCCAAGAATAACATGAAATTCAGAGAATTTGAATCTAGACAGTCTAGTTTGAGAGCTCTTAACTATCGTACAATATAGTCATTTTAAAAGAATAGCTAAGTGAAGGGCTAAATAATTTGACAACTTTTTGCAGGCAATTACATATAATAATAGCTAATTATAATGGAGTAGTTATAATGTGGCAAGCACCCTGCTAAGCACTTTGCATGCATCATCTAATTTAATCATCACATACACTAGGGCACTGAATTACTCCATTTTGCCTTGCTATAAGGGAGTACCTGATACCAGGCAGTTTGTTAAAACAGACAAAAAAAAGAGGTCTGTTTGGTTCACAGTTTTGCAGGCTATACAAGCATGGCACCAGTACCTGTTTGACTTCTGGTGAGACCTCAAGAAGCTTACACTCCTGGCAGAAGGTAGAGGAGGAGCAGGTGTGTCACATGATGAGAAAGGATACTGGAGAGAAGGGAGGAAGGGAGACAGTGGAGAGGGAGATGCCAGGCTCCTTTAAACAACCAGCTCTTAAATATGAACTAATAGAATGAGAACCCATTCATCACTAAGGGGATGGTCCCTAGCTATTCATGAGGGATCTGCCTCCATGAGCCAAACACCTTTCATTAGACTTATCTCTAACACTGGTGACCCCAAATTTCAACATGAGATTTGGAGGGGAAAAATCTCCAAAGTATATCATGAGTCAAAGTAATAAATTTATTGAACATAAAAGTAATGCTTTCAGTAAAGTATTTGGCAGGTTGTATACTGGATTAAGGTGGAGAGGTAAGAGAAGTGAACAAAAAATCCATTTTACAGGTGTTTTAATAATCCAGGCCAGAGAAATGAGGGTCTAAACTAAGGTAATGGAAACAGAAGACAATAAGAAACTAATACGAGATAATGTATTAATAGAATAGAAAAGATGTTATGTGGCAACTAATCATTATGAGAGAAAAGAAGTAGAGAAAAAGCATTGACCAACCTTTCATTTGGAACCTGGGTAACTGAGAGAATTACCATACAAGTGAGAGAAAGAAGATATAGAGAAAACCAGAAGAAAAAGGGATACTGTTCTATCAGGATTCGATTTAAGAAGTTGATGGGCCATTCAGTGAAAGTGCTTTAGGCCTTGAGAAAGATTTAGGAAGAGCTCAGGGAACTTTGAGAACTAGGGAGGTAGTCTTAAGAAACGAAGAGGTAACATTGGAGGGATAGCTGGCAAAGTCCAGGAGGGAAGAGAACGAATGAGAGAGAGGAACTCAGGGATAGCTTCCAGCTTCTTGAGAATTAGGAAGGAGCTGACTTCTTATTTCACTTCCTTTTCCTGTTTCTCCATCTCTTTCTCCTCTGTCCACTCTTCCTCCTTTTGTTTTTCTCTGTATCTTGGAATATAGTAGACACTCAGTATTAAATGAATACTCAACAAAATAAAGAAATGAATTTTTCTTCCTTTTTTTGTCAGTCTTGCTCTGTCACCCAGGCTAGAGTGCAGAGGTGACATCTCAGCTCCCTGCAATCTCCACCTCTGGAGTTCAAGTGGCTCTCCTGCCTCAGCCTCCTGAGTAGTTGGGGCTACAGGCACCCACCACCATTCCAGGCTAATTTTTGTATTTTTAGTAGAGATGGGGTTTCACACTGTTGGCCGGTCTGGTCTCCAACACCGGACCTCAAGTTATCTACATGCCTTGGCCTCTCAAATGCTGGGATTACAGGCTTGAGCCACCTTACCTGCCAGAATTTTAGGAATACCTGTATTTGTGAAGCTAAATAAATAAAGTCAGAGAAGAAGAGAAATTTTAAAAATAGGAAAAAAATCAAGAATTTAAACTGTAATTATTTAGCCTACAAAGTAGTAGGTCATATGGCTCCTAATTACAGATATATGTTTTATTTTGCAAGCTATGTGTAAATATATTAATTATAAATTAAATCTTATGAATCAAATGTATTAGAAATTTTGTATTAGCAGGATTATTGTCACGACTTGAGTAGATTGAAAAATCATCCCCTGTTAATTTTGTGAATAAATTTCGATTTTTATATAATAGTATTATTTACAGTAGAGTTTCACTTGTTTAGAAATTAGCACCCTTCCGAGGAGAATGTGTTTTTCTCTAGTACTTTGCAGCATATATAATAACTCTTAGTGTAAACAAAAGGATAGAGAATTCCTTCTGTGAGCCCATGTCTCTGTTTATTGAATTTTTTGACATAAAGAAAAAGTTTATTTGTCAGAACAAAGTTGAAAATCTAAAGAAATATATGTATTATGTATGTATATATAGTATATAATTTATGCTCATAGTCACACATGTGTAAATATATCTTAAAATATATGAAGCTATAAAAATATATCTCATCTCATACACGTATATCAATGCACTTGTATACAAAAATCTTAACATATATGTAAATTTAAGCTATAGCTCATATAAATAATTTAATATGTATGTCATGTTATACATAATTTGCATATCTCCCCTTTATTTAGTCTGTGATTTGACCTTTCATGTGACCATTTTGTTGCTAATTTCTTACATATTTTTTCCCCAAATGAAAATCTCACCCTTTTTGAAAGATGCAGCTCTCAACAATGTTAGTATAATGTGTGATATTATCTTGTGTTTCAGCAGGGACATACTGTTGCCAAGGTCTTTTCCTATATTTCATGTATAAACTAGTGTACGTGGTTTGTCATATCCCATGTGCAGTATTTTGTTTTTTTTTTTTCTGCCTGCAAGCAAGATTCAATGACCTGACTAAGCATCCATGACAGTCTGATCATCAGGATTGCTTTTGTGAAAGGGAGCCAAGACCTACTAAGACAGGCACCATTTTGCCCTCTTTCATACTCATAAATAAAGGGATTATGATTTTGTTTTAAATATAAATTGCCTTAAAAAATCGTAGGGCAATATAAAAGGAAGTTTTTGAGGGTAACAAAGAGTACATAACTTTTTTTCATTTTCCCAGTTTTTGGATGTCTAAGTTGAAACTAGAAAGGAATTTCATTTATTACTCATTTCAATTTTGCCTCAATGCCTCAGTGACACACATACTGAATCCTATATTTTAATTACACTTAATTATATAAGTGTAATTTTATCAAAAGAAAAATGCATTCAGCCTAACAAGAAAGCATTCATTTTCTTCTGTGTGATTAGAATTCACACCTATAGATGGTTCTAGATGTTTTAGGGATTTAATCAGAACATCAGAGGGTTTTTCTGCTGATCCCTATCTCTCATTCAATGTGGCCAATCTACAGGAAGTTAAGCCTTGATGTAGTTTCCATCCTTCCTCTCACAGGCAAAAACTTAGCAAAGTTAAGACACTAAAAATTGGGGTAATTTTATATATGTCTATAAAAGCAGATCTGCAAACGTTAACACATATTTTACCTCAAAACTTCTATATTTCTGTGGACTTAATACTATTCCTTCTCATCAGCTTGGCTAAATACCCCTTTTCCTGCTTGTGGTGCTGGATTCTCGACAATATGTTGTGTTCGTGCAAGCAGACAAAACTTACAAAACAATGAATAAGAAAACATTATCTTTATTTTGCTCCCTCTCCTCCTTTTCTTAGGATTCTAAAACATGAGTTTGAGAATTCAGCTTGAACTGTTATTTTTCACTGTTATTTGTCATGATTTTCTTGCTAGGTATTGGATTAAGAAGCAGTTCTTGCCCTGTAGGCATTCATCATCTAGCATGGAGATGAAAACTAACTCAGTCTAATGTTATGTATCTAGTGCTATACAGCACAAAATGCTACTGGAAGCATAGGAGAGCCAGATGATACAAAGAAATAAGAATGTTCAAAGATTCCCCCTGCCCAGTAGAAAAAGTAAGACACTTTAAGGTACCTATTACATGATAGAAGTTTACAGTTTTCAACCTGTGTTTCTCATTTAAACCACAGAGCACGGAAAATACTACAGTGACTGTTTTCTCAGTCCTCCCAAAGACAGAAAGTGGTGAATACTGTTACCATGTCTGGAGATACAGTAATTTATTGCATATAATGGATGCTGTAGGACTTTGGAACTTGATTCCTTCATGGAACCCTAGTGAGACAGCCCAAATAACTCTCTGGAAAAGCTAAAATTCAGGGCCATGGTTGAATTGGTCTTTATAAAAAGATGGTTCAACTGTCCTACTTTACTATATGAAGAGAGATTCACAGAAAGTCATGAATCAAAAAGGGAGATTCATAGGTGTGTGAGTTCAAGTTTTATTTCTTTTTATTGGGTTGGTGCAAAAGAAATTGCAGTTTTTGCCATTGACAGTAATAAAACCATTCAGTCTGATTTAAAAATTATGAAAATAAAGTCTTAGATACTAGAAGCCTAGAATATAAATGAAGGAGTCTATGCATAGATTAAGAAAATGCAGCCATCATATCCTCTCTGGGAATTTGACTCTTAAACTGAAATAAGTTTCCTGAATGCAAATTTGAATTGGCACCACTCAATCTAATTTCCAGTGCCTATTTCAAAAGCAGCAGGAATTTAGCATTTGTTTGCTACATTGAATGAAGGCAGGCCCATAGAGCAGTTTATTTCTTGCCAATCAGGGTTGCGTTTAGGTGAATTGAAGACAATCACTTGTTGACTATTGACTTTTAGCAAAAGATCCATCTGTTCCAGAGGCTCTAGCTCTCCGTCTTGACAAAAGGTAGGAACCAATTCCTTTTCTTAAAGATCACTTGTGCTCTCCTCAGAGATCATCTGCTAGGCCTTGCCACTGACATCTCTCTATCTTGTGTGCAAGCTCTCATCTGGTGGCCACGGCCCCTCAGTCTCTGGTTTCCTGGCTACCTAGTATCCCCAGACTATCTCTTTGAGGGAGTCCCATTCTGTCTTCTTGAGCAGAAATAAGCTCACTTTCCCTTAGTGTCACATCTCTTCCATTGGAAACATTCATGCATCTTTGCCTCTGATAAATTCTTAGAGTACAGACTGAGTTCAGTGCAACTATTCTCCTTCAAAGGGCAATGCTCTGTGTCTGAAAACCCCAGAGACCTCTCTCTACAATCTCATTGAAGGCCCAACCAGCTAGGCTTACGGCTAGCCAACTGGTACCTCTACTACACCTCTCTGTACATAAGGGAATGGTACTCATAGCAAAGCCTTATACAAAGACGTCCTCTTCACAATTTGTCTCTTTAAAATCATCCCTCTACTCCAAGAGACGACTTTTTTTTTTTTTTTTTTTTTTTTTAAGATGGAGTCTCACTCTGTCACCAGGCTGGAGTGCAATAGTGAGATCTCAGCTCACTGCAATCTCTGCCTCCCAGATATAAGCTATTCCCCTGCCTCAACCTCCCAATAGCTTGGACTATAGGCATGTGCCATTATGCCTAGCTAATTTTTTTTTTTTTTTTGTATTTTAATAGAGACGGCGTTTCACCATGTTGACCAGGATGGTGTCGATCTCCTGACCTCATGATATGCCTGCCTTGGCCTCCCAAAGGGCTGGGATTACAGGTGTAAGCCACAGAAGAGACCACTTTTTTATACTCTCCATCGCCATACAGAGTTCAATACCAATAATAATACTCGCACATTACTTTTTGTAATTTTTTATGTAAAATGTAAAAAAAATTTTCACCATGAAGTCAATCATTACATATTACCCTATTGTGAATGTGCATCATTGCTTGACAAAAGAAATTCACTCAAATAGATTAGATTATTCCATAATCACAGTAAGGGTTGTTATAGCAGCCATTGGAATGGGTTAAATTAATTTTAGTTAGTTATACATGTGTTTAACCTAATATCAAAATAAATAAATGGAAAGTATTGAAGAACTAATATTAGTGACTAATATAATACTCGTGTTAATCGCCTGAAGTAGTTGACATTTGTTCACTTATTTGCCCTTCATCATGTAAACCCATTTCTGCTTTGGAGGAATATGTTATTATGTAAAAAATTATTAGGTCAGTATGCCACATCTCCCACTATGAAATCTCTCATGGGAAATCCTTCCTTTCTCACTTCTTTTTGAAGCTAGCATGAAAACATATGACCTTGTTTCAGTCAATCATAAGATGCTCCAATCTGAGTCTTTGACTCTTGAAGAAGTAATACGGAGAAGCAAGAATAGCTAGAAATAATTTAAATCAAAGTACAAATCATAAGATAATTAAAGTGATAGAAATTTTTCTTTGTTGAAAGACAATCAAGCAAATGTATTGTTTTAAATCTAATATCATGGAATCCAGCTTGTCTTTTTGGCAATAGAGGTAAGCAATGTTTGGAACCAAGCTGATAATAGCACTCTGTTCCCCTGCAAGAACAAAGAACCCATTTAGGACCAATGAGTGTGGTCTCTTATAGAATTTTAAAACTTAGAGTTGGTGGTGAAGAGTTCCTTTCTCTTTAGTTACAAAGCGGTAATCCTTGGGAGCCAGAAATTCTGATAGTGATTCCTACTGCATAGGAAAGGTACTCTTAGAGAAGAGAAACTAGAGAGAAATGAGATGTCAGATGTTGAGAGGAAGCTCTTACAGAGTTTAAATTCTGGTGGTTTTCTATTTCATCTTGGTCATGCCTGTGATTTGGCTCTGCATACCAATATATTTCCCTTTTCTGCTTAGTTTGAAGTAGGTTTCTGTTGTTTGCCACCTAAAAGGCCTGAATAAATCATGGTCCTTCACAGATAGATTTGTATCCATCTCTCTATCACTGTAGTCAGCTTTTCAGATTGAAGTGACAAATTAGCAAATTTGCAATTGGAAAAATGAATGAGATTTATAGGAAAAGTACATCTTATATAGAATGAAAATGAACTGTAGAATCCTATCCTAAATTGAGCATACATGCATACATACATCATCATCATCAGCATCACCTATTCTACACAAAACACTATTCTATCCACTGAGAATAAACAACTATAAGGGATAATTTTGTAATAATTGTCTATAGCAGAAGAATAGAGTGATAAAACCCTGGAGTCATTCATGTCAGAGTCACGTCCTGACACTGTTGCTAGCTCAGTGGTTTTAAACATGTTATATGACTTTGCTCATGTAGTGTTTATTTCGTAGCAAACCTATTGCATAAAAATCAGTGAGGACTGTTTCAGGTAGCGCATGTGTATTGTTTGGCAAAAAACCTGTCTGAAAATGTGGTGAGTGCTAAATAAAAGTTAGCCCTCATTGTTAGCATAAGTCTAGAGATTATTTCTATTCAAGTCTGGTAATTGTGAAGAACCATTTTTGTATTCCAGGAAAGTGCTTCTATCATCACTGTATATGTTGCAAAGCTACATTTTCAGCCATCACTTTCCCTTCAAGATGATTCATGGCTTAGAAATGACTTTTTAAAGGTGAATAATAAGCAGAGAATAACCTTGATTAACTGAAGTTAAGGAGGGGCATAGAAAAACTTTGGTTAATTATAGGCCATGGGAAACTGGTAATAAGTGGGCTAAACATTGATGGAACTGATAGTAGAACATAATTTTGGATGATGAATTGATTTAATCACAGTTGTTTTGTAATTAAAAATCAATTACTGTAAAACAGATTGGGGGAAATGTTGCCTTTGTGGATATGGTAATGTTAAAAACAGTGAATTTAAATAGCCCAATAAAGTATTTATTCATGATATTCTCTCCCTGATCCCTTTTTTTTTCTTCTAGGATTGATTACCTCCAAAAGCTTTCCTGACATAAGCTTTTGTATGCTGACAAAAGGGAGGTGAAGCAAAGCATCTTGATCAGCTACAATGCAGATCAATTCTCTATAGAGTTTACAGAGTGAAGAGAACACATTGCATGCACTTGGAAGTGATATCCAATATAAGTTGCAATAGAAAGGCTACTTTGCACTTAATCATATTTTCAGTCTTAAAAGTTCTCAGCAGAAATTCAGGTTCCGCCAGGTAAATGCTTTATAAATTAAATTTTTTTCCTTGACATATTTCAACAAAAACAATGATTTAAAAAAAATAATCTTAGAGAACGTGAGATTTCACAGATTTGGGCTCCAGCTGATATTTTTCATTATAGTTTAGATGCTGGCTCATCCAGAAAAATACGCAAGAACTTAATTTGAATGTATGTGATGTGGTTAATTTTGTTTTGAATTTTTTTTTCAGAATAGATTTTCAACAAATCCTAAATAGTATTCTTTTTAGCAAGAAGATCCATATTTTAGGGTTTTGAAGTCTCTTCAAGACTGGTTTATTTTTACATAAGCAAAAGACCCCCAAAATATGAGCTTTAAGGATCAAAGATACTTTGAATTGAGTGGCTCAGTTGAACTGTAGATGGCTCTGGATTATAGCTTAGGGAGACTTTCGTTCCCAAACCAACAAAAGGCCTTTCATATTTATTAGAGTTATTTGGTAAAGTGCACAAGAATAATATAATTAAAATTAATTATTAAACCTGACCTTATATATGTTCATTTTATGATTTTACACACACACACACACACACACACACACACCCTATAGGCAAAAATAAAACAAAAGCTTTCAATTTTTAATAATTCAACTTGTTTTCAATATTGGATATTTTGTATTAGTGAAAATAAAATTAATTATATAGGTTTACTATTTAATTGAAAAAAAACACCTTGAACCAGCTTTGGTTTAGAAACTCTGTTCTGTTTTTACACTTTTGGTATGACTTAAGGCAAAGAGCCTACATTTTCTGAGGCATGTATTTCTTGTCCATAAAAATGGAAGTGATAATCATGACCTATTAGTATAGTCATGAGGAATAAGCAAAAATCACAAAGGTAAAGCGTTGAGTCCTCTATTTTATATATAGGAACGGCTCAATAAACAGTAATTCCATCAATGGAGTGATTTAATAATGATGTTTTCTTTCATTATTAGCCTCTCCTAGGGAAAGCGATCTTGAACCTTAGGATATAAATATTGAACTTTATTCCTGTTGCTATCATACTTTTGAGGTTACATACACAGCACACAAATAGCTGCTTTGTGCACATAATATCAGTTCCAACCCACTGGGCTTTTCTAAGAAATTGCTTTTATAAACTAAACATGAGAGAAATAAATTTTCTTACCTTGATAACTCTGTTAGGGATGTTATTACTCTGCTTCTTTTTTGTATCACACCACTTAGAATATTAAGGTGACTAAAAATTACTTCTTTTAGAGATGCCGTGACTTTCTATAACTCAATATTCCATTCTTCATGTAAAAATGAGTTATAATACAAGCTTTACTCTAATCATTTAAGTAGCACCAAATATAGGGAAGTTTATCTAATGATATTTCATAGTTATGATTCTTTAGGAATAATATTCTTTACCATAATGAAATCATAGAGCTGGAAGTATTTTACCTTGTATATACATGGGATATCAAATAAACTGTTGGCCATGTGATGAAACCTTATAGGATTCTTCAAAGATTATAAACAACTTGTTTCTAATAATTTAACAAAGTTGTGCCTAAAAATAAATACAACACATCAGTACATTTTGGAAATGTTAGGAGTATATAATATCTGCCCTGTTTTATAACATGTTTCCAGAATTTAACAATATTAGGACAGGGGGGAAATGTGCTGGAGGAGAGAAAGTAATTTTAAAATATTTGTCCTAGTATGTAAGAGACATGTTCATTGCCATCTTAATATTAATCAGTATATAAAAGGAAGCAGAACTGCAATGCACAGTTACAAACTATTGCAAACTTGGGCAATATTTCAGCAAAATAAATTTAGTTATTAAATACAGATAGAGAATTACTAAATACAGATACAGAATTTAGTACAAGTGTGAATGCACCAGAGGAAGAATATAATGTTTTGTTTTATATTTCCTTTTTTAAATTTAGGTTTTTAATGTTGATTTTTGATATCAGACTCTGTATAAACTTATTTCTTCCTTATAGATGGAATTAAAGACCCAACTAGTGAGTACACGATTAATTTTTTTTTCCTGTGACACCAGCAGAGGACAGCAGAGCATAGACATTAATGCTAACTCTTAAACCTGTTTTCTTTTACATCAAGAGCAAAGTTGGAAAATGGCATACAATCTGATTTAGCTTAAGTGGGATGTGTGTAGCAGATGACAGTTCTTTTTACAGTATCTTAGGATTAAATAGAAAGGATCTTGGAATCTCAAAAGACTGGATAACTCTGTCAACACAAACTGAGCAGCTACCACTACCATATTCTCAAGTAGTTTTTTAATGAATATATGGCCTACTGAGCAAATAGTGTAAGATTTAAAGTATTAACTAGATTAAGAAAGGTGGGAAAGATAGAAAGACATAGGAGTTATGACTTGAGCAATATGAGCCTTGACTTTTTCTTTTTCTTTTTTTTTTTTTTTTTTTTTTTTTTTTTTTTTTTTTTTTTTTTTTTTTTTTTTTTTTTTCATCTTTTTGCCTCTCACAGACACTAACCAATATAATATCCATCATTCTACCTTCCTAGCAAAGTTAAATTGGGACAATCTCAAAACATTCTAGAATTCTGGTGAAGCGCTATGCCTTTGCTCCCTAAGAACAAAAGAATCAATCAGTTAAGTATAATCAGCAAAGTTGGTAGTATTGTCTTAATGAAAAAACAGGTTCATTAACACATTGACAATTTTGTGGTATAAGCAATTTTCTAGGTATTTCTACCTCTCTACCTTAGAAAATATGTTTATTATTTGAATGAATTTTTTTTTTTTTTTTAACATTTGAAATGGTTATTGAAAAAGCTAATGGCCAGCCGGACGAGGTGGCTCACGTCTGCAATTCTAGCACTTTGGGAGGCCAAGGTGGGCAGATCACGAGGTCAGGAATTCGAGACCAGCCTGACTAACATGGTGAAACCCCGCCTCTACTAAAAACACAAAAATTAGCCAGGTGTGGTGGCATGTACCTGTAATCCCTGCTACTTAGGTGGCTGAGGCAGGAGAATTGCTTGAACCCAGGAGGCAGAGCTAATGGCCTTAGGGAAAGGAACTATTTTCCCCTGCCATTGGTATCAACAGGGACATCTAGTTTTTAGAGCTGAGAAGCAAGTGAAAATATACCTAAGTATATTCTCTTCTTCTAATCCACTCATCAAACCACTGGGGGTAACAAAAATATGATTTTAATTATTTTGCAAATGGATACCTTCTTTTAAGCTCTTCAGCTAGTGGGACGTCCTCATGCCTGTTGGGAAATTTTGGAGAGAAAGAACTACTGGATATTTTTCTCTTCCACAACAGTTTCTATTAACCTCCTGATGTTTGGCACAGAAGGCTGTAATTATGATCCCACTGATATCAGCCACCCATCAAAAATAAAGGAACCATGTTTTAGCTCAAGCAACAAGAGTCTGAAGACTGGGAAGTTTTTGTACCTGCTGATATAACTATACAAGAATTGTGAGAAGGTATGTTGATATTGTGCAGTCCTCCTCTCTGTCTATTTGTGTTGTTACTCAACTCAACAATACCTAGTGAGTTTGTACTATGGTCCTAGTAATGCACTAGGGATTTCAGGTATACAGGTATTAGTCAACTCACCTGCCCTTCAGAAGCCTTATTGTGGAGTGGAGGTTTCTACTGATAAATATACAACACAATTTAAATGTTAACTTGAAGTGACTCCTGTCACAACAAAAGCGTGATTTAGACATTAAATGATTCTTCTTGATGCCTAGGAGAGGAATAAAAATTCCTCAGGCATAGATACATAGAAGATAATATTCCACCTTGCTGCCTGTTATAATTTACATATCTTAAACTGGTTAAATAAAAATACTCATCACTTTATACACATTCTGGCATTCTGAGGAGTAGGCTCTTCCACTTTAGCCATTTTGTAAATAAGGCAATCAGGACGTTGGAAGATTAAGTGATCAGTCTAAGGCTAAAAGTGTTAAGAGTTAGGAACAGTGTTTGAATAGACACTCCTTGAACTTTTTGTGTCTTGCCCAGCACAGAGTTATGGGAACCATTCCACAAATCTTCAGTAATTACTTTTAATAGTGGTTTCATTAAATATCCAACAAGATAAAAAATCTTTTCTGCTAATTTAAAAAATATTTCTTAAGGATAAAATGTTAGAGAACATTCAGAGAATATCAAAAGCAGACTAGGTTCTCCATGTACTGTAATCATGCTGAAATAAAATGAAGTAACTATCAAATTTGAAACTGGATGATTCCAAGCAATGCATCCATCTTTGCAGTAAGTATTCTTCACCAGTGTTAAAATTATATTAATGTATCAATGCTGCAGTTTGTACCCTGTGAATTTGGAAGCTTTTCCAAGACAGACATGTTTTATAAAGCCCTTAGTTTCCTGTACAATGTTATTACCTGCTAATAGGAAAGGGCTAACTTGTCTAACATTGATCATCTACCAGCTGGCCTCCCAGAAAAGGAGTTGGCTTCCTTGCAAAATTCCATGAAAGTGGCTATGGCTGGTGCTTAAGGCAATTAACCTAGGTCAAAGGACAAGGCTGTTACCTCGCCACCCATGATTGGTAATGTGCTTAATTTGGCCCTTAATTTTCTGGTTGCAATATACATTTGCAATATAAAATTGCAACCACAGAATTAGGACCCAACCCCTGATCTCCCTATAGCTAAGCTGGCAGGATAGAACTGGAGTCAAACTTTTGTCACTTCATAGTGATATTGTAGCATGATCCTCGAGCAAAGCAGGACAGGGGTCACTGATTTTTCCAATCATTCAGCTTAAAAACCCTGCAGTGTGAGAGAATGGAAGTCCCCACCCTTACAACACTGAAGACTGATTACAATCTGTAAGCACATAAGTTAGAGGGAATATTAGAGAAGGGTACTGTCTACTCAGAAGAGGGAAATGAAGACCATCACTTCCCTGTGAGTTTAAGATAGCAAAGTGGTCTGTCTGATGAAGTGGCTCCTAAGTGGATCGCTAGGGAACAGATACCCTTAAGCTTCACAGTCACCCAGTTTCCCAGAAGGTACACGGAGCTTTGTCTGTCCAAATGTGGATGTCCGTACACAACAATTCAACCACTGAATGAGTTGGAAGGGCTGGCCCTTTCCTACTGAGATATCCAGAATCATTTCCTCAGGTAATTCTTTTATTATATCACATTTTATTTTATTGTATTAAGAGGACTTCAAGTAAGGTCTATCCTTTTAAATTTTTAAGTATATAATACATTATTGTTGACTATTAGTACAATGTTGTGCAGCAGGTACCTAGAGCTTATTCGCCTTGTTTAACTAAAACTTTATACCTTTTGATTAGTAATTCCCCATTTTCCCTCCCACAGCCCATGGTAACCACTCTTCTAGTCTTTGATTCTATGACTGTGACAGCTTCAGATACTGCATAAAGTGGAATCATGTGGCATTTGCCATTCTGTGACCGCTTTATTTCACTTAGCAAAATGTTCTGAAGATTCATCAATGCTGTCCCATATTGCAAAATTTCCCTCTTTTTTAGGCTGAATAGTATTCCTTCATATGTATATACCACCACACGTTCTTTGTTTATTCAGCAATGGATATTTAGGTTGTTTTTACATAGTGGCTATTGTGAATACTGCTGCAATGAACATGGGAATACAATATTAATATCTCTGAGATTTTGATTTCAATTTTTTGGGGGTAAATACTTATAAGTAGAATACTGGATCATATGATAGTTCTGTTTTTAATTTTTTGGAGGAATCTCCAAATCTCCAGACTATTTTCCACAGAAATTGACCATTTTGCATTCCTACAGTGTACAATGGCTCCAAAATCACTGCATTGCAACACATGTTGTCTCGTTTTTTTTGACAGATGTGAGGTGATATCTCATGGTTTTGATTTGCATTTCTCTGGTGACTAGTGACACAGAGCATTTTGTCATGTGCCTGATGGCCATTTGTATGTCTTCTTTGGAGAAATATCTATTCAAGGCCTTAACCCTTTTTTTTAGGGTTATTAGTTTATTGCTATTGAATTGTAGGAGTTCCTTATATATTTTAGATTTGACTCCATATCAGATAAGTAGTTCACAATATGTTGTCTCATTCTATAGATTGCCATTTCAGTCTCCTGATTTTTTACTATGCATAAACTTTTTAGTGTGCTGTAATCCCATTTATCTATTTTTGCTTTTCTTGCCTGTTTTGGGTGTCATATTTATGAAATTATTGTCAAACCAATGTCATGAAGCCTTTCTCCTATGTTTTCTTCTAGGAGTTTTACAGTTTCACTTTTAAGTCTTCAATTCATTTTGAGTTATCTTTGTGTACAGTGTAAGATAAGGATCACACTTCATCCTTTTACATGAGAATGCCCAATTTTACCACCACCATTTATTAAAGGAACCATCCTTTCCCCATTTGTCTTTTCTTGGCACACTTGTCAAAGATCAGTTGACTATTTATGTGTAAATTTATTTCTGATATTTCTAGTATATTCCATGGGGCCTATATGTCTGTGTTTATATCAATATTATACTTAAAAATTACAATTTGTTTTATTTCAAATTTTTTGATACATTGTATTTGTACATATTTATGGAGTACATGTGAAATTTTGTAACATGCATAAAATATGTAACAATCTAGTCAGGGTGTTTAGGATATTCATCACCCAATTATTTATCGTTTCTATGTGTTGGGTATATGTCAGGTTTTCTTTTCTAGTTATTTTGAAAAATACAACACATAATTGTTAAGCATCATTATCCTGCTCTGCTATCAAACATCAGAACGTATTCCTTCTATCCAACTATATAGGTTGGTATGCTGTAACCAACCTCTCTTCACTCTCCTCCTTAGTCCCATACACCATTCCCAGTCTCTGGTGTCTATCATTCTACTCTCTATCTCCCTGTTTTCTGCTTTTCTTATCTCCCACATGTAAGTGAGAACATGCAATATTTGTCTTTCTGTGCTTGGCTTATTTCACTTAACATGATGGTCTCCAATTCCATCCATGTTGCTGTGAATGACATGATTTTATTCCATTGTGTATATATACAACACTTTGAAATCCATTTATCCGTTGATAAGTACTTAGGTTGATTCCATGTCTTGGCTATTATGAATAGTTTTGAAATAAACATGGGGTACATGTATCCCTTTAATATACTGATTTCTTTTTTTCTGGATGAATATCTAGTAGATGGGATTGCTGGATCACATGGTAGATCTATTTTCAGTTTTTTGAGTAATCTCTCGGCTGATTTCCAAAATAGCTATACTCATTCCTATTCTCTCCAACAGTGTACAAGAAGAGTTCCTTTTTCTCCACATCCTTGCCAATATCTGTAACTTTGTTTTTTTAATTGTAGTCATTTTAACTGGAGAAAGAAGATGTTTTGTAGTTTTGATTTGTATTTTGCTGATGACTAGTGATGTGCATTTTTTCACATACCTGATCATTTGTTCATCTTCTGAGAAATGTCTGTTCAGCTCACTTGCCCATTTTTAATGGGATTATTTGTGTTTTTACTGTTGGATATTTTGGGTGCTTTGTATAATTCTGGATGTTAGTCCCCTGTCACTTGAGTAACTTGTTATAGTGTTTTGGTTACTATAGCTTTGTAGTATATTTTGAAATCAGGATATGTAATGCCTCCAAATTTGTTTTTCTTGCTAAGATTAGCTAATAATGGACATTTGTTGTTTCATATGAATTGTTGAATTCTCAGAGTTTTTTTTTTTTTTGTATTTCTATAATAAATGATATTTTGGGACTTTAATAGGGATTGCATTTAACCTGTTAACAATATTGTCTTCCAATCCATGAACACAAGATGTTCTTCCATTTGTTTGTGTTTTGTTTAATTTCTTTCATCAATGTTTTATAGGTTTCACTATTCAAGTATTTCATTTCCTTAGTTAAGCTTTAGGTGTTTTATTATTTTTGGTGGCAGTATGAATGATATTGATTTCCTAATTTCCTTTTCAAACAGTTTGTTATTAGTGTATAAAAATCTAACCAATTTTTATATGTTGATTTTCTATCCTACATCTTTATTATATTTGTTTATTAATTCTAACAGGTTTTTGGTAGTCTTGGGCATTTTCTCTATGTAAAGTCATGTCATCTGCAGAGACAATCTAACATAATCTTTTAGATTTGGATGTCTTTAGTTTTTTTTGTCTGATTGCTTTGCCTAGAACTTATAGCACTGTGTTGAATAGAAGTGGCAAGAGTGGAGATCCTTGTCTTATTTCTGATCTTAGGGGAAAAGCTTTCAGTTTTTCATCACTGAATATTGTGTTAACTGTCACTTTTCATATATGGCCTTTATTATGTTGACACACTTTTCTTCTATTCTTAGTTTGTTGGCAGTTTTTATCATGAAAGATTGTGGAATTTTATAAGATGTTATCTTGTTATTTCTGCATGTAATTTAATGATCATGTAATGTTTATGGATGGTATATTACAATAATTAATTTGTGTATTTTGAACCGTCCTTGTATCCCAAGGATAAATCCCAATTGGTCATAGTACATGCTTCTTTTAAAGTGCTGCTGGATCAGTTTGCTAGTGTTTTGTTGAGGGTTTTTGTGTCTATGTGTGTCAGATTTATTGATCTATAGCTTTCTTTTTGGTGGTGCCTTTGTCTGGCTTTAGTATCAGGGCTATGCTGACCTTATAAAATGAGTTTGGAAGTATTTCTGTTTCTTGAATTTTTGGGACAATTTGAGAAGAATTGCTTTAATTCTTTTTTAAATGTTTGTTCAAATTAACTAGTCAAGCTGTCTATTCCTGGGTTTATATTTTTGGGGAGACTTGTGATTACTGATTCATCCTTCAAACTAATTACAGAGTTATTCAAACTTTCTATTTCTTTTTAGTTTAGTCTTCGTAGATTGTATGTTTCCAGGAATTTATCCCTTTCTTCTAGGTTTTCCAATTTGTTGGCCTATAATTGTTCATAGTACTGTGGTTTATTATACTCATTTATTTCTGTGTCATCAGTTATTTTGTCTCCTTTTCTATTTTGATTTTATTATTTTAGCCTTATTTCTTTTTTCTTAATGTTTTTAGCTAAGGATCTGTCAATTTCGTTTATTTTAGCAAAACCAATTTTTACTTTTGTCAACAAGTTTCTAGCTTTATATTTTTATTTCGTTTATTTCTGCTGTAATCATTATTTCCTTCATTGGCTAAATCTCAGCTTCGTTTATTCTTCTAGCCCCTTAAGATATAAAGTTATATTATTTATTTGATGTCTTAATTATTTTTTAATGTAGCTGTTTATTGCAATAAAACTCCCTTTTAGTAGAGCTTTTGCTCTATGCCATACATCTTGGTATATTGTATTTTTGTTTTCTTTTGTCTTGAGTATGTTTAAATTCTCTTTTTGATTTCTTCTTGGACCTAGTGGTGGTTTAAGAGTATGTTGTTTAATTTGTATATATTTGTGAATGTTTCAGTTTTTCTTCTATTATTGACTTTTAGTTTCACTTTATTGCGATTAATAAAAATACTTGGTGTGATTTCTATCTTCCTAAACTGTTAAGGTTTGCTTTGTGATCTAAGATGTTCTTTGTTCTAGAGAAATTTCTGTATATCCTTGAGAAGAATGTAAATTATTTCGCTGTTGGGTGGAATGTTCTGTATGTGTATCCCAGCTCCATTTGGTGTCTAATGTTGCTCGAGTCTTCCTTTTTCTTATGATCTTCAATCTGGATGTTTTTTACATTGTTGGAAGTAATTATTGGGGTATTGATGTCTTTTTCTATTATTATATAACTGTGTATTTCTTTCTTAAGTTCTATCAATGTTTGCTCTATATGTTTAGGTGCTCTGGTGTTAAGTGCATACATATTTATAATTGCTCCATCATCCTGGAAAATTGATTATTTTCTCATTATATAATGTTCTTCTTTGTCTTTTGTGATATATTTTGACTTAAAGTCTAGTTTGTCTGATGTAAGTATAGCTCTTGGTTTCTCTAGGTCACAATTTGCATGGAGTATCTTTTTTCATCCCTTTACTTTGAGCCAATATGTTCCCTTAAATGTTAAATGAGTTTTCTGTAGCCAGTATATAGTTGAATTTTGTATGTGAGTATGCACAACATACTTTAATCCATTCAGCCACTTTATGTATGATTGGGGAGTTTAATTCATTTACATTTAAAATAATTATTGATAAGGTAGGATTTACTATTGCCATTTTGTTAATAGTTTTTAGTTAGTCTTACAGCTCTTTTGCCTGACTTTTTCTCTCTTGCTGTCTTCCATCATGTTTTTAATAATTACATGCTTTAATTCTTTTCCCTTTTTATGTACTTCCTATGGGTATATGTTTTTATTGTTACCTTAGGCTTATATAAAATATCTTAGTTTTAATGATCTATTTTAAGATGATAACAAATTAAATTTAATATCATTAAAAAATTTACATTTTAATTTCTCCTCCAGCTCACACGCATTATGTTAGTAGTGTCACAATGTACATCTATTCATATAGTGTATCTATTAGCATATTTTCAAATTATAGTTACTTTAATACTTTTAACTTTTATTCTATAAAGACATACTATAAAAATTACCCACACTGTTTACAGTAACACAGTATTCTGTATTTATCTATATATTTACTCCTACAAATGAGTTTCATACATTCTTATGTTGTAACGTGTGAAGTTAGCAATTTTTTACTTTAACTTGAAGGGCTATCTTTAGCATATCTTGTGAGGCAGGTTTACTTCATCATTTATTTGTCTGAGAAAGTTTTCACCTCTCCATTTTTGAAGGACACTTTTGCTGAGTATACCAAAAAGGGCATCTTTTGGCATCTTTTCTTCAGCATTTTCAATACATTATCCCATGTTTTGGCCTGCAAGATTTCTGTTGAAAAATTCACTTACAGTTTATAGATTCCCTTATATATAACAGGTCACTTTTCTCTTGCCGTCATAATTCTCTTTCTGTCTTTGACTTCTGAGAATTTGATTATAATGCGTTTTTTTGTATATTTCATTGTGTTAATCTTACCTGGAGCCTCTTGGGGTTCTTGGATCTGGATATCTGCTTTGTTTACCAGGTTTGGAAAGTTCCAGCCATTCATTTTTATTGCATAAGCTTTCTGGTCCTTTCTCTCTCTTCTTTTTCATAAAATCCATAATGTGTATATTGCGCTACTTGAAATGGTCCTGTAAGTCCCTTAAGCTTTCGTCACTTTTAAAAATCCTTTTCTTTTGCTCCTTTGGCTGCGTTATTTTCAATGACTTGTTCTTATGTTTACAATTATTTATTTTGCTTGGTCTAAACTGCTATTGAAGAGTGGACGTTTTCAGTACAGTTATTGTATTCTACAGTTGCATGATATTTGTTTGGTACTTTTAAGTATTTTCTATCTCTTTGTTGAAATTATGCCTTTGTTCATGCATTGTTCTCTCAACCTCTGTGAGCATCTTTATGGCAGCCATGTTGAATTCTGTCAAGTAAATCACGTAATTCCATTTTTGTTTAAAGCATCTTAGTCTGATTTTTTGTTTTTTTGAAATAGAAAATTTTCACTGCTAGTGTCCACACATTAGACAATGCAGGTATCTTTCCCAGTCTTCACAGATTCTTATTTTACAAGAGAAAAGCCCCATCCATCAGCATGGCCAGAGATTTTGGGGCTGTCTATCAACTCTTCCTATCTCTAGGGGGATGAAGGAGACTAGTTTTTAGTTACTCACTCTGTGTTGAGCTGCAGGGTGGAGTAGGGGACTGTCTACCAGTCCAAACTTCCATCTACATTCTCCCCTTGGTGGCTAGACTGTATTAGACTCATCAGAGCTACAAAACTGACAGGACTGATGCCAGTTCTTTGGGCAGCCCCAGAGAAATTGGGGTGCTGAATGAATGTATCAATGTTCCTTCCCAGACAGCAGCTAAGAACTCATATTTTTTGGTTTACTCTCTCTGTGCTGGGCAAGGGAAGAAACTATGACCTCTATCAGTCCCAGCCACTATCTTTATTCTCCTTCAGGCATATGCTGTACTGGTCCCATTGGGGTTTTTATGGGGCTCAGTGACATAGGCAGGCCATGCCCAGATAACTGACTTCAGCTATTCAGACATTAGCACAGATATATACACACCATAGAGCAAAAATAGGCATTTGCCATAAAATATATTAAGACTAATTTATCTGGTCAAACTTGCACAGCATAGCTTTAAGGCCTCAGAAACACAAAATCATTTTACCAGGGTGAATATCCTCCAGACTCAGAAGTTTATCCTAGGAGCTCTGGTTCCCAATGACGAAAGCTGAAGTGATAAAGAATTTACAGAGTGAGCAA
Source organism: Cebus imitator (assembly GCF_001604975.1). Classification (NCBI taxonomy): domain Eukaryota; kingdom Metazoa; phylum Chordata; class Mammalia; order Primates; family Cebidae; genus Cebus; species Cebus imitator. The sequence goes on from NW_016107325.1 coordinate 10,925,278, forward strand.
CACAAGATTGTAGAGTAAAATTTTCCTGCCTCTAAGGAAATACCTAGTGTTATGAGAGGTGAGAAGAAAGTGGATACTAAATTGTTTTGCATTAGGATTTTGGCAAGGTAACTATCTGGCCTGTATTGAATTTAGTATACATATCCCTGACAAGTGGTCCTTTCTGTTACTGGTCATGATATTGGACTGGCTATCAAGGACTGGATGTATTAAGTAGGAAGCTATAGCCATTCCAGGGTCTGCTAAGAAATTATTATGCTCTTAGGCTTCCCAGACTTCTGGTAAATATCACTGAATTCTATCATCAATATCTGCCAAATAAACTATTAACGGTGGATCTAAGGCCAGAAGCTGAGTGGCGCTCAAAGCTTTTCCTTCTCCAGTCTTCAGAGGAGAGTTGGGACCATGTCATTTCTCTGGTTCTATGCTGCAGCTGTGGATGGCAGATTTGTTGTCCTTTCCAGACAGGACACTGTACCTCTCTATGGGCTCTTCCTACCAAAGGACCTCCCAGCTTGTTTGGGGAAAATATGAGTTGCTTCCCAAGGTGGGTCACCTGGTCATTCCTTACCATCCTTTGAGTTCTCTACATTGATTTCAGTAACTGGCCTCATCACTCTGACTGGGTTTACATGATACAGATTTCTGATACAGTTAGGTATGACATTTGTAGTCCACCATTTAGGATCATGAGGATGAATTGAAAGAATCCAGTACTGACTTATAGTTCGGCTTCACCAAAAAAATAAGGGTTTCTTTTTTAATTTCAATGGAAAGAGGCTATGATCTAATGGGTCCCCATATTAACAGAGGAGAATCTGCTTCCCTAATTATGCAGTTTAAAAATTTCCACAAACTAAGTAGCTCGTGTCCTAGAGCATCATATCCAGCCCTGTCAGATTTCTGTGTGCTATTCCAGAATGAATGAGCCAGAATGTATGAGCAATGGGATTCACATTCTTGTGACTGATCTTGACTACATGAGTTTAACCGATGAATTCTGTTCCAGGGCAACTGAATGGATTCTAGATGGCCAATGTAAACAACCAAATGACCTTTTATCTCAGCCATTTGTTTTTTTTATATCTTGGCTATTTGCATGACAATATTCTCAGCTATGGTTTTGGAACATAGTGGACAAACCCTATTTATTTTCTGAAGGCATAACTTATTAGTTTAAGTCTGAGCTATAGGTGAGGGCAAAACAGTTCATTATTCTTAAACAAACTACTGTTTTCTCCTTTTCCTATGATGGAAGCAAGTTTTAAATTCTTTAAATAGTTTTGTATGTCTGGAAAAGTGGTTAGTCATATTTGGTTCCTGGAGGTTTGGAACTATTAACTTTTACATCATATTAGCAAAGTATTTATTTAAAAGGTGAATACCATAGTGAAGAGGAAAGTTCTAAGCACACCCCCCATAAAAACAAATGATTCTTGCTTTACCCTTTCAGGCATTTTGCATACATAGCAACCAGACATCCATTTCATTCTTCATTCTTATAAGCAGAGACCTTAAAAACTGACTTCAAAGGCCAAATTAGGAGATACCATGAATTGATAGTCAATATTCTAGGCAGTTAAAAAGTATCAGAACTTACCTGTGGTACATAGGGCTTTGCTATGTGATTTATGTACTGTCTTCCTTTGTTATGCACTGTTGAGGAAAAACTATAAAATGTTATAGATCAACAGCCATTTGCATTTGGGAGCCCAACAATTTACATACCTAGAGTGTGCTACTTTCTAAAAAAAGGGAGGGAGAGAGTTTCAGGTCACATCTGACAAAAAAGAACAAGTTAGAAATCCCATGGTTTAGAGGACGAGAGTACATGAATAGATTTTATGCAGCTCCATTTTTTGAGTTATAGATCCATTGAAAGAGAACTTGCTCTATAAAAACCCTGTAAACAATGAACTGTTTATTTCAGAATGAGACTCTAGGGATTAGTCTCATAAGAAACACATTTTGTTTTTTCTAGAAAACCCAAGAGGATACTATTCTTAAAGCATTATCCCAGCAGGGGCAAAAAAATGACAACCAATGTAAATATATCAAACAATTGAAAAGGAAATTCTTGATTGCTGAGTAATTTTTCTCCCCTGCCTCCTGCTCTTTCCCAAATGCACAAATCCATCATTCTCTAGTATAAAGAGAGTAATAGTCCTTTCTCTCTCCCTCCTCCTTTTTCCCTACACAACTTTTCTCTAATTCCCACCCTACTATCTAAAAAAGCAAAGTAAAGAAAAAAACTCACTACAGATGCTGAAGGTATTTTAAGTTACAAGTCAGGCCTCTTATGTCACACAGTCTCTATCACATGTTTTGTGAATAATAATTCGTGTTATAGGTTTAACTTGTAAGGTTTAATTATGGTATAGGGGCACATGGAGATTAGTTGTAAGGTATCAGATATTCGAGTGTATGAATGCTTAACTCTCTTATAAATTACAGTAGATTCAAGGTTATCCCTATAATAATGTCATATTCACTGACTTGTGTTTGCTTTTCAGAGTGAGTGAGAAAGGGTTGGAATTACAACTAGATAAGAGCATTGAGCTAAACTCCAAGCTTATGTAGCAAACAGCTGACTATCACATATGTGACGTTTATCCATTGGATGTATTAAGGCAGTAGGACCATTGTCCTAGATATCCATCCCTTTGCTTTAATGACAACAATGTAGGCACATATGTCTTATTTCTTATTTTCTATATTTTGGGAACCCTCTGAAGATAGTAGAGACAAGCAGCTTCGCGTGTATCTCTCTCTCTCTCTCTCTCTCTCTGTGTGTGTGTGTGTGTGTGTGTGTGTGTGTGTGTGTGTGTGAGAGATTCTACTTACCAACCCATGAAGTAACACAAGAAAGTTGTATTAGTTCATTTTCATGCTGCTGATAAAGACATATCTGAAACTGGGAACAAAAAAAGGTTTACTTGGACCATGTGGCTGGGGAGGCCTCAGAATCATAGCAGGGGGCAAAAGCCACTTCTTATATAGCAGAGGCAAGAGAAAAATGAGGAAGAATCAAAAGTGGAAATCCTTGATAAACCCATATGAGACTTATTCACTGTCATGGGAAAAGCACAGGAAGACCGGCCCCCATGATTCAATTACCTCCCCCTGGGTCCCTCCCACAACATGTGGGAATTGTGGAAGATACAATTCTAATTGAGATTTCGGTGAGGACACAGCCAAACCATATCATTCCACCTCTGGTCCCTCCAAATCTCATGTCCTCACATTTCAAAACCAATCATACCCTCCCAACAGTCGCCCAAAGTCTAACTCATTTCAGCATTAACCCAAAAGTCCACAGTCCATAAAGCATGTCCCTCCCACCTGTGAGTATGTAAAAGCAAAAGCAAACTAGCTACTTCCTAGATACAATGGGGGTACAGGTATTGGGTAAATACAGCTGTTCCAAATAGGAGAAATTGACAAAAACAAAGGGATTACAGGGTCCATGCAAGTCTGAAAATCAGTGGGGCAGTCAAATTTTAAAGCTCCAAAACGATCTCCTTTGACCCCAGGTCTAATATCCAGGTCATACTGATGCCAAAGTTGGGTTCCCATGGTCTTGGGCAGCTCTGACCCTGTGGCTTTGCAAGGTACAGCCTTCCTCCTGGCTACTTTCATGGACTGGTGTTGAGTGTCTGCGGCTTTTCCACAGTGCAAGTTGTCAGTGGATCTGCAATTCTGAGGTCTGGAGGATGAGGGCTCTCTTCTCAGAGCTACACTAGGCAGTGCCCCAGTAGGGGCTACTGTGTGGGGGCTATGACCCCACATTTCCCTTCTGCACTGCCCTAGAAGAGTTTCTACATGAGGGCTCTGCCCCTGCACCAAACTTTTGCCTGGGCATCCATGTGTTTCCATACATCTTCTGCAATCTAGGCAGAGGTTCCCAAACTTCAAGTCTTGACCTCTGTGCACCTGCAGGCTCAACACCACATGGAAGCTGCCAAGGCTTGGAGCTTCCACCATCTGAACACAGCCTGAGCTCTATGTTGGCTCCTTTTAGCCACAGCTGGAGCAACTGGGACACAGGACACAAAGTCCCTAGGCTGCACATAGCACGGGCACCCTGGGCCCATCCAACAAAACCACTTTTTCCTCTTTGGCCTCTGGGCTTATGATGGGAATGGCTGCTATGAAGTTTTCTGACATGGCCTGGAGATATTTTACCCAAGGCCTTGAGCTCCCCATGGAGCTCTAACATTAGGCTCCTTGCTACTTAAGTAAGTCTCTGCAACTGGCTAGAATTTCTCCTAAAAAAAACTGGGTTTTTCTTTTCTACTGTGTCATCAGTCTGCAAATTTTCTGAATTTTTATGATTTGTTTCCCTTTTAAAATTGAATGCTTTTAACAGCACACAGGTCACCTTTTGTATGCTTTGCTGGTTAGAAATTTCTTTGGCCAGATATCCTAAATCATCTCTCTCAAGTTCAATGTTCCACAAAACTCTAGGGCAGGGTCAAAATGCCACCAATCTCTTTGCTAAAACATAACAAGAGTTACCTTTGCTCCAGTTCCCGACAAGTTCCTTATCTCCACTTGAGACCACTCTTAGCTTGGACCTTATTCATATCACTATCAGCATTTTTGTCAAAGCTGTCAACAAGTCTCTAGGAGGTTCCAAACTTTCCCATATGTTCCTGTCTTCTTCCGAGCCCTTCAAACTGTTCCAACCTCTGCCTGTTACCCAGTTTCAAAGTCTCTTCCACATTTTTGGGTATCTTTTCAGTAATGCCCCACTCTACTTGTACCAATTTACTGTATTAGTTCATTTCCATGCTGCTGATAAATATATTCCATGGCTATATTTCCATACCCAAAACTGGGAACAAAAAGAGGTTTAATTGGACTTACAGTTGCACATGGCTGAGGAAGGCTCAGAATCATGGCAAGAGGTGAAAGGCACTTCTAACATGGCAGCAGCAAGAGAAAAATGAGGAACAAGCAAAAGTGGAAACCCCTGATAAACCCATCAGATCTCATGAGACTTATTCACTATCATGAGAATAGCACAGGAAAGACTAGCCACCATGAATTACCTCCCCCTGGGTCCCTCCCACAACATGTGGGAATTCTGAGAGATACAATTCAAGTTGCGATTTGGGTGGGGAAACAGCCAAACCATATCAAAAGTCATGGGCAATAACCACAGAAAGAGAAGATTAGGGCTTCAAGCAACTTTAGAAAGAAGATAATGAATTCTGAAAAATATTTTTGGTAGAATTTAAATGGTAAGAGGTGCTTCTTACACAGATACAATGCTGTGTAAAATAATGAAAATAGCACTACGGTGATTGGTAGCTCTCAGTAGATAAACACATATTGCCTTTCAGTGAAAAGCATAAGCCTTCTTCACTTTCAGAGTTCAGAGGGAGTATGGAGACGCTGAAATAAAGCTACCAAATACGCAACATGATGTAACTATACTGGTGGCTCAGAAAGATGGTCAGGTTGTGAAATGGTGATAGCCTTATTATATGTCCACTGAAGGCATCATATTGCATTACAGAAGTATATTTTGGATGGAATTATTTTTACTATTAATAGTGGAGTGGTGGATTCATTTTTCTAGGCAATTTGAGAACCCATGTCTTTTAAGTAAATATACTGTAAGACCTTGATATTTCTATTCCTCTGGCATCTTGCCAGTATTTAACCATTGCAGAAGTAGTTGTGCTGTTCAAAGAGCCGTAAGAGTTATAAATGAAAAAAAATTCAAGCAAGTCATCAAGGTAATTTGCTTGGACCTTATAGGAAAAAATATAGGCACATCCTTTTTATTAAATTCTGTAATTGAGGTATTTCCTGTGGTGTATGTGATCTCCTACACACATTACATTTTCTATGAAAAGAGTTAGAAGGAAAGAACAGTACTATACCTACCTTGTCCTTCTCAAATTTGCTCTATTGAACTGCTATGACAGGATTTTGGTCTATAAGCTGACCATGAAGTATGACACATTTGACTAAGGTAAAAAAAAATATTGAGTATTTAATGTCCATGTTTATGTAACTTTATAGCAGAACGATTGAGGTCCAAGTTAATTGGAAGTTTGTTATCATCAGCTAGGATTTGTAGCACATTTTCTGTAAATCAATACTATGGAAAATTGAAAACGTTGACAGCTTCCATGGTTAGAACTCTCTGCTGCTCTCCTCTGTCTCCCCTTCCCCTCACTTCTCTTTTCTGTTGACATTTGCTATCCAAATATAGAGATATTTTCTTTAACCATCATGCTCACTCATATTACATCTTCTGAAATTGCTCTTTTTAGAAGATGAGGGTTCCAAAACATCCTTAAGATTTAAAGTAAAGGAGAAGTGAATGAAAGATAATTGTTCTTTAAGAGATTATCCTTGAAATCAACATATACAAATGAGCAGCATTGTCACAGTATAGAGACAACAGGTTCCAGGCCTGTAAGATTTGCCTGTACTCTGAATAAAGGTGTTAATATATGTTACTGAAGGGAGGTATTAGATGCAAGAGGATTAATCAGTGATGGATTCAAGGGAAGAACCAAGCACTAACTGCAGCCACCATTGCCGTGAGCAAAAACATGTTGCTCAAGAACATAACATCTGTTTGGTTCAGGTGTCAGCTATAACTCTAAGGTGGAGAATATAGATACATAAATTTTTCTTGTATCGTTCAAAGGTTTAATTGCTTTCGGGTAATACACATTTCACCTATTCAGACCTCATACTTACCAAGCAATCTTCCAATCATCACTTAGCTTTCCATAAGACTTGCTTATCAAAAGATAACATATTGACTTTAGAATTTTACCTGCCCAGTGTTTTTCCCAGTTATAGATTAAAGCTTTCATGTTAAATTTAAAAACTGACACCAAGCTTCCAACTTGACCTTCTTTAGTGTTGCCTACAGGGGCAGTCAGTACAAGTTAGAAAGAGGACCCTAGTGGCTTTCATCTCAGCAAGAATAATCCTCTTCCTGAAGAGAGAATTTGGGCATTCTAGTTTTGAATGCAGAATGTCGATGTTAATATGAATCTGTTCCCAAAGATGAATTCTGGTCACCCATAGATAAAATCAGGTTTGTTAACCTTTGAGGCTAAGGTATCCTGACTTCAGACTGGCACATTCACTAAACTAATGTCACTTCTGTAGCTACTTCACCAAACAACATGCTCTTTCTTGGCTCTATTACTTAGAAACACTGCTTGGCACAACTTAGAAGGAATCCATTTATTTCAATGACTCAAACATTTTTCTTGATATTGAAGTTTCATACTGCATGATATTCAAACAATAATGATGCATGAATGGCATTTGGTCCTCAAGCATTTGCTTTCCAGTGAATCCAAGATGTATCCATAAAAGGATTTGAAATTCTCAAAGCTGAATGGAAGATGGAAATTAACATTCTATATCTAATACAGACGTTTATTTCAAGATGCAAAGCAAATATGTAGAGAAATCTAGATTATATTCTCACTTATGTTTGAGCAAACTGAGATTCGCCCAAGTTAAATCACTGATCCAAGTTTTGAAGTCATTCTTTCTGATTTCAAAGTTTGTGCTTCTTTATTTGTTTTCTTTAGACCTAGATGGAATAATTCACTTGTGTGTGTGTGATGATGTGTGTGGTGGGAAGGTGGTGGGTAAATGCAGGAGGAGAACAAAGTTAAATTTAACAAGTTATACCTATTGATGGTACAGTAAATATCTGTTGAGTGCATGGTGTAGTCATTGTGATCTTTGTTAAGTTAAATACTCTATTTTTTGTCACTTTACAAAACTTTTGAACTTGGCTAAACCTCCACAAGCACAACATTCTGGAAAATAGCGGATTTTTTTCCAGTGTTACACCTGAACAGTAACAACCAATGAACTATGAATGTATGTACTAAACCAGATGCCGCCCCTAATGATCATTCTTTCAAAACAACTTGTGTAATCACCCTCAGAGTCCTTTAAAAAATAATCCTTTTCCCCTCTTGGAAACACAATTTAACTTCCAGCCAAATCTGTGTCTCCCAAATTGCAATTCCTAAGACCCCAATAAATACCTCATCTTACTACTCTGGAGTCTGGTCTTTCACGTCTTCTTGGTTGACAGTTTTTTTATTTAACAAGTTGCTAGTAATTGCCATTTTTCAAAAAGAGAGAGATTGTGGATTGTGTGTGTGTGTGAGTGTGTGTATCAAAATATAAACATTATAGCCATTATTCTATGGTGTCATATATATAACATTGAGAAGACTAACTTCACCATTATGAACAATTTGGATTGCAAATCAAATGGAATTGCACAGTTCAGAGAAGTTATTTCTAAATTAGTACATTACTTGAGTCTTAAATTATCATGAGGCTGGTGGTTTGTTTGGGTGTTTAACTGAAAAGAGAAGAGAGAGCACTTTGGTTTCATCTTTAAGAAAATGGAAGTGGGCCAGGCACGGTGGCTCAAGCCTGTAATCCCAGCACTTTGGGAGGCCGAGGCTGGTGGATCACGAGGTCAAGAGATCGAGACCATCCTGGTCAACATGGTGAAACCCCGTCTCTACTAAAAATACAAAAAATTAGCTGGGCATGGTGGCACGTGCCTGTAATCCTAGCTACTCAGGAGGCTGAGGCAGGAGAATTGCCTGAACCCAGGAGGCAGAGGTCGCGGTGAGCCGAGATCGCGCCATTGCACTCCAGCCTGGGTAACAAGAGCGAAACTCCGTCTCGAAAAAAAAAAAAAAAAAAATGGAAGTGAAGTAAAGTGCTACATGGTGATGTGGGGTTTTTCACAGGCCAAAGAGTAGGATTTGAAATACCTGTCCCCAAAGGTCAGTGAGTAACAATTAACTGGAAAAAGGAAACTGAAAAAGCTAAATGTCACATACCTCCAACCATCCTCTCTTTGACAAAGTCGATAAAAGCAATGAGGAAAAGATTCCCTATTCATTAAATTGTGCTGGGATAACTGGCTAGCCATATGCAGTAGATCAAAACTAGACTCCTTCTTTTTACTATACAAAAAAATCAACTTAAGATGAATTAAAATCTTAAATATAAAACCTAAGACGATAAAAACCCTGAAAGATAATGTACAATATACAATTCTTGACATAAGGCCTGGCAAAGATTTCATGATGGAAACCCCAAAAGCAGTTGCAACGAAGCAAAAATTGACAAATGGAACCTAATTAAACTAAAGAGCTTCTACACAGAAAACCACAACAACAACTATCAATAGAGTAAACAAGCAATCTACAGACTAGGAGAATATTTGCAAACTATGCATCTGACAAAGGTCTAATATCGAGAATCTTTAGGGAACTTAAACAGATATACAAACAAAAAGCAAACAATCACATTAAAAAGTGGGTAATGGAAGAAAATAGACACTTTTCAAAAGAGACATACCCTTACCCAACAAGCATGTGATAAAATGCTCAACATCACTAATCATTAGACAGATCAAAATCAAAACTACAGTGAGATACCATCTCACACCGGTCAGAATTGCTATTATTAAAAAGTAAAAAAATAACATGCTGGTGAGATTGTGGAGAAAATGAAATCCTTATACACTGTTGGTGAGAATGTAACCATGTGGAAAGCAGTATAGCGATTCCTCAAAAAGCTAAAAGCAGAACTACCATTCAACCCAGCAATCCCATTACTGGGTATATACCCAAAAGAATATAAATATTTCTACTGTAAAGACACATGCACTTAAACGTTCACTGCAGCACTACTCGCAATAGCAAAGGCATGGAATCAACATAAATGTTGATCAATAATAGACTGGATAAAGTAGTATGTGATGAAGCAGAGGTAGAAACACATTGTTGAGGGATCCCAGAAAGTATCTTCTGGACACAGCATAGAATGCTTCTGAAATGGGAAACATTTGAGTTCAGGGTTGAACGAAGCACATAAGGCCTTCATGAATATGGAGATGTGTGTGGGTAGGGATGCATTTCCTGGAGAGGCAGGAAATGAAAGATAACATCCTTCAGTTAACCTTCAGAGAAGGTATAATTAAAGATGAAAGGAATAAACCATGTGTAGCACATTTAAGAAACTGCAGGAAGTTTAATGTTCCTAGAGTTATTGATGCATATGGAAAGACGATGGCCAGATAGGGAAGAAGTAGGCATTACTCCCAATGCAAAAGTGTTTGGGCTTGACTGTCAATGTAATGGCATGACTAAAGTTGTCTGCAGTTGTATTGTGGATGGATTAAATATAGAGAGCTAGAGAAAGTGGAAAGCTATTGAAAAATTCCAGGAGAGAAAGTGTAAAGGGAGAGGATAAAGCCACAGAAGTGGAAGTTGAGAAAGAAGATTGACTGAAAAGATTTCTAGGCAGTAGAATTAACAGGACTTGGTTAATGACTGAATGTAAGAGGTGAGAAGGAAGAGCCTAGAATTATTCTCGGCCTTCTTGCATGAATGGCGCGGTGGAAAAACGTGCCCATAACTAAAATGGGTGAAAGCATGAAAAGCTTGGGAAAAGTCTATGAATTATACAAATGTATATTCTTAAGGCTAATTTCAAAATGATAACTGACATGTATATAGTGTGTTGTTTGAATTACCATAGTTACTTTTTATATGCACAATTTATGTTATGTATATTTTGCCTGCTTTTGAAGGTAGACGTCATATAAGTGAACAACTTTTTTTTTACGTTATCCCTCAAGTACACATAGTTTTGATGATGATAAAGCTATCCCCAAGAAAATCGGATACACCCTTAGAGCAGAAAACACCCTCCATTAAGTTGTGAATCTTAACTTAAAAAGCTTTCAGCTTCCTAATATTCTCCGTCTTGAAGATGAATGACTATATTTCAACATTAATCAATTTCAAGCATAGGAGGAAAATAGATTTCTGCATTCCTTGAAGATAACATTGGGAGGGCAGTTTAACCTAAAAAATTTACACTTAGAATAGCACCATGTGTTTAAAAGCAGTCAGATGATGATCTGTTTTTTTTGTTGCAGTTCATTCGACGGTTCCAGGGTAAAACTCAGCCACTGAACACAGTGAAGCATGGCCATTTATGGTGATATCCTCATTTCCACCTACTAAAATGCAAAGGGACTGGGAAATGCTTTGTTAAATGAATAACTGTCCAAAGAGTACTGTACTCATCGCCTTCTCCCCATAGTGTAGGGTGAGGTTTCTCCCAGGGAAGGACTAAGGGAATAATAGATGCAATCTGACAGCCTTTTGTGGCTGATTGATCAGCTCTTTGGTAATTGTGTATCTGTTAACACCTCTCCCAACTCAGTGGCATATATGTCATCTTAGATCTTGACTCTTTTATTCAACCTCATTAGATCAGCCAAGGAAAGAACTGAATACTTTATGTCAAATTGAGTCTCTGGCATTTTCTGACTGGAACCCACTTTTTCAACTCCTCTGCAATCCGTTTTTCTTTCCCTAGGCTCACTTTAGTCAGGGGTGGAAAATTCAACAAGGGTATGGAATTTTAAATGAGCTTCTTTGCAAAGGAAGTAATTTTGCAAGGACTGGCATTTTCTCCTCATCTTTTTGTTCTTTTGTGTAATGCCTTCTCTCTACCGAAAAGGTACAGTCCTCTGGCTTGAAACTGTGAATGGATGGATGATACAGCATGTCCTTTGGCTCATTTCGCTGTCTCTGGATGAGCCATTTTGTTTTCTGCCTGTACCAGATCTTGCTCAGGATATCTGGCATTGAAATCCACACAACCTCTATAAAGTGGACTCTCTTAAACTAGGCAATATGCTTTAAAAAGAAAATGTACACTTGAAATGATGACTGAGAGGAAGAAGGCGGAAGGACGCTTAAAGGTTAAACCTAAGTTACAAGTTTAAAATCTTCATTTGGTTGAGTAATGATTTTTGACCATTGAATAAATAGGAGTAAAATTTTCATTTTGCATAATTCTGTGGAAGAATGCCGAGAGCATAGCATAAGATGAGAGCCTAAACCATTATGTATTTGTCATCAAGAATAATGCATTTCCTGTTTCACCTGGTTAATAAGGACCTCAAAATCAATTTGCCTCTCCTGGAATAATCTTTAATTCTTACTGAAGGTCCTTGAGGGTGAGAAGTTGAATTTTCTGATGTCTTTTGCTTTTGAGTGAATATGAATACTTGGTAAGAGAAAGAGAAAGGAACTGCTGTATGGAAATTTAAGGAAAATATGCAAATGAAAATTTATTTTATTGCACAATAAAATGTACTGCAAAAACAAAGCCAAAGCAGCTGAACTCAATTTGAAGCAAAGGTATGAATATAATAATCATTATTACACTGAATTTTTATCTCTCCAGGAAGATGCCTTCCATCTATTAGAGTTTAACACTTTGTAGAAAGGATATTAACCCTTTCAAGATTCTGGCCATTATTTTATTTAACCCTTAGTTCTTTTGAACTAAAAGAAAATGGAAAACATTTATAAACATCAACAAAGGAAGTTATAAGTTAGTTCCTCCTGCTTCACCAATTAGACAAATTTTTATGTTTGCTGATAAAATATTGTCTTATCATATTGCTCAAATTGTTTAATATAATAAAACTCTTGTCTTTTAATATACTTATTTAAGAATTGTAGGTTATAAAATATGGGAGCTGTTTTCTGATCTCATATCTGCTGAGTCTTTTCTTGTCACAACCTCTCTCTGAAACTCGGCTCCCAGCCTGTAAAATCAGGTACTTGGGCAAGAGAACTGATGCTTTGTTTTCTATCACTTATTACCTCTAATAATTTTTCCTTAAAAATATCAGAGGAAAGAAACAAAAATCTTTGGCCTATTTGCTTCTACTGCTGATTTATAGTATGAAAATGAGCATAATGTAGATAAAGTATTTGTTATTCTCCATCTTTTATCTGGGGCCTTTGATTTTGAAATAATGTCAGAAGAACTTTGGACTTTGGAATAGGACTCAGAACACTTTAAATCCTTCAAAGGATATGGAGTTTGGAATAGATAAGGATAGTAAAGCAGTCTGTCTTGGCTAAGGTTTGTAGAAGGAAGATGAAGTAATCAACAGTATGCATTAGGGTGCACACTAGAAGATTTTACTGGAAGCTGATGGATTACTGAATGTTGACATTTTTCATAGAGAAATTGACCTGAAAACACAATATTTTTGAAGTATTGTGACATGCAAGGTTTTTTTACTCTTCAATAAAAATACTTAAAGGTCGTAGCTGGTATTTGTATGAATATTTAAAAACTGTGATGTGATCTTAACATCCCCTCTTCTTTTTTTTTTTTCTTCTCCTACATGTCATTATTACAAAACACTGGAATCCAGCTTCCAAATCTTTTTTGTACATGTTGAGAATCTCAAAGGAAATTATATGCACATTTCCTAAGTTCTTTACCTCCCTGAAGGAAAGTCATCTGAAAATGTTTCCTTTCTTCTTCTCACGTTGCCAGATTACTATTTTGATTTATTAAAAACCAGGACTCTAAGTAAATGGGAGAAAAGAGACAAATTGTCTTTAGAGGAGAATTCCAAATAATTATTTAGATACTGCCCCTGATAGGACATGGAATTTAAACCACCCCGTCCCTGCTTGACTATGGACAGCCCTTGGTAGCTCTCTTCCAAAGAATATAGAAAAGAGGAAAACATAGTTGAGAAACTCTATGTTAATTAAATGATTAAGGATAACATCACTTGTGATAAAACATGTTGATAACATGTACCATTAATAGGTTGTGATGAGAAGGGTACTTGACCTCTGTGGTATTCTTCCCCCCAAAAATCTGTAATACTTATCTAACCATGAGGAAAATATTACACAAGCCAAAATTGAGGGACATTCTACCAATAATTAACCACTACTTCTTAAATCTGTCAACCTCATAAGAAAACAAAGACCGACAAAGAAATTATCTTAGATCAGATGAGGCTAATAAGATACAATGACTGAATATACTATTCTAGATAGGATTTTTGACATTAAATAGGATTCTAGGGGGACAAAAATAGATCAGTGGAAAAACTAGTGAAATCCAAATTAAGTCTATAGGATAGTTAATAGTAGTGGCCAATATTGGTTTCCTAGTTCGGACAACTGCACCATGGTAATGAAAAATATTAACAATATGGGAAGTGGGAAAGTGGGTTAAGTATATGGGATAGTACTCTGTACCAACTCTGCAACTTTTACATTAATGTAAAACAATTATGAAATTAAATATTGATTTTAAAATGGAAGTCTAATTTTTTGGCTCTTTTAATGGCTGTTTCAAGCTCAGTTATCTTCTTTAATAATAAAATACAATAATTGTTTTTCAATTTTTGCCATTATGCTCACATTTTTAATGCTATAAGAATTCAGAGGAAATATGTAGAAAGATAGTGGAATTGTAAATAATATATTGCTATTTATGACCTACGATGGGTACAATGAGTATACTAGAAAGGCTTTTGATTCTTTTTAATTTAAAGGAATAACCATTTTATAGTAAGAAAACAGTTTGAGAAGTCAAGTTTTAAGGGAAAATTGCAGAATCCTATTTGAATGGCATTAAAAAAATTCTGCTGAGTCAACTCTTTTCAAACTAGACTTTAATACAATTTGAAACATGAAGAAAAATACTTTGCAGAAAGTCATGCTATGTATGAGCTCATGAACTCATAGTATTGAAGTTATTTCGTGTTGATTGTGGTGCAAATAGTATCAGTAGATTAAAAAACTAAATATTCAAGAATTATTAATAACAATATACACAGCTTTGTTAGATAATTGGTTTCCAAACAAATGTTTCTAGCTATAGCAAAATCCACTCAACAAATATGTTGCATATTCTCTACATTTAACATATTGCACTAAGCTGTATTTAAGACTTATAGCAACCACATTAGTGTTCACCTCGGTTTTAGATTTTTTAGCTCACCTTAAAGTATATTGAGATTCTTCATCTGTGGCATATTTTACCTTGAACCTATCATTCTCACATCTTTTAAAAATTACTTTTGATTAACCTTGCTGCTTAAGTTGCCATGTTTTAACCTCATTAGAGAGGAGAGTGAGTTTGATGGCTTCTCAAATACCAGGATTGTCTTCCATTCTCTTTAGAATTCAACAATAAGGTAATATTTGAAGTTTCTCTTATAGCAAAATATATTTAAATACTGAAACACCATTGTGAAACAATGCTACCAAAAAATCAGAGAACAACATAACTTCTGAAAAAGCAAAACACATAATTGCTACAATCCATAAACTCCCAAAACTCATTATCTCCTACCCCTCTGTACAATTCTCTAAGTTGTAATTGGGAAAGAATGAAGAATTGAGCGAATGTTAAAATGTCACAAAGTTTAAGCTTATAAAAACATTTGAAAATGGTCATACAGGGCAAAGCTGTGAAGTGTGGATTATGAAAAATATGACTCAAACATACTTCAGATATTGATAAAAACATATTAATTACAGAAAGAAGAAATATGTAATCTTGAAGAACAATGATTTAGAATCAAAATGGCATCTGCAGCAAAGCAACACAATTAGATAGAATTTCTTTTCATAAGACCACTACATTTTGTTGGGCTTACAGAGAGAATCAAAATGTAAAAGACTAGCCCAAGAAAAGAATATAATTGTAAAAATATCTTATTGCAGTAAACTGTAATAGACATCATAGAAAGAGTACATGAATTATCAGATGGCTTTTGTTCATTATCTGAGTAAGAACCAAACCCACTGGTCTTTGATTTTGGCTGGTTGTAGCAAAGCTCTAAGAATGAGCACTAGTAAATCATGCAAGGTGTTTTGTTCAGGGTTTTCAAGGAGGCACATTGTTCAATTTGTAAAAATATTATGTAAAGAAGCAAGCTGAGGCATATGTTTCAAAGACAGTCGTCAAAAATGTGCTGAAGATTTATGGAAAGCAAATCAAGGTCATCTTTGTGTCTATGCAAAGGGGAAAAAAAATCTCTGCAAAGAGAAACAAAAAGTGAAAGTTTTAAATTATTCATAAAATTGAATGCATTACAAAACCTATTCCCAGAGAACAGCATATGTACATCTATTTTGTAACTAGAAAGTGTTGATCATAGCTCTCCAGAATATATTTTCAAACCATAACCCTTAAATTCAAAGAAATATTGAAAAACATTGTGTAATGATCAATGAATAAGTAATTATTTAAGAACTTGATGAATAATATATTGGCTTGCCACCTGCAATTCTATGTATGTCCTAGCACAATCTGAAGATAACTTTATTTTGTATAACGACTCCAATCTCTTATGGGAGAAATATAAAGGAAATGATATGGTAACTGACATACACTAAATCCTAACTACCTTAATTTATTACAAATTACAGTAAAGTGAAACAGGGTTCTGGTAATATACAAACTGTACAACTAAAATAATAATAGAATATGAATTGCTTGTTCCTTGTATTTTCTGTTTTGGATACAAGCAGTTTGTGATTTGTATCAATAATGGAGACAAACTTTATGTTAATATCTCATTTGAATATTTCATTGATTTTCTCTTGTTATTCTCACTTTTGAGCTGAAATGGCAACATTCAGAAATTTGGTAACATTGGCACTGGGCTATCAGATTTCTAGTCCTCTCCCTGAACATATATTTATACATCCTTTTTTATTTCTTCCATTTTGTCAGAAAGAATATGGTGTGTTTTTATACATTTAAATGCAAAACAGATTGGTGTTGCTGAAGAATAGAAGACAAACCTGATTGTTTAGTGGCTGGAAGGAAGGAAGGACTTTGGAGCAGAGTCTCAAACCTGGCTCTTCATGTGGGAGCTTTGTAACCTGGGACAAGATAATGAACCTCCCTATGCTTCAGCTTCTTCTTTATAAAATAAGAATTATAACAATAATATTAACAACAACAAAATACCCATAGGGTCATTACAAGGAGTGAGATAATGCATAAAAATTAATAATACATCAATGTTCAGGTTAGCAATTATTATTACATGCGAATGATGGTTTTAAAAGAGATTCACAAAAGGCATGTATGATTGGACCTTTGTATATTTATTTTTAAGAAACAATGTGGAGGCCGGGTGTGGTGGCTCGCGCTTATAATCCCAGCACTTTGGGAGGCTGAGGTGGGTGGATCACGAGGTCAAGAGATCAAGACCATCCTGATCAACAAGGTGAAAGCCCATTTCTACAAAAAATACAAAAATTAGCTGGGTGTGGTGGCGCACGCCTGTAGTCCCAGTTACTCAGGGGGCTGCGGTAGGAGAATTGCTTGAACTCATGAGGTGGAGGTTGTGGTGAGCCAAGATCGCACCATCGCACTCCAACCTGAGTAATAAGAGCAAAAC
>NW_016107325.1:10942777-10984901 GCF_001604975.1 Cebus imitator
AAAAAAAAAAAAAAACTATAGTATTGCATAATATATTTAACAGATCTAATGCATTTTAATAAAATTCACCAGTTTTGTTCTCCTTTCTTAAATGGATTGGATTCGAATATTTCTAAGATTTCTTCAAATATTAAGATACTACTATTACGCTATAAATTTCTTAGCAGCAATGAGAATAATAATACATATTATATTATTAGGAGCATAGGAGCATTCTGGTTTTGTTCTCCAAATTGTTACAGAGAAGATGAGACACAAGAAAGTTCAGAATTATATTCAAAGCTACCCTTGACTGATACAAGAGGCAGAGCATGGAAGTAAATTGGGTTTCATATTCAAGGCTTTTCCTTTAAGTGGCCACTGATGCATCTTTGTGTATTTCTCTATATCCTACCATTGAGGATCTACAATATAACATTGAATATAGTATGTGTGTGTTTTGTTCCCCTCAACTTTATTTTAAGTTCCAGGGTAAATGTGCAGGATATGCAGGTTTGTTACACAGGTAAACGTCTACCATTGTGGTTTGCTGCACACATCGATCTATCACCTAGGTATTAAGCTCAGCATCCATTAGCTATTCTTCCTAATGCCCTCCCACCCCCTGCACCACAACAGGCCTCAGTGTGTGTTGTTCACCTCCTCACAATGTGTCCACGTGTTCTCATTATTTAGCTTCCACTTTTAAGTGAAAACATGTGGTGTTATGTTTT
The DNA here is from genome assembly GCF_001604975.1 of Cebus imitator. Taxonomy (NCBI): domain Eukaryota; kingdom Metazoa; phylum Chordata; class Mammalia; order Primates; family Cebidae; genus Cebus; species Cebus imitator. The sequence continues at coordinate 10,943,491 of NW_016107325.1, forward strand.
CTGTTCCTGCATTAGTTTGCTGAGGAAAATAGCTTCCAGCTCCATTTATGTCCCCGAAAATAACATGATCTCACTCCTTTTTATGGCTGCATAGTATTCCATGGGGTATATCTATCACATTTGCTTTATCCAGTCTATGATTGATGGGCATTTGTATTGATCTCATGTTTTTGCTATTGTAAATAGTGCTGCAATGAACATACACATGAATGTATCTTTATAACAGAATTATTAACACTCCTTAGGGTATATACCCAATAATGGGATTGCTGGGTCAAATGGTATTTCTGCTTCTAGATCTTTGAGGAATCACCACACTGTATTTCACAATAGTTGAACTAATTTACATTTCCACCAACAGCATAGACGTATTCTTTTTGCTCCACAACCTTGCTAGCATCTGTTATTTCTTGACTTTTTAATAATCGCTATTCTGAGTGACATGAGATGGTATCTTACTGTGGTTTTGAGTAGCATTTCTCTAATGATCAGTGATGTTGAGCTTTTTATCACACATTTATTGGCTGCATGAATGTCTTCTTTTGAGAAGAATCTGTTCATGTCCTTTGACCTTTTTTTAATGGGGTTGTTTTTTCTTCTAAATTTGTTTTGAGGTATGTTACTACTATGCCCAGTTTGTTGGTGTTTCTATCATAAAAAGATGTTGAAATTCATCAAATGCTTTTTCTGCATCTGTTGATATGATCATATTTTTTGTTCTTGATTATGCTGGAGTGATGTATCACAGTTATTGATTTGCATATGTTGTAACTTCATTGAATCCCTGGGATGAATCCCATTAGATAATAATGAATGAGATTTTTACTGTGTTGCTGAATTTATTTTGCTAGTCATTTTTTGAAGATTTTTACATTTGTATTCATCAGGGATAGTGGCCTGTAGTTTTCTGTTGTTGTTTTGTGTCCTTGTCTGATTTTGATATCAGGGCAATGTTGGTGTCATACAGTCAGTTTGCAAGTATTCCTCTCCAAATGTTTGTAATAGTTTGAGTAGAATTGCTATTAGTTCTTCTTTCAATGTTTGACAGAATTTGGCAGTAAAGCTGTCATGTCTACTTTCAATCTCATTATTCATTATTTGTCTGTTCAGGTTTTCTGTTTCTTTATGAGTCAATCTTGATTGCATGCATCCTGGAATTTGTTTATTTTCTTTAGATTTTCCAATTTGTTGATATATAATTGTTCATAATATTCTCTGATGATCCTTTGGATTTCTGTGGTATCACTTGTAATGTCTAATTTTTAATCTCTGATTTTATTTATTTAGGTCTTCCTTCTTCTGTTTAAGCTTCTATAAATAGCTTATCTAAATGTTAATCAATTTTTTAACTTTCCAAAAACAAATTTTTATTTTGTTGATCTTTTGCATCTTTTAGTCTAAATTTTATTTATTTCTATTCTGATCTCTATTATTTCTTTCCTTTTGCTAATTTTGAATTTGGTTTCTTCTTGCTTTTTTAGTTCCTTGAAGTGTATTTTTAAGTTGTATATTTAATGTTTGTCTTTTTTTAATGTAGGTGTTTATGACTGTAAACTTCCATCTTAGAGCTGCTTTTGCTATATTTCATAGATTTGGTATTTCTTTTTTCCATTTTTATTTTTCTGAAGGAATTTTTAATTTTTTGTTAAGTTTCTTCATTGACTCGATTGTTGTTCAGGAGCATGTCGTTTACTCTCTAGAAATCTCTGCAGTTTCCAGTGTCCTTCTGTTATAGATTTCTACTTCTTACCACATTCCATTGTGTACAGAAAAGAGACCTTGATATGATTTTGATTTTTTTAAATGTCTTAACAATTATTTTGTGACCTAAATGGTATATTCTGGAGAATTTCTCATGTGCTGTTGAGAAAAGTGTATAATTTGCAGCTATTGTATGGAATGTTCTATAAATGTCTGTTAGGTCCATTTGGTCTATTATGCAGTGTAACTCTTGATATTTTTTGTTGATTTTTATATCTTAATCATCTGACTATTGCTGAAAGTGGGCTATAATTATATTGCAGTCAATCTTTTCATTTTGCTCTATTAATATTTGCTTTACATATTGGGGTGCTCCAGTGTTACATATATATATACTTAAATATACCCTCTTTCTGTATTGATCCTTTTATCATAATATAATGGCCTTCTTTTTCTCTTTTTAACATTCTTGACATAAAGTATATTTGATGCAAATCTGGCTACTCCTACTCTTTTTTGTTTTCCATTTATATGAAATATCTTCTTCCATCTCCTCATGTTCAATCTGTGCATGTCTCTCCGATAAAGTGTCTTGAAGAGAGCATATAGTTGTTTTTTTTTTTTTTTTTTTAAATACATTCAGCTACTTTATGTCTTTTAATTGGGAATTTAGTGCCTATATAATCAAGGTGGTTATTGATAGGTAAATGTTTACTACTGTCATTTTGTTACTTGTTTTCTGGTTATTTTGTAGATTCTTCCTTCCTTTTTTCCCCGTTTATTGTCTTTCTATGTACTTAAGTAATTTTCTCCAATAGTATGTTTTGATTCCATGTTGCTTATTTTTAGTGTATCTACAATAAGTTTTTGCTTTATGGTTGCCATGAGGCTTACACAAAGTATCTCATAGTTAAATAGACTATTTTTAAAGAATAACAACTTAACTTTGATCATTAAGAAAGGTAACAAAAACAAAATTTACATATTAATATTATACCCCCTCCACCTTTTGACTTATTAATGTTTTAATTTTTATCTTTTTATATTGCCTATCTCTTAACCAATTGTCGTAGTTATTGATTTTAATAGTTTTGTCTTTGCCTTCATATTTAAGATATAAGTGATTTGCTTACCCTTTATAATATTAGAATATTTTGAATTTGCCTGTTTTCTTTCTTTAACCAGTGAGCTTAATACTTTCAGATGTTTTCTTTTGACATATCAGCATCCTTTCCTTTAAAATTGAGGAACTCTCATTAGAATATTTTATAAGACACATTTGGTGTTGTCCAGTTCCCTCAGCTTTTGTTTGTCTGAGAAAATCTTTAGTTCTCCTTTGTGGTCTAAGGATAGATTTGCTGAGTCCAGTATCCTTAGTTGACAGGGTTGATTTTTGTTTGTTTGTTTGTTTGTTTTCCCCTTCAGCACTTTGGATATAGCATCCACTCTCTCCTGGCCTGAAGGGTTTCTGCTGGAAAATCCAAGAAAACCTGTATTGGGAATTCAATGAATGTGATATGCTTCTTTTCTCTGTTTTGTGTACTCTTTCTTTGTCTTTCATTTTTGCTAATTTGATTATTATATGCCTTGCGTGTTTCCTTTTTGGGCTGAATCTGGTGACTTCTGAGCATCTATACTTGCTTGGTGTTGTCTTTCCCCAAATTTAGGAAAATTTTAGCCATTATTTCCTTAAATATGGTTTCTAGGCCCTTTGTTCTCTTGCCTTCTTCAGGAATTCCTATTGTGCAGAGGTTAGTTTCCTTGATGGCATCCCATAACTCTTTTTGTGATGGGGTGGAAAGTGTGATCTTGCTCTGTCACCAGGCTGGAGTGCAATGGTGCAGTCTTGGCTCACTGCAACCTCTGCTTCCTAGACTCAAACAATTCTCCCACTTCAGCCTCCTGAGTAGCTGGCAGTACAGGTGCACATTACCACAGCCAGCTAATTTTTGTATTTTTTGTGGGGATGGGGTTTTACTATGTTGCCCAGGTGGGTCTCAAGCTCCTGGGCTCAAGCTATCTGCCCACCTCAGACTCCCAAAGTGCTTGGATTACAGATGTGAACCACCATGCTCAGCCTGGCATCCCATAACTCTTCTTCGCTCTTTTTATTCTTTTCTCCTTTTGCTCCTCTGAGTGCATAATTTCACGTTGTCTTCAATCTCACTAATTTTACCTCTGTTTGATCAAATCTGCTGTTGAAACTTTTAAATAAATGTTTCGATTCAGTTTGTATTCTTCAATTCTAGGAATTTTTTTTTTTTTTTTAAGATAGCATAACTATTTCTTTGTCAAATCTCTCATTTTTTTTCCTGGATTATTTTTGAAATTAATTTTAGTTTCTTATCCACATTTTCTTGTGATTTCCTGAATTTCATTAAGAGGATTATTCTGAATTATCTATCTGACATTTCATAGATTATGTGGGCTCATTGCAAGAGCTTTGTTGGTTTCCTTCATTGGTATTACATTTCTCTGAGTTTTCATAATTCTTACATCTTTATGTTGGTGCCTACAAATTTGAGAAGACAGCCATGTCTTCCAGTTTTTATGGGTGTTCTTTCGTGGTATTTATTTATTCAAGACAGAGTCTCACTACGACACTCAGGCTAGAATGCAGTGACATGATCTCAGCTCACGGCAACCTCTGCCTCCCAGATTTCAAGTTATTCTCACGCCCCTGACTCCCAGGTAGTTGGGATTACAGGCATGTGCCATAACACCTAGCTAATTTTTGTATTTTTTGTAGAGACGGGGTTGCAGCATGTTTGCCAGGTTGGTCTTGAATTCCTGACCTGAAGTGACCCACCCACCTCCCAAAGTGTTGGGATTACAGGCATGAGTCACTGTGCCCAGCCTGTGGTGGTATTTAACAATAGCCACTTAGTATCAACGCTTAAACACTAGCTTGCTTATCCTTCCTGTACTGGGGAAGGCTTTTACTGAGCACAAACACTTAAATGCCATTCTGAAACTAAATTGCTGGCCTGTCATTGTTTCCACATCAGGAGAAGACTTCTAATGAGCATCAGAAATTAAACATTGCCTCAGAACTATAATGCTACCCTCCTGTTGTTTCCTAGTTTGCGGAAGATTTAGCAGGTACCAGAACTTAATCTGACTTTTTACTTGTTCTGGATCAGAGAAAGGCTTCACAAGAGCATCTGAGCTATGTGGAAAATCCAGCCCCAGATTCAGGTCTTCCTGTGGAATATGCCCTCTGTAGTCCTATGGCACTGGCTCATCTCTTCAATATGGCATCCCCATTGATTGGAACACAGAGTATCTTCCAAGATTTGCATGCCAGTCACGATGATCATCACCCATCTATTGCCCCCAATTCATCCCAAGTGGTTCAGCCCTCCTGACACAGTGGTACCTGTGGGATGGGAACAGATTGAGCTTCCCACAAAGACTTTCAGACCAATGTGGAGATTGAGCATCCACCTGGATTTCCCTTCTCTTACTTCAAAAACTGTGAGTCTAGAAAAATTCTCTGTGAGTGGCATTATGCTAGCTTAAGGGAGGGTGCAGCTAGGCTGAAATGACCTTGTCTTTTACTGCTCATGACTTCCCTTGGTTCTGTGGGCCCAGTGGGTTTTTTCTACTGCTCCACTGAGCTCTGGTGAACTCAGGGTGATATTCTTAACCTCTGAATTGTTTCTAAGAACATTTTTGTGTGAAGAATAATGCTGGGGGAATCTATTCTGCCACCTTCCTGATGTCACCTCTGGAGAATAATTTTTAACATTTAGATATTTTGGAAACTTTATATAGCCCAATTTTAGGATGGTGCAGTTAAGAATCCTCTGACAAAAGTGGGGGCATTAAATCAATTTGTTTAGATACTTTAAAAAATTAATTTGAAAAACATTAGTTATAAGGTAACTTAGTGGTAAAACATCTCTAAATCTCAAGCCAATAACTCTGCATATCATGTGAAAATTCACAGCCTATAACCTCTGCTTTCTTCTGCTCCCTCCCAAACTTTATCACCCTAGCCACTTTTTCCAATGTTTACTTTAATTCTCAGCATCAAGAACATGGAAAGAAAATTAAACAGCAAGATGGGAATACCTCTAGAACCAGATTGCCATGGACTCTAAAATTGAAATACTAACCACTTAATAGCTAAAATGAACACAGAAGTGTTAATAACAAAAATTTAAAAAGAGTAATTAAGCTACAATGTGGCTGAAAGTGCAATCATCATGCAAAATTAAAGATGAAAAGGAAACATTCTCAATGTTATGAAGAAATACTAAGAAAAGGGTTTTTTCTCTTTTTGAACTTTGGTCAGAGAAAGTTGATCTATTTTTATGATATTAATGCTTTCTGGCTTGGTTTTATGGTGAATTTATGTTTAATCAGATCTGTAGCATGAATAACAATTCTAATGGGAGGGTGGAAGTCTCAGTTGAACAGGCAAAAAATGACTGAACACTACTTTCTAAGCAGAGTTTGATGACATACATTAAAAAACACCAGTATATTAGGAATTGAATGTGTTGCAATCATTCATGGAAGTCATAATGACTGAGAAGGAAAGATTTAGTTGCAATATTTTATAAAGAAAAATATCTTTCTACTTATTAGATTTAAACTAAGAGGAATAAAAATTTCCAGAGAGCAAAAGCTTAACTCTTTGAAGACAAAATCAGAATGGATCAATTTCACCAAGTTGTCATGTAATCACTACTTATTTCATTAATTAAAATGTTCAAGTCCATGCCAGACGTAAAAGACTACAAAGATATGTAATATATATTTTCTTCATGAAACTTGCATTGTATAAAAGGAATTGTAATATGATTTTATTCTGTAACAACATGCCCAATTACTGACTGAAGAAAGTGAGCTGTAGATACAGGATATCTGAACTTTGAACTTTGTCTCTACTGATTTCTAAGTGAGGCATTTGGGAAATGTAGTCTAACTGCCATATTGCCATTGAACAGAAGGATGCGCCTATATTGCATTAATTAGTGCTTCTAAAAGGCTCAAATATGTATACACACAAATACACTATATTCCTCAAATGAAAGATTATGTACCCATAATTATGACATGTATGTGAATGTATGTATGCACACATATATTATGTTCAATATATGTAAAATATAACATAAATAACATATGGGAAATGTATGTATATGGATATAAACAGAAATGGAGTGGAACAGTTATTTGCCATTTATATGCCAGTGTAAAGAAGCATGTTAGTTTCTGCCTCTGCTCTTCTCAGTCACATTATTTGAGATATCTGAATGTAGCTCCTAATCAGTTAAACTACTTGTCTACTAGTCAGGTTAAATCTGTGAAAGCACTCCCACACTCCTCATCCTAAAACAAACAAACAAAAACTTTTCTCTTTTAAAGGGGTTGCTAACCCTTTAGAAGATAAAATTAGACACTGGAAAAATTGTCAATCATAAAAACTTTAAATAAATTTTAATTGAATCCATAATACTAAATTTGATTGAACAATACAGGGATACAACGTAAAGAGAGAAAAGGTAAATTATAAATAAAACAAAGGTACATGTAGATTTTATAATATAATACAAATGAATAGAAAAGAGTCTTTTCCTTTATTAGAAAATAATACTAAGTTTGAAATGTTATACCAGGGTTATATGTGTCATGGACCAAACTTAAGTAAGTATTCATATGTAGTCTAGCAACATATACAACACTATGATTGTTTAGGAAAGTAAAATTATTTCTTATTTTAAAGCTTGCTTTTATAGGAATCATATAAAAATAATTATTATATAACAAAATTTATTGAAGTTGAGTCCTTATAATACAAAATGTGATTGATAAACCCATGGAACACTCAAGCACTTAAAATGAAAACAAACAAAAAAAGCCTGGAGTTTCTGACTCTGCCTCTTACTATCTGTTTAACAATGGCTATGCATGTTTCTTACTCCCTTTGAATCTGCTTTTTCCTTTTATGAAATATGTGCAATTATACCTACTATATAGGATGGAACAAATAAAGATAATTTATATATGACTAGGTTTAGTGAGCTGCAGTATGAATACACATACAAACACATACACACATATAACCACCTTTATTTGTTGAGCTAAATTAATTTAATGACAAGTAGTTGCTATAATAAGCTAGCATAAGTCAACAAATATTTTCTATTGACAGTAAGTGTGCAAGTATAAATTGTACTCATAAATCTGTTAATAATTATCATAGTAGAAACCTCTTTTTTCTCCTGAACATCCATTTGCACCTTCTTCTAGCAGGAAACCATGAATTTATTTTGAAAACTTATCTCTTTTTCACTGAATACAGTAGTGATAAAACTATTTCTAAAGGTATTCCACCTTTTGGCTAGTGTTAGACACATCATCTAAGATTGACCAGTGAGACACGCTACCAGGAACTTTAGCATTGAACAGTGATTTAAAACAAAGCAAGGCCCCCTCAAACCTGAAAATAGTTGGATTTTCTATGTTTCCAAACTACTGCCCTGAAAAGAATGACCTTTACTTTCTGCTACTTGAATCCTCAGCTCTGGATTCAATAATTTTTTTTCTGTGTTTTCTAATCCTTGGTTCTTCAGCTATTCATCCTCAATTCTGTGAACCATTTCAAGTTTCCCCCATACATTTCATTTTCAGTTACTTAGTAAATTGTTACTTGGCACCAAAGAAGGCACTTGATACAATTATTCTTTTAAATAAAAATCTAATATCTCTCCAGCTTATAGATAGACACTTTTTCTACTGTTTACAACATTAATCAGTTGGGTGCACTGTGTCAAGTTTGTTTCCTCTAAGTTTTGGGTGCACAAATAAGCAAGCTCTAGGTAATCATTGAGTCAAAAACACGAATAAAGGTATAGAAATTCAGAATTAATTTCTACCTTGGCTTGGCTACACTTTCTGCCTCCTTTTATTTTCTACCATTTGAAATTTACCTTTCTGTGGGAAAAATAAAAAAAGATAGGATAAAGGAAAATGCAGAACTATAGCTGTGCTTCCACTTAAGAATTTGACACTACCTAGAAGACTGTGGTAAATAGCTCACCCAACATGATGCATCTCACTAATTCAAGTTTTGATTGTGCTAGCCATTCTGAGCTGTGTGTAAGCCCTTGTAAACATAGTAATGTATCCTGTGCAGAATATATCTCATTATATGCTCTGAGAAGAGGCAGATGACCTAAAGATGAATAAAAGGAAGATACTTTAAGTTATCAAGCAGCACTTCAGATGAAAGGAAGTAAAACTATCCCTTAATTTTATTGATAATGCAGAGAAAGTAACCATATCCAATATAATCTCAAGTAGATTTCAATATTTTTAACCAATGTTTCCTTGCAAAAATGGTGAGTAGGAAATAAAGGTAGTTTGTAGCCACATACTAACACTACCGTGTAAACCATGAAAACTGTAAAGTTTGATTTAATCATTAAATTAATAACTACTTATTTTAACATACTTTAAACAGGGCTCCAGTAGGATAATTAATTTGTTAAGTTCCTTCCAGTATTATAAGAAATATGACTGACTTTTCAAATGTTTCAGTTGTGGAGACTTAAATAATCCAAATAGAGAAAATAATTGTCAGTCTTCTTAACATGCTTGGAGATGTAATTTTCAATAAAAAGAAATATTTTAGTGCTAGGGCAGTTACCTCTATTTCTCTGTATTTTCCAGAATGTCTAATAGTACAGTGCAGACAATTGGTAGATGCTCACATCTATTTTTTGACCAGTCTCGTCAAAGTACTGAATGGAAAGGTCTGCATGAAGGTTTGATTATATCTACACACAACTTTCAGAGTAATCTTTTAAGAAAAGACTATAGGATTCCGAACAGCAAATAGAGATAACTTCAGAATGCTGTATTTTCTTTCTGAAACTTTTTCCTTTTTCTTTGATAATCAGCAAATACTAATCTTGAACATACATTTCATTGAATGTTTATACATCCACTGTTATGAAAACAAGAACTATTAAAAGATACCTCATGCTGTTCCTTAAAAAGTAACATTTGGATATCTTATAAGATACTATTCAAGCTCAGTGAAAACATTCCCAACAGAGGAAGTTGAGGAGGGACTATGAAAAATGATGAGGAAGTACTGTTCTCAAATGCAATTTATTATGCATAATTTGAATATGCCAAATCACCCCTTTTAGCACAACAGGGCTACTGGCTTCACAGCACTTGGAAGGTACATAGCATCCTGCACATTTATTTTTGTTGCTGTTAGTATAAAACTGCAGTTTAGCTTCTCATTTTTTTTTTTTCCCAGTAAGTCAAGATAGGATTGCTTGTCAAAATGTGTTATGGATGAGGATGAAACACATGGTAGCAAACTAGTTAGATAAATGGATTAATATACATAATCACTTAAGCATTTTATCACTTGTCAGGAATTTAAATTAATATTTTATGTTTGGCATATGATATTGTATCTAAATGCAAGACAAACCCACTAGCTTTATGTACAACAAGTGACTGTTTCTTACCCACAGTAGTAATCAAAGCCCTAGTTAGTATATTTTTCTGAATAGCTATTTGTTTTGAGATGCCAATTAATTTCAACATATGAATAATACATGTAGAAATTACTTTGTTAGAACCTACTTCAAAACTCAGCTGTACACTTATCTTTAGTATAAAGCCTGAGCTATTGTAGTAAGCATTTTCTATACAGCTGCCAGTAAGACACCTTCCATTTCTGTAAGACCAGTATTGAACACATAATATAAAACATTAACAGTCTATTTTTATTTAACTATTAAAGATACCTTGTTGAGTGTATAGATATATTTTCTGAAATTTGTCAATAATTCCACTTGTTTTTGAACTAGAAAATGTTGAAGTAAAATAAAGAATGTTACTATAAAATAAAGTTTTAGCTCTTTCTACATTAGACTTTTAGCCTCATGAAAATCACTTGCATCATTAGGTCAGTTATTTATTCATTTAGTTTGAAAATTAAAAAGATAGTCATAAAACAATGCCTTCAGTTTGGGACACATACCTATTTTTGAAATATAAATGAAATAGTTGATTATACTATTGAATAATTGCTTATTCCTTACTTAACAAGAGAAATATTGAGAAAGCATTTTTAAGCTGATTTCATGTTACATATAAACCTTCTCCTCTTTGGGGAAATATATTATAATTTTAAATTATGTCATCAAAATCCAAGGAGTTATGCAGAAATGTCTTAGAAACATAAGAAAGCACTCATGTTTGAAAAACATGTCAAAATTGTTATTTTATTTTTTTGTCTTTGAGGTTTATTTTCATGTATTTTGAAAGCTAAAGGATTGTTGGAAAATAAAGTTGAGTTTTCACTGTTTACAAACATCATTCCACGACTTCAAAGAATGAGACTGACATATTGTAAATAATAATTCAGCACAGCCCTGCTTCCCATAAATTAACATTTAAAATGTAGCTTTGAAAAAAGGAAGCATTTCAGACATGACTGACTGACTATGGGCGCGTGGCCACAGTTTCTAAAATTGAGGAGGTTTCTTAAGGTGAATAGACATAATAGAAGATTTATAGTTATGGGCCCTCCTGGCCTTCATAGTCTCTGAATAAGCCTCACTGAACATTATTTTCTGAATTTATAAAGTAGAGTTTATCTGTAGATAGAAAAGTCTGAGACCTTTGAGCAGAAGTCAAATAGAATGTGTGCCATGGAACAGAGAAGAATTATTATTCAGAGAAAATCTTATCTTTTTCACACTGCCATTTATCTTTCTCTTTCCTTCAATTGATAAGTAACAGAAAGCAGGGGAAAATGCTATTGTTTTCAGCATACAGATTTTATTTTGTTGGTGTTAAATTTCTCTTGGCTGTTGGTCTTTCTGATTCTTTTTATTTCTCTCCATTATGTTTCTCACCAAGCAATACAGTGTTAGAAACCACAGAGGACTACACTTATTTTAAAATTTTATAATATTGTTTATAGTAATAAATGTGCATGCATGTGGTTAAAAAGCCAGAGACAACTAGAAATTCCTCAAAACAGCAAATCTGTAAAGACTATCAAGATACAGTCTTGCTGTGTAAAAGTGGTCTTAACTTTATCTTTCTTTTAAAAACACCTGAAATACCTATGGGAATTGAAAATGTGCAGTTTCTATGACCCATGATTCCACTTCTGGGAATGTACCCTATAAAAAATAGAGAAGATTCAAAGATGTTTGTTTCAGACTGATGAGCAATAGTGAAATATTGTAAAGGATATAACATCTACCAATAAAAAAAATAAATCAGGCCTGGTGTAGCAGCTCACACCTGTAATCTCAGCAGTTTGGAAGGCCAAGGTGGACAGGTGGTCTGAGGTCAGAGGTTCGAGACCAGCCAGTCCAAAATGATGGAACCCCCTCTCTACTAAAAATACACTAAAAATTAGCTAGGTGTGGTGGTGGGTCCTGTAATCCCAGCTACTTGAAAGGCTGTGGCAGAAGAAATCCTTGAACCTGGGAGGTTAGTTCTCACTGAGCCAATATCATGCCACTGCACTCCAGCCTGGGCAACAGAGTAAGTCTCCATCTTGAAAAAAAAAAAAAAAAGAAAGAAAGAAATTAACAAAAAAGATACACACACACACACACACACATACACATATACACATAAATATTAATAAAATCTACAAACTCGTAACAACTATGTACATCAGTGTGGAAACATGTTTAAAATGTTAGGGAGTGAAAACAGTGACTGGAAAAACAAATAATAAACACATAATGGCTACCTCTAAATAGGAGTCAAAGTTGAATTTGAAGGAAGTAGTCAAGTGAATTTTACTTCTGCTGCCTGCTAGCAATTTCTAGAAGCAAAATATTCATGTAATTCATGTATAATTTTAATAGGTATAATATAGAATTATATGTGACTGCCTGTGACATAAAATCAGACATTACTTGGCTTAAAGAAGGTAGAAGGTAATTTCTCTATCACATGAAAGAGGTAGGTTACCAGGGCTGGTATGGTGACGTTATGTCATCAGGGACCCAGCCATTTAATTTATTCTCTGTCATTCTGAGAATCCTTATTTAACTTGTAATTCAAAATGGTTGTTGGAGTTCTCATTGTCATTTCTACATTCTAAACTGGAATAAAAGACAGAAACCATAAAGATATATCTCCATTCATTTTATGACAATTTACAAACATTCATTTCCATCTCATTAGCCAGATTTAATCATCTGGTCTCCTCCATGCTAGGGCTTGTGGAGATTTGTGACACTCTAGCCTGGTCAGATAAGACATAGGGAGAACATGGGGATAGGGAAGCAATTATATTTCTAATTAAAGAAAGATAGAAATCAGTTGATGGATAGATGATAGACAAATGATAGATAACAGATAAAGATATACATGCAAAAGTAAACAGGGCTAAATTTGGGTGGGGAAATATGGATGATTATATTTGTTTTTTATATTAAAGATACTACCTTCTACTTCAAGAAATATTAAATTTGGTATTTTTAAAAAAGAATTTCCAGTCTAACCTCATTCACAAAATTTCACTTGCAAAATATAGGTAATATGACCACCCACTCTATATTCCAGAAAGTTTTCAGAGTCACAGGAGCTTGCAGCAGGAAGCTGTCTGTGACCACTGAATGCCAAGGAGTAGTGGACGGTCACCAAAAGTAAATGCTATGGATGTCTTGAGTTCCAAAAGATGCCTCCAGTTAAGCCTGTCTTCTAAGTGTTTCTTTGATTTACATTCCTTTCGAATTTTATGGACAGGGGGATAGTTACTGTGGCAGAAGAATGGATACTTAAAATTTAAGTCGTAGAGTAGATATGATTTAATTAATTCTAACTGGTCTTATAGCATGTGATAAAAAGGAAAATTTAACATTTCTAAAATTTGTTATTCAGGTGCCATTTCCAGGGGAATTTTAGTATATTATTTTGAGTATTAATGAGTGGTGACACCGAGAGATGGCAATTAGAGCACCACTGGGGATAACTGTGTTTCTCTGAAGCCATTTCTCTAGGGTACATAAGCAGGTTGGTGGATGGTTAAAAAATCCAGAATCTCATCTCTTCACTTTCTCCTCTTGTCCACGAATACTTAAGGGAAACATTAAAAATATACATTGGGATTATGGATTACTTTTAAATACTGTTTTTTTTTTTTTTTGATGAGTTGTTTCTGCTTTAGATGTCTCTCTTTCTCTTTCTCTCTCTAACCCTCTTCTTCCCTCCCTCCTTCCCTCCCCCATACCCCATCCCTGCTTTATCTCCTTTGAATAAACTAGAAATTACAGTTATAGCTAAGAACATTTCCCAACATATTTACTTCCCTACTCTCCTGAAGTTTGTCATACCAGAAAAAAATAGTATGTTTTTTATTTTCACAAAAATAATGTAACAAACCTATCTTTTTTCAATGTTGTTTTTTTTTTTTACTAATTATACTTTGTAATATATAAATCCATCTGTGTTTATACATGTAGATATAGCTAGATTATTTTATTTGATTGCTGCACTTTTTAAAGTATCTTACTATTCATCTCTTTCCTGAAATTAGTATATATAAAATTTGGATTATTGTCATAAATATTTATGTGTGTGTTCTAGTAGCCTTTATTGAGCCAGACTCTTGTTTAGTATTAGATAGATTATATAATTGAAAATTTGGCACTCTTATAGTAATAGATTTGACAGCTTTTCAACTACAATGATTTTGTGTAATTAGAATGCTTTTAGGTCTATATGTTGGTTAGGAACCTTACTACCATTTTGCCTAATATTTCTTAATTTGATCAATGATACCTTCCATTCTCTTATATGACTATTCCATTATTTCATAAATGCTTCCTGCTATTTATAATCAAATCATAGTTTATTGATCCAGTGTAGCATATTGTGTTTTCTTTCCAACGTCCTCTACCTTGATCAGTTGAATGAGCATATTTAAATGAATTTGAGGTGGCCAAGTTAGTATATACTATTCTAAATGTAGAAATACAGGTTATGACTTTCTAGCAAACAAAATAATCCATTTTACTAGACAGTGCTGACTCAAGACATTTACCTGGATAAAATAAATATGTCTTGTTGATACACATATGCAATAGTATACTCAAGCTGTTAAATTGTGTATAATCAAATAAAAAACAGGATAATTGTTAAGTAATAATATGACATCTAGCAATATACCCAACTAGCTAAGAAAAGTCTAAAAATTTTAACTGAAATGCAGATATATGTATATTTTAAACTAAATATGTTAAATAACAAGTTGAAAAATTAGTCAATATAATCCTGGTTTAAAAATGAGCAAACTGGTGATATTGAATCCAAATACCTTTCATGAAATATTGATTTAAAACATTTATTGAACTCTCTGTAAATATGTATGCAACACTTAGTTACATTTAGTGGGAAAATACAAAAGAAATAAGAAATATATTATAGACCCAGAAGAAATCTATGATAAATATGAACATAAAATGAATTAACACAACATATTCATCAAGTATGCACTGATATTACAAAAACTGTAAAGTTTTTTGTTACACTGATTTATTGTTATTAGCTCCTTTATCTAAAGTAATTTCTAACTAAATGAAATACTGAAATGGCGATTATGTTTAATGTAATCATTTTAATAAGAGCCATATACAAAAGAGAACATACTTCCTAAACAGAACATGTTCTGCACAATTTTACTTTCTCACTATATTTGCTGTAATGGAATAACTTTTCTTCCTTCTTTTGTGATTTTATGCATCTGCTCTTATTCCCCAATCACGAGGGAAGTTGAGGACAAACTGCCAGCGTATTCCCCACACTGTGACACACAGAAGTAAAGCCATTAAAAGGCATTACATTAAGTGTGGAGATTTTTAGAGCTAATGACCCACAGTCCAAAAAGTCGGGCAAGCAATAAAGCACAATTAAATAGCTGTATTTGCTTTAAAATCCTTCACAGCCTTGAATATTAAAACATTCAAGATGAGTATTTTGTTTGAAACATTTCACTAGGCCGGGTGCAGTGACTCATGTCTGTAATCCCAGCACTGTAGAAGGCCAAGGTGGTCGGTTCACTTGAGGTTAGGTGTTCAAGACCAGCCTGGCCAACAGGTAAAACCCTGTTTCTACTAAAAATACAAAAATTAACTGGGTGTGGTAATGGATGCCTGTAATTCCAGCTACTCGGGAGGCTCAGGCAAGACAATCACTTGAACCTGGGAGGTCGAGGTTGCAGTGAGCTGAGATCCAGCCCCTCCGCTCCAGCCAGGGTGACAGAGCAAGACTCTGTTTCCAAAAGAAAAAGAAAAAAGAGAAAAATCACCAGGTATATTAGATCATAAAACTCCTGATGGTATCTTAAAGCACTGGTGTTCCACAAAATACAATTTGGGAAACACCTTGCTTGCCCCCACGTATACACAGGTGACTTACCTCACCAATTTGACTCCTCTGTGTATAAACATCTTTAAATCAAGAAAAATAAAGTAGACTACTGGATTACTGGTATTCAGAAAAAGAACCATTTAGAGTAAACCCATTTTGCTCCATCTTTTTAGTCTGAAGGTGTGGTAATAACAGCTAATACTGAGGTAGTAGTTGTAATGCTCCATGCTCATGCTAAGAGATGCCTGAGCATTAAAACTAATGTAATCATCAAAACAGTCTTTTGAAGTGCACTTCGTAATTATTCCTATTTTAGTGTTAGTGTACCTGAGGCACAGAAATGTTTAGCAACTTGCAAAAGTTCACACAGCTAGTAAGTAACAGAACCACGTTTCCAATCCAGGCAGTCTGTCCTCAGAATCCATGTGCTTTATTCCTACTTCTTCTATTAAGAATGACAAGAGAGACCAGATGCAGTGGCTCACCTCTGTAATCTCAGCACTTTGTGGGGCTGAGGTTGGAGGATCACTTGAGCTCAGGAGTTCTAGACCAGGCTGGACAACACAGCAAAAACTTGCCTCTACAAAAAAAAAAAAAAAAAAAAAAAAAAAAAACAAAAAAAAAAAAAAAAAAAAAAAAAAAAAAAAAAATCCAAAAATAAATTTGCCAAACATGGTGGTGGTACAGTCATCTGCTCCCAGCCACTCCAGAGGCTAAGGAGGAAGGATGGCTTGAGCCTGGGAGATCAAGGTTGACTGCACTCCAGCCTAGGCAACCCAGCAAGACCCTGTCTCAAAAAAACAAAACAAACAAAAAATGATGACAGACTTATTCACAAGGTATTGAGGACACTGGGCTGGCTTTAAGAAAATTTGTGAAGAGGTAATAATGAGAACATGTGATTTGTTCGTCATCTATGAATAAGTGTTAGCTGTTGGGCAAAATATTTGCAATATTGTCTTGTTTAATCTTCATACTAACTCTCTAGCTCAGGTAGAGAAGAAAATGAAGAAAAGAGTTCAGAGAGACATAAAGTTTATCTTTAGTAAGTGGTGCCTCCCTATGTTTGGGAACATCTTTTATTCTTCTTCAGCTAGCACCTTGCTTTCCAGTTGCTGTTTGCCAAACCTCAGCCAAGATAGTATCACTTATTTAAGATTGGTTGGAAAATATTCCTCTGAGTGGTACTTCAAATTTGGTAGTGGCCTCCTGAAAACCATAAAGCCTCTGTGGTCCAAAGAAATCAAGCTATAATAGACTCAGAAGGGAAGAAGAGAAAGGAGTACATTCATTGAGGCTAATAGGTTGAGGAAGGGGCAGGAACACCCTTTTATAGCCTTTTAAAATCACAGTTTAGGTAGCTTTATTTTGTTATTTTCCAGTTAAAGTGTTGCTAGGGCTGCAATGAGACAATAAACAATCTAACAAAGAAGAGAGTAAAAGTATTTTCTATTTTTTTATTTTGTTTCTCCTTTTATTTCCCAAGAAGGTAAGAATAGAATGGTATTATAATATTCTGCCCCATATATGTATAATATATGTATATGTGTATTTATATGTACGCATTTATGTGTTCTTTGTGTGTGTGTGTGTGTGTGTATGTGTGTGTATATATATATATATACATATTCCAGTTAAGTAGGTATCGTTTCTGTAATTTACAAATTAGAAAACAGAGGCTCTGCCAAGACCTGATAGCTAATAAATGTTAGATAAAGGTAGAATTAAATCATTCAAAACTTGCTTAAGTGGATGTTGGCCAGGCACGGTGGCTGGTGCTCATAATCCCAGCACTTTGAGAGGCCAAGGTGGAAAGACTGCTCAAAGTCAGGAGTTTAAGACAAGCCTGGAAAACAGAGTGAGACCTCATCTCTATGAAACATTTAAAAAATTAGCTGGAGATGATGGCATACACTTGTAGTCCTGGCTACTTTGGAGACTGTGGCGGGAGAATTGCTTGAGCCCAGGAGTTTGAAACTGCAGTGAGCTGTGATCCTGCCACTGCACCCCAGCCTGGGCAACAGAGAAGACCTTGTCTTAAAAAAAAAAAAAAAAAAAACAAAAAAAAAGGAAGGATGAAAGGAGAGAGGAAGGAGGAAGAAAGGGAGAGGAAGGTGGAAGGAAGGAAGGAAGGAAGGAAGGAAGGAAGGAAGGAAGGAAGGAAGGAAGGAAGGAAGGAAGGACCAAGTTGTAGGTTTATAGGTAGAGTACATTAGTAAATAGGGCTTCAGGAAAATGAGACGGGCTGAGGGAATATGTGATAAATTTTGTGGTCTAAAAAGGCAACTATTTGTCTTAAAAAGATGGGAGATGTGAAAGATAGCAGCTAGAAAACTCAAATTCCAGGCAACAGATTTTTAAGACTTGAGCTAATTTACTCTTAGTAGGATTAAAGCATGAACAGATTCCAGAAATAGTTTAGAGAAAGAGTTAACAAAGTTTAATGACCTATTCTGAAAAAGAGGAAAGAGTCAAAAATTATAAACCAAAGTAACTTAACTTGAAAGAGTAAAAGGAAAAACATGTTGACAACATTTAAAGAGATCCCCGACTTTCACAGGCAGAGGACAAAAGATGAATGTCATTCCCAGGATCTGACTGAATGAATGACAAAGCTATAAAGGAGTCTAAATTCATAGCATGGCAAATATAGCAGCTCTTCTTTACCTGAAATCTATGCAAAGAGTCACCTGAGGCAGATGTCTTGCAAGATGGTGTGCATCATCCTTAACATCTGTGTTGATTTCCCTTATTGGCTTTAGAAAATTGTTTACATTATTCTAAGTTTTTTGCATTTTTATATAAATTTCCTAATCTGCTTGCCAATTTCTACCAAAATGCTGGTTTTATATTGATTCTATAGATCAATTTGGAAAGAGTGGACATCTTCTTAATATTGAGCCTTCTAATCTGTGAATATGGCATATATATCCATTCATTTAAATTTTCTTTAACTTCTCTCAGCAATATTCTGTGATAGTTTGATTCAAGATCTTGAACATCATTTTAAAGGATTCCTAGAAATGTCGTGTTTTATGATGTTATTATAAATATTATCATTTTAAATTTTAAATCATCAAGTATAAAGAAATGTAACTAATGATTACATATTGACTTTATAATCTCTGCCTATGCTAGCTTTACTTACTAATTCTATAATTGTTTTTTTGTAGAATCCTCAGGGCTTTCTGTTTAAAAAAGTATGCTATCTGTGGATGAAAACAGATGTACTCCTCCTTTTCCAATAACATTACTGTATTCCAGTGCCTAAAACTCTCAGTACAATATTGACCCTGAGAAGGTGTAGTGGACAACCTTTCATAGTTCCCAGTCTTACAGAATAATCCTTCAACAGTTCACCACTAAGGATAATATTAGCTGTGGGCTTTTTTGTAGATGTCCATTACCAAACTAAGGAAATTATCCTATTTTCCAAGTGTGCTGAGAATGTTTTTTTAAACATATGGTTGTTGAAAGGCTTTTTCTATATCTGTTGAGCTGATCATGAGTTTTCTTCTATACGCTATTAATTTAGTGAATTACATTATTTTTATTTTTATTTATTGAGACAGTTTCTATCACCCAAGCTGGAATGCGGTAGTGCAATTGTGGCTCACTGCAGCCTCAACCTCCCAGGCCCACCTCAGCCTCCTGAGTGACTGGGACCACTGGGACCACAGGCACGCACCACCACACCCAGCTAATTTTTTTTTATTTTTTGTAGATATAGGATCTCCCTATGTTGTCCAGGCTGGTTTCAAACTCCTGGGCTCCCACTTTGGCTTCCCAAAGTGCTGGGATTACAGGTATGAGCCACTGTGCCTGACCTAAATGACATTATTTATTTTCTCTTTTTGAACAAATTTTGTACTCCTGGAATAATGACCACATGATCACAATTTGTTTTCTTTTATATTCTAACTTTTGTTAAGAATTTTTGCATCTGCGTTGATGAGGGTATTAGTCTCTAACAACATATAACATCTTGAACAAATTTTATTGTCAGGATTGTCCCAGCATTATACAATAAGTTAGGAAGCATCCTTCTTTCCTCTGTTTCCTAAACGGGGTTTTGTAAGAATGATATTATTTCTTCCTTTAATGGCTGGCAAATCTGACCATGCAAACCTGAGTCTGGAGCTTCCATTGAGGTTGGGGTTTTAATTATACATTTAATTAGTTTAATACAATGCTATTCTGACTGTTTATTTCATTCTGAGTCAGTTTTGGTAACTTGGAGTGAGATGTTAAGGGGTGCAGAATAAAGACTCTTAAAGGGAGAGTTTACTGACAGGTAGAATTATACTATAATTCATGATTTAATGTCTTACCATGTGCACCTGGAGTCAATCCTCATATGGTGCTTTATGCTGAGAAGAAGCCCATGCATGGTGTTCATTCCCATCCTTATGACTGCTCCACTCATAGACCTATCACAGGCCTGCCGTACATCATCAGGACAGGGGATGCTGAGGAGGTGGCTCACTGATCCCAACAGGATTCTCTGCATCTGCTTATTGTGTGTTTCCTCTGTGGTGGAGATAGATGTCTCCAGTGGGGTTTGCGGGATGACAGGAAAACCTGTATACATTGTGCCCATTCTCGTAGATATACCAGTATGCTTAATTCCCAAAAGGTTTTTCTCTAATTTTCCAACCTTCTTCTTTCCAGACCCTTAACCAACCAGCCAAGTCAGTGAATACTGCTCAGAATTTCATTGTCATTCATATTTCCAACTACTTCTACTCTATGTCAACAATTAGGTGTATAGCTCACTTACCTGACTATTGAGTGGATTTTTTTCTGCTTTTATTTCAGGGCTACTCCTGAGTATAGCTGGAGTTTAACAGCAATCCATTTTTTACTTTACAATGAAAGGAGGCAACCTGTCCTGAACAAGCCCTGAGTATTTTTATTCCCTGATCAAACTGTTCATAGAGAACTTCCCAAAAGGCCATCACGCAAACCCCACCGGAGACATCTATCTCCACCACAGAGGAAACACACAATAAGCAGATGCAGAGAATCCTGTTGGGATCAGTGAGCCTCCTCCTCAGCATCCCCTGTCCTGATGATATGTGGTAGGCCTGTGATAGGTCTATGGCCTATCACAGGCTGTGTATGTATCATGCAGTAGCGGTCTGTGGTTTGGGTTTCTTGAACACTTTGTTGTTGAAACTTACTATGGACTTTGGACCTGCTTGGGCCCAATCCCAAATATATAGTTTTCATCTTATAAAAGGCTATCGGAGAAACTCCATAAGCCAGTATAGAACACATGTCTCAAAGATAACCCATTCGCCAGATGATCATGCTTAGCTATTTATTTACAAGCTCCTGTAAGACACTGGTTTAGGGCTCTTCCTATGGGGCATTAATTTCCAAATACTTGTAGCCTGCTGCACAAGTGAACAAAGCAGGCTTCAATATTCAGAGGAAGCTCTCAAGCAAAGAAATATTCTTTTTCACAGTCAGAAGTTGGTGTAAATGAGAATCAGACATGTTAATTAAGTAACATTTTATGTAATTACATGATAGTAGTAGGTTTTCCATTCGATTGCAATTGATCACAATATTTAATTTTTAAATAATTTATCTTAACATTAAAAAAAAGGAATAGATTATCCCAGTTCTATTTACAAATAACACAAAAGGGCTTGCAACAAAATATTTCATAGCAACCATTCTGCTCACCTAATTACAATCACTGTTATCAATTTCTTAAGTATTTTCTGAGAGTCATTAATGAGTTTACAGGCATATATGCATTCATATACACTTTATAATTCTATTTTCAATCATTTTAGTTTTGCCAGTCTAAAAGGAAAATATATTATTCTTTCTATATTTTTATTTTTTATTTTTAGAAACAAAGGCTTGCTCTCTCACTGAGAAAAGAGTGCAGTGGTGCAATCATAGCTCATGTAACCTCAGACTCTTGAGCTCAAGGGATTTTCCTGCCTTGACTCCCGAGTAGCTATGGCTATAGACATGTGCCATCACACACAGCTAATTTTTTTCTTTTTGTAGAGACAGGTCTTCCTACATGGCCTAGGCTAGTCTCAAACTCCTAATCGCAAGCATCTTGGTCTCGCAAAACTCTGGAATTACAGGCATGAACCACCATGTCCACCCAGTAATCTCTCTATTTTTATTTTTCATTTATCTTCTTTCAGTGAGAAAAAACATCTTTACAGATATTTATGAGCTACTTTAATTTACCTCTCTGTGAATTATTGTCATATCCTTTGTATATTTTCCACTTTTTCCTGGTCTTTTTAAAAATTGTTCAGTGTTTTCTATATTAAATTATCCCTTTATTATGCAATTACCAATTTTTCCTTTATGCATGTGTTTTGCCATGTAGAATGCTTGATTTATACATTGTTAGATTTATTGATCTTTTCTTTACATATCATTGAAAAATTTGCTCATTTTGTGACTTAAAAAATGTTCCCATGTTTTCTTCTATTACTTTCTTGTTCATATGTCTCATGTAAATATTGGAAATATTTATTTTTGCATAAAGTATGCTGTAATACCATGCATTAAAATTCATATTTTTCCATAAATTTGAAATATATTCTTTACCATATTTTAAGTTTCTGCATGTAGTTTTTGTCTATTTTTATATTCAACAATGTATTTTGATAGTCTATTTAATGCCATTTTTAATTTTTAAAAGTTTAATTTTTTTATTATTACAGATATGTTAAATAACCCCAACAATCAACATGCAGGCCTTAAAGCATATGTTTTCTTAAAAATAAACTCAAACTTTATCATCCTCTCATCATCTGTAATTAAATGAGGCCTTATCATATTAGGCATAGACTTTTTAGTAAAGGGACTGAATCAATAGGCCAGATAACAAACTTTCTAGAAGGTAAAGATTTCATTACAAATGAGTTTTATCATTAATATCTCATATATAAAATTGTAGTTTTCCCATTGCATAATGTATTTTCTTATATATCCATGTCTAAAAGTTAGACAAGTTAACTCAAAAATTAAAGCTGAAGTTTATTGCCTTTAGCCTCCTAAGTCATATAATTTCATCTGGCCTCATTTATTTTTTTGCAGCTAATAATTTGATATGATAAAATTGAAGGCAGATATAAATAAAAATACTATAATAAGTTTCACTGAATTTTAAATACCCAAAGCAGGGGAAACACTGGTTATAATTACGGCAGATTGTTCATTATATAGCTAAAAAATCTTTTCTTCCCATCTTATCTGCTAAGACTTGATTTTTCAAAGGTGGAAATCCCTTGATCTCAGGGAATATACTCCTTTTCCAGGCCCAGAAGCCCAATCCTGTTCTGTCTAAATGTGTCACTATTATCTCAGTCTATTTTGTCTAGGAATGACCATTGTGATATAAAGAGAGTTAGCTAGAGAGCATCTGAGATTCCCTTTCCCAGTAAGAGAATGCTTGCTAGTGCCACCTTTTCTCATTCGTCCTGTTTTGAACTAAGGCATGTTGCCTGAAGTTTTGGTAGCTGATTTGCTCTCTGAGAGAAGAGCCCTGAAGATTGCAAAATGGTCATTGTGATCTCAGAGACAACATTATTGACCTCCTGAATTTATCACTCACTATATGTCATAAACTATAGCTTTGGGGAAATACATTGTGCTTCTTCTTTTTTTTTTTTTTTTTTTTTAAGAGATGAAATCTTGCTCTGTCATCCAGGCTGGAGTACAGTGGCACAATCGTAGTTCACTGTAACCTTGAAGCCTGGATTCAAGCAATACTCGTGTCTCAGCATCCTGAGTAGCTAGGACTACAGGTACACACCACCACACTTGGCTAATTTTTTTTAATTTTGGGGGAGATAGGGTCTTGCTATGTTGTGCAGGCTGGTCTCTAATTCCTGGCCTCAAGTGATCCTCCCACCTAAGCCTCCCAAAACACTGGGATTGCAAGTGTGAGTCACCACATGCCTGACCTGTGCAAGTTCCTAATTTGATATATTAACTTATTTAAGTGTATATGACCAATAGGTTTATTATGAAAATATCTCAAATAGTGGCTTCCACACTCTTCAAAAATTTGATGCCAACTCTTGTAGATTCTGTCAGCTCAGAGCACAGATCTCCCTGTTGTTTAAAGTATCTAAGGTCTGTGCTAAACAGCCTCTAGCACGGCCCTCAATTATTCTTGCCTCCTGACATATATGCCCTTGTGTAATCCCTTTGTCGAGAATAAAATGCAGCAGAGGTGATGGGTTGTCATTTCTGAGATCAGGTTACCAAAAGACTGTGGCCTCCCTCCTGGGTGATCTCTCTCCTCACTCCTTGTGCTATGCTGTGAGCAACCTTACTGGCTTCCCATGGAACCAAAAACTTGCTTTTCTGGCCAATAGCTTGCAAGGACCTGAGACCTTCCAACACTTACATGTCTGAGTTTGTGAGCTGATCCTCTGCCAGTAGAGACTTAAGATGATTACAATCTAGCCAACACCTTGATTGCAGCCAGAGATTTTCTGCTTCATGTGCAAAAGTAGGAAAATCATGAGAAATGTGACACAGCTGCCATTCATTAGTGTCATCGTTCACTGCTTAGTCTTTTTCTCTGTCTTTCTCATTTGGTATGTGGTGGTTATTCATTAGCACACAGACAAATATCCTTTAGCCTCTTACTCCATCTCATCTACATTAATTTGTCTGCTAAAATTTTGCTTGCACTAAACACAATTGTAATGAAAGTAAAATATTTTCTTCCATCCAGTGATAGTTTTAAATAGTTGGTGATTATTATAATACATTCACTCACCTTTCAAGAAATTCTTTCTTTTTCCCACAGAGAGACGCACATTTAGCAATAATAAAGCTAAATGCAGTGCAATAAAATTATATGGGAAGGATTTCAATTTCATAGTAGAATGGAAAAATTACTATGAAATGTTTAAAGTTTAGTTCTCATCTTAGGACATAAATGTGCTAGTTATTAAGTTATTGTTTTTAAGCAACAAACTCACCCTTCATACTTGAGAGATCAAGTACACTGTCTGAACTTTGACTTGGGGTTTTATACATTGGCATACTTCTGGGGTCTTGCATCTCTTCTCCTTTGATTCTTCTCTTAGGGTGGGCTTTCCACACGCACAGTGGTCTGCTAGACCTCGGGAGGGGCAGCATGCACAGTGTGCTTACTGGAGTTGTACAAATGCTCACTTGAGGCATTCTTTTACCAGTCTAGCATTCCTACAGGAAGATTATATACCAGTTAAACTTCCCATTCTGCCTCTTAAGAGCACACGCTTGAGTTAACTGGCCCAACTCCTGAGATCTTATCAGGAAGCTGCTGGTTGCCAATTTCACTGTTTCCATCTATTGGAAGATTGCCTTTCCCTGGCGCCGGCTGCGACCAATTGTTATTTTAGAGAGACAGCTTAACAACTGCCTGACCATCACTTGATGGTCACCTGACATTCCTGGTGTGGGGTGGGAAGCCTGATTAGCTACCTACCATAAGAGTTCTTCGTCCAAGCTGCTAGCTTCTGATAACCAAACCTCTTCGCTTTGGTCACTGAGAGTTAGGACTGTTGGCTACTTCTTGTCATTAATATTATTGTTCAATTATCTAACTCAGCATTCTCTACCTCCCTTGATTTTTGAACATTGGTTTAACCAACGTACTATATAGAGAGTTTTCTTTTTAAAAAAACTACTTCTTTGGTTTCTATTTTCCTTACTTGGACTGTGGCTAGCTTCATAATAGAAGAATTTCAAATCTGTAGTACAATAGTAACACAGGGCTGAAGGGTAGGGTTTTGTTAACTTTGTGTTATATGTCGATTGTTTTGAATTGTGTTTTGAATATTCACTATTGATCTTAGAACATTTTGAATATTCGCTATTGATCTTAGAACACTATTGATCTTAGAAATGTCCATAATGACAACCTTTTCTAAAGAAAATCCTTAAATAGGCTTAATATAAGTTGGCAATGAGCCATTTCCTCAGGTTTTTCCTGGTTCAGGCTAGATCTCTAAACTCCAGTAACCTGCCCCTGTCTCTGAATTTTTATTTGCCTTAATTACTGTGTTCTTTAATTTGACAGTTCTTATACACTGTATTCTTTCTGCTATATTATTTTTTCTCCCAAATATGATTATAAGCTCCTTGTGGATAATGAATTCTCTACCTTCTATTGTTTTTCTCATAACACCTAGCTACATTTGTGAGCTATAACTTTATTTGAAAAGAATTTGTTAATAAATATTTCATTATGCACTATCTTTTGTTTATAAAAAATATTTCTTGTAAAGACAATAGGAAAAAGAAATATGGTAGGAGCAGAAGAATAAAAAGAGAAAAGAGCTAATAAATACTGATAAACAGATTACCATGTGTTGGCCTAATTTAATAAGAGCTCTGTATTCAATTAGTATCATTAATAAAAACTGTGTTGTTGATTATTTTCTAATTATCAGATTCAGCACGTGGTAAATATTTGATGAATTATTATTATCTTTTAACTCATTTTAAGTTCAGGGTTACTTGTGCAGGTTGGTTATAGAGGTAAACTTATGTCATAGAGATTTGTTTCATAGATTATTTCATCACCCAGGTATTAAGCCTGGCACCCTGCTGGGAACACCGTGGTGACTGAACAACCCCAAGCTTCTGGAAGAATTGGCAAAACCTGAGCTATATGAAATTACAAGAAGAAATTGTTGTTTTTTAACCTGTAAATTCTCTCAGAATTCAGTTTCCCCGAAATGAGTTATTTGCTTTGTGATGCTTGTTACTTACTGTATTGATTATATTTGAGAAAATGAAGAATAATGTGAAATACTGAGATGTGACTTGTAACTTTGGCTCTGCTGAGCACAGAAAAGTTATCATTACATGGTTCTGCTTTTATAATACACGCTGTGATTTTTGTGTACCAGTTTTTACAAATGTATTCTTTTTGTATAATTATCACTGAAACTTTGTGCAAACTCCCTCACCCTCCCCTATTGAAAGAGTATTATAAAAACCTGTGGTTTTCAGGGGAATGTCAGACATCCACGGAGCTGCATTATGTGGTGTCTCGCCTGGGCCCAGCTTTAAGGAAAACTTTTTCCTTGTCTCTCTTTTTTATTCACCAACCACTGGATCACTTTGAGAGATCCTGAATCCACGTTGACATATTGGGAGCTGGTCTCTGCAATAGTACCCATTAGTTAACAACTATTTTTCCTGATCCCCTCCCTCCTCTTGCACTCTACCCTCTGATAGGCCCCAGTGTGTGTTGTTCCCCTCTTCATGTCCATGTGTTCTCATCATTTAGCTCCCACTCATAAGTGAGAACATTCAGTATTTGGTTTTCTGTTCCTGCATCACTTTGCTAAGGATAATGGCCCCCAGTACATCCATGTTCCTGCAAAGGACACGATCTTATTTTTATGGCTTCATAGTATTCCGCAACGTGTATGTACCATATTTTTTTTAATACAGTCTATCATTGATGGCCATTTAGGTTGATTCCATGTCTGCTATTGTGAAGAGTGGAACAATGAACATACACATTCATGTGTCTCTATGATAGAATGATTTATATTTCTTTGGCTATATACCCAGTAATGGATTGCTGGGTCAGATGGTAATGGTATTTCTGGTTTTTGGTCTTTAATGAATTGCCACAGTGTTTTCAATAGTGGCTGAACTAATTTACACTCCCACCAACAGTGTGTAAGTGTTCCCTTTTCTCCACAACCTCAGCAGCCACCTGTTATTTTTTTTTTACTTTTTATTAATAAAAAGTATCTCATTGTGGTATGTGAGATGGTATCTCATTGTGGTTTTGATTTCATTTCTCTAATGGTCAGTGATGCTGAGCTTTTTTTCATGTTTGTTGGCCATAGGTATGTCTTCTTTTGAAACGTGTCTGTTCATGTCCTTTGCCCACTTTTATATGGGGTTGTATTTTTTTCTTGTAAATTTAAGTTCTTTATAGATTCTGCAGATGCTTGTTGGATGAACAGTTCGAAAAAATTTCCTCCCTTTCTGTAGGTTGTCTCTTTACTCTGTTGATAGTTGTGCAGAAGCTCTTTAGTTTAATACAACCCATTTGTCAATTTTTGTTTTTGTTGCAATTACTTTTGGCATCTTCATTGTGATATCTTTGCCTGTTTCTTTGTCCACAAGGGTATTGCCTATCTTATCTTCTAAGATAAGATAGGGTTTTTATAGTTTGGGGTTTTACATTTAAGTCTTTAAGTTAATGTTTGTATATGGTATAAGAAAGAAGTTCAGTTTCAAACTTCTCTATATGGCTAGCCAGTGTTCCCAGCACCATTTATTGACTAGGGAATCCTTTACCTATTGCTTGTTTTTGTCAGATTTGTCAAAGATCAGATAGTGGTAAGTGTGTGGCGTTATTATTGGGCTCTGTATTCTGTTTCATTGGTCTATGTGTCTGTATGTGTATTAGTACCATGCTGTTTGGTTATTGTAGCTCTGTAGCATAGTTTGAAGTTGGGTAGCATGTTGCCTCTAGCTTTGCTCTTTTTGCTTAGGATTGCCTTGGCTATTTGGGCTCCTTTTTGGTTCCATATGAATTTTAAATAGTTTTTGTAGTTCTGTAAAGAATGTCATTGGCAGTTGAATAGGGATAGCATCGAATCTATAAGTTGCTTTGGGCAGTATGGTCGTTTGAATGATATTGCTTCCTCTTATCCAAAGCATGGAATGTTTTTTCATTTGTGTCATTTCTGATTTCTTTGAACAGTGGTTTGTAGTTCTCGTTGTAGACATTGTTCACCTCCCTGGTTAGCTGCATTCCTAGGAATTTTATTATTTTTGTGACTGTTGTTAATTGGATTGCATTCCTGATTTGACTCTCAGCTTGACTGTTGTTAGTGTGTAAGAATGCTACTAATTTTTGTACGTTGATTTTGTATGCTAAGAATACACTGAAGCTGTTTATCAGTTTAAGGAGCTTTTGGACCAAGACTACAGCATTTTCTAGATATAGGATCATGTCATTTACAAACAAGGATAATTTGACTTCCTCTCTTCCAATTTGGATATCTTTTATTTTTATCTCTTGCCTGATTCCTTTGGCCAAGACTCAATAACATGTAAAATAGGAATGGTGAGAGAGGGCATCCTTGTCTTATTCTGGTTTTCAAGGGGAATGCTTCCAGCTTTTGCCCATTCAGTACAATGTTGGCTGTGGGTTTGTCATAGATGGCTCTTATTATTTTGAGGTATGATCCTTTAATACCTAGTTTGTTGAGAGTTTCCAAATTTCCAAGTTGAATTTTATTGAAAGCCTTTTCTGCAACTATAATCACGTGTTTTTGGTTTTTATTTTTTGTCTTTAGTTCTATTTATGTAATGAATCACATTTATTGATTTGTGTATGTTGAACTAATCTTGCATCCCAGAGATAAGACCTACTTGATCGTGATGGATAAGCTTTTCAATTTGCTGCTGCATTCAGTATGCCAGTATTTTGTTGAGGATTTTTGCATCAATGTTCATCAAGGCTTTTTGTGTGAAAAAAAATTTTTGTGTGTATTTCTTCCAGGTTTTCGTATTAGGAGGATGCTGGCCTCATACAGTGAGTTATGGAGCTCCTTGCTCTCATTTCTTTTGAATAGTTTCAGTAGGAATGGTACCAGCTCTTCTATGTACATCTGGTAGAATTCAGCTGTGATTCCATCTGTTCCTGGGATCTTTTGGTTTGGTAGGCTTTTGCAGGAGCTATGATGAAGGCCTCCAGCCCACCTGAGGTTGCCCTGAAAGCAAGCATAGCCAAGCTGGAGCCCTGAAACTATGTATAGCCAAGCTGGTGGAGAAGCCACCAGACCAGCAGGAACTCAGGTCAGACCAGCCCCATCCATTGGGCTAGACCACACTGTGGCTTTCAGATATTACAGTTTCCCTGGGGCTAAAATCTCCCATGGGTGCAAGTAGAACCTAGGGGAATGGCCTTCTCTGACTGTGCTTTGTTACAGACACTCCTGTACCAAACACTCTGGGCTCCACATCAGTGGGCTTACTGTCTTTACCACTTCTCTAAGCAGTCCTCCCTGCCAAACTGGGTATCTGTGGTAATCAAGGGGTCTCCTCCTGCCAGGATTCCAGAGGCCTGTGGTGAGAATGGTTGTATTCCAGAGACCCTTTCTCCTCACTTTGTTGACTCACCCATTTGCCTGGAGTCATTGGGATGGGAACATGTCCCAGTGTGAGGTAGCTCTTGCCAGGTTCCCAGCTTCCTCCCCCTTCAGCCCAGCTTCTATGTATTCTTTTTATCCTCTCTCCATGCTTTCCCTGTGAAGATTTGTCAGGAATATGCCAGTTGTCTCAGTCCCTTCTTGACAACTGTTACACCCGGCTGTGTCTAGTCAGCAATCTTGCCCTCTCTCCTCTATTTGTTGAATCATAAATTATAAATATGTAATGAATAACTGAAAGAATATTTTTTCTAATTCATGTTTTACTTACTGTAAATAAAATGAAATAAATGCTCACTTGCCTATATTGTGTGATATTGTGCTGGCCTGGAGCCAGAACCTGAGCAACGCTATTTTTATAAAATGCAAAACTGTTTTTAAATAAGTTGCAATGGCTGCCCCATTCTCCTCACAATAACTACTGTTCTTGGCCGCTGTAAATAGAACTGCTAGTTTGTTCTGCAAAATTATGTAAAGCTGCTTACCTTTTCTTATCAGTAATTGCTAAAATCTGTGACTTCTATCACCACCCAGACAATGTGTAAACAAATGTATATCTTGACTTCTGTAAACCACTGAAGTAACAAACAGAATGACAAAAGTCCCCTAGACCTAGGAATGTCCGGAGACCCCCACCCTTGTCTCCGCCCAGGAGGTGAATCACAGAATCCCCTAGACCTTGGAATGTCCGGAAACCCCCGCCCTTGTCTCCGCCCAGGAGGTGAATCACAGAATCCCCTAGCCCTTGGAATGTCCAAAACCTTTTCATCCCCATCCCCACTCTTCACCCCCACTCCCAAGGTGGTTTTTCGGGTATAAAAAATCGTGGCACCTTCCTTTTGGCGCCACAGGTTGGAGAGACGTGAGTCTTCTGTGGTCGCCGGCATAATAAATGACCCTGCAATCTGGCATACTTTTGTCTTGGTGATAACTTTCTACACTCGGTCCAATACAACAATTGTATTTATTATATCACTTTTAACATTATTTATTTATTATAATTTACAAATAAAAATTGTGTGTGTTTATCATGTACATGTGCAACATTGTTTTGAAATATGTATACATTGCTAAATGGCTAAATCAGGCTAATTAAGATATGCATTATTTCACATACTTACATTTTTGGTAATGAGAACACTTGTAATCTACTGTCTTAGCAATTTCAAGATAAAATATATTGTTATTAACTATAGTCACCATTTTGTACAGTAGATCTTTTGAACTTATTCCTCTTATCTAACTAAAATTATATATCCTTTGATATAATCCTATCTAAAATTATATGTCCTTTGACCAACATTTCCCCAATCCACTGTCAGCTGGCCCTAGCCCCTGTTAACCAGTACTCTCCACTCTACTTCTATGAGTTCAACATTTTTAGATTCCATGTGAAGTGAGATCTTGTGGTATTGTCTTTCTGTTCCTGGTTTATTTCACTTAACATGTCTTTGTCACAAATGATAGAATTTTCTTCTTTTTATGTTGAGATTCACTTGGGGCGGCTGGCAAAATATTAGAAAAGGTTAGAAGATTATAGTCTCAAACCTATTGGAAGGCCAAAAGGTTTTGATGGAATGGGCTGATGGCAGCCAGTTCACTATGTTAGAATTTTAAGTCATAGGGTAAAAGATAGGGACAATAAAGCTTCCCCAGTTAAGACTGTTTACCCAACATTCCTTTGTCTCTACTCTAATTTGTTTGCTCATGTAAACTTTGTGCTTGTCCTCTCAGGGGGATGTCAAAGGGGAATTACCCACTAATGGTGTTTACTCTGGGCCCCACAACCTAAAGCTTTTATCATTCGTAAAATCATTCTTTTAACCATGTTAATTATTCACAAGCATGTTGACTTAGAACTTTTGTTATTAAATCTATACTGAATAAATGCAAGGAAGGACCAGGGAGTAGTGGTCAGTTAGCTGCAATTGCCTTCTGAAAGCAGTTGATGACCATCCCTAGCCCATTCAAAACCACTGTACTGGGTGTAAGAGTGCATTCATTCATCTGTCATTGAGTCAGGGTCTGCAGGACAGACCTCTGCCGGTGGTGATCAACGTCTCAGGTGGTGACCCTGATGTGATCAAGGTTTCATGTGGTGACCCTGATGTGTTAAAGGTCTCATTTTTAAAGGCTGGATTCCATTTTGTTTATATACACATTTCATTTACCCATTCATTCATGGATGGACACTTAGGTTGATTCCATATCTTGGCTATTGTGGATAATGCTTCAATGAACATGAGAGTCCAGATATCTCTTCAACACACTGATTTCATTTCCTTTGGCTATTTACCAAGTAGTGGAATTGCTGGATCACATGGTAATTCTATTTTTAATTTTTTGAGGAACCCCCAGACTGTTTTCCATATCGGGGCACTAATTTACATTCCTACAAGCAGTATACAATGGTTCCTTTTTCTCTGCATTCTCTCCAACACTTGTTATGGTTCATCTTTTTTATAACAGCTGTTCTAACATGTATAATGTAATATCTAATTGTGGTTTTAATTTGCATTTCTCTAATGATTGTCAATTTTGAGAATTTCCTCAAAATTTCTCAAGTAGCTGAGATTGCAGGCATGCACCAACATGAATGGCTAAGTTTTGTATTTTAGGTAGAGACAAGGTTTCACCATGTTGGCCAGGCTAGTCTTTAACTCTAACCTCAGGTGGTCTAGCCAACTCAGGCTCCCAAAGTGCTGGGATTACAGGTGTGAGCCATCACACCTAGCCC
Source organism: Cebus imitator (assembly GCF_001604975.1). Lineage (NCBI taxonomy): Eukaryota > Metazoa > Chordata > Mammalia > Primates > Cebidae > Cebus > Cebus imitator. Next base: position 10,976,494 of record NW_016107325.1, read on the forward strand.
TACACATTTTCTCTTTACCCTGTGAATTGTTTCCTTTAGTGTAGTCTTATTTATCTCTTTTTGCTTTCATTGCCTGTATTTTTTAGGTCCTAGCCATAAATTATTAATATCATGGATCCATTCCCCTATGTTTTCTTCTAGTAGTTTCATAGTATCAGGCTTACTCATTTTATTTGATTTTTGTAAATGGTGAGACATAGCAGTCTAGACTTACTCTTCTCTCTATGCACCATTTTTTTCAGCATCATTCATTGAAGACTGTCCTTTCTGCAATGTGTGTTCTTGGCACTGAAGAAAAACAAAATATTTTATTCCAATATATTATTTTTGACATATTTTGACATGGCTGTTCAGATAATCAACATACAGAGGTAGCCTTGTAAAGTTTTCTTTTGTGAGTAAGGTTTGCATCTGTAGAAAATCTGTAGCCAGGCCTTCCCTTATAGGGGATTTAGAAAAAATTAACTTAGAGTCTGACACTTTTAAAGGTCTGAAACAAACATTTACTATCTATTCTCTTTTTGGGCTGCTACCTGTGAGGTTTCATTTAACTTAGAAGGCCATCTTTGCTAGCTGGCCTTCTCTTCTCCCCCTCCCCATAATCCTGTCTTGCCATTATAACCTAATTTATCACTGTACCTATTATTGGCCATGCTCTGAGCCCTCATTTTTTCTGTAACCTTAATATGTTAGATAAACTAATGCACCCTATTGGACAGTTTGTGGTAGTCACTTTGTGATTCTTATCCATGCACATTGATATATTAGTATGCCTTTTATCCTACTAATGTCCTTTTATCAGTTTTTTTTCCAGTGAACTTTTAAAGGGTGAAGGAAAATATTTACTGTTTTAAGGGCCAAATATTTAAACATGTGAAAAGCAGGTGTAGCTAGCTGGAAGGTAGATAATCTAGATCTATAAAAATCAAAGATCCCACTTTTATATTGAATCCTAAGTCCCCCAAGACAGGGAAAGGCCATAGGATCAGACCACACAGTTTCCAGGGTGCATCACACTACAAAGACATTCCCCCAAGGCTGATGGGCAATCCAACACCAATCAGCCAACTTGGAGATCAACCCAATCACTACAGAAGTCTTAATCCTCAATGGCAAGTGTCACTACAACCTCCAAGAGTTCAAAGGTGGTGGCGCATACCTGTAATCCCAGCTACTCAGGAGGCTGGGGCAGGAGAATCACTTGAACCTGGGAAGTGGAGGTTGCGGTGCTGAGATTGAGCCATTGTACTCCAAACTGGGCAAAAAGGGTGAAACTCCATCTCAAAAAATTAAAAGATGAATTTTTGCTTGAATTTCTATGTGTTTGTATATTGCATATCTGGTGCCAGAATGACTTATGAATAAATGAATATTCATTAATTAGGTAAATAAGCCCTATGCTCTTCAAGCTTACATGACTTTATTGATCTCAGATATACAAGTAGTTTTACAATTGTTCATTAAATAAAGTAAAAAAATCTTCATTTAATTTAGACATTTTTACCCAGGCCTATTGGCTAGACAGCTTTGTACTCTATGTTTTAAAGTCAGAAAACTAAATGGATATTAAAAGTTGAAGAAAAATTAGAAATTGTAAGGGGTAATAAATAGTTTATAAAACTTTTATCTTGTATTGAAGCAGTTTTGTTGTCTGGGGAAATACCCAAAATATGTTGTCTCTGACTGAAAAAATAAATGACACAGACACACACAGAAAGCAGGTTAAGGAGCAGAAAGTTTAATATAGACAAAAAAGGAGAGAGAGAGAGAGTGTTTCCTCATACAGAGGAAGCGGGTACCAAAGAGGGTTTCCAGGTTTGGGGCAGGATGCAATTGATTTTATAGAGAGGCTTGACAGGTGGTGTTTGATTTACATAGGGCCCAGGGGATTGGCTTGACCAAGTGTACCATTTAGATACCCCACAAAGACACTGGCCCTCCCACCCTAATCTTTATTATGCAAATGTTGCCTCTACCTGGCCAGTGCAATTACACCCACACACATGGCAGCAAGGAAAAGGAGGAGGAAATTGCCATGTTGAATGTACCTGATTTCCAGGTACTGCTGCTGGCATTTACATATGCAAGCAACTAACTTACCTATGCTTGCAGCTTGGCTTTTCAGGCTGGTTTCTGTTAGAAAACAAATGGTTTGGGGGCTGCTTTTTATTAAAGGCAAATTCCACCTAGAAATCTTTACCTCTGCTAACTGCTTAAAATAACTTCTTTTTAACTCTGATATTAGTATTGTCAATACTTATAAGATTGAATAAATCTGTTTATATGGTTTTATTAAAATTAGCTTTAATATTAATGATATACTGATGCAAAGGTAACATTTTTTCTCAAACAAATTTTTTGTATAGCATTTATAATAAATAGTAAAATATTTTCACTACAGAAAATAAACTAAAAGAGGGGAGTGATTTCCTTATGTTGTCTTTGTTAATTCTTTTGAGTGTTTGGAAAACTGAGTGTGCTTCCTATCAAAGAGAAAAGATTTTGCTTTTTGAAATCTTTGAATTATCACTTTGGCTAAATGAGTGACTTATTTTACAGTGACCTGTGATCTTAATTTGACCAAGTGTTTTAAACCCTTGCTTTTTAGCAAAATTTCCAAAGTCAAATTTAAAATTTCAAATGCAGTCTTTTTGCCATTAAACTAACTTTCTGGACATTATCATCCCTGCAAATCCAAAAGAGGCATCTTAGGCTTCTTCAGTATGTTAAAATTATATAAGAAGCATTGTCAAATAAGAAATGGTGTCTAACTTTCTTTAAGTTATATTTGTATAAATGTATTACTAATATATATTCCAAAATTATATGATATTTCTGAAATTCTAATATATCTTTGTTCATGTTATCAGTAATAATTATAATTATTATGTTAAATTGTTAGAAATAACCAATGTCTTTGTCAATTATGCCTTTAGCTATGTCTATTCTGACTTTTGTTATCCAAAGACAATTATTATTTTACTTTTATTCTTCTCAGAAAGCAGTTTACAATTGGCTACAGTCTAAAATTTGCTGCTTCTTCATGGAAATTCATGGATAGGATTCTAACAAGTCTCTTTGAATACAGGTTTCTGATATCTTGGAGATCATATCATTAGACCAGGTAAAAACTTTAAGAACTTTTACTTAAAAAAAGAAGTTGATGGGCTCATGAATAATGCTAACCAACTGAAGTAAAATAAGAGTTAATTATATAGGACTGAACTGAAAGAGAGCTGAAATGACTTTTATTAATGCCTTCAAAAAAATTACTGCTTTTTTGTTTGTTTTTTGGACTCTTTTTTTTTGTCCTTCAGAACTATTTATAGCTTACAGAATTCAGTACAGTATGCTTTTGTGAGCAAAATTAAAACATTTATCTTCATTCTACTTGATTTCTTCAGAATTCAAAAACTGTTAATTTTTTAACCATTTTTCTCACTTAAACTCACTAGAAATTAATACTCTGTTTGTTTTCAACCATGCAAACTAAAGCTAGACAATTTAAGAAAAACTTTGAGAAAAATCACCACAGCAAATAGATATAGCCTTCATGCTTCTGATATATGGACTACACAGAAAATTCACTTGAAGACCTTTCTGGATTTGAACAATACTCCAGAAAAAAATCTATTTGATTATCCCTAAAATCTAAAGATATTTCATAGACTGTAAAAAAACTTGTATATAGAATATTCCAATCATTACCCTTAGTTTTCCTTCTGTCTGCCTGCATCATATATAGAGGCCTAATCCATCTGCAGTGCCACTTCCTGAATAGGACCCTGGTTTAACCTAATTAAGCTATTCTCAGGTCTAAGAGAATTCAAGAAAATACGGAAATTTAAGAAATATGGTACAATGTATTCAGATTTTATCTTTCTGCTTATTTCCATTTGTTTTTCCATTCTTTTGGTTATCTCAATCAAACAATCTCTAACCCAAATTTCTCCAGAGCTATCAACTTGGCTTTTAGTATGTGAAACTTTTTAAAGTTTCAAAATGGGGACCGAAGAATCTTTGCACATATGTTTATCAAGATATTTTACTCCCAAACATATTTCTTTGACATATTTAGAGACAGCTATTCAGAAAACCAACAAACAGAAGTAGCCCTATTAAACTATCTTTGGTGGGTGAGATTTGCAGCTGTAGAAAATCTGCATTGACGCAGCCAGGCCTTCTCTTATTGGGATTTATAGAAGATTAATTGAGAGTCCAACACCTTTAAAAGTCTGAGACAAATATTTACCATCTATTCCCTTTGAGAGTTGCTGCATGTGAGGTGTCATTTACATAACAAGACTACCTTTGCTAGCCAGGCCTCCTCTTCTCTCCCTTCCATAACTTTTGGGCCACTATAACCTGATTTACCAGCATAACCTGTTTTTGGCCATGTTCTGAGTCCTAATGTTTTCTATAAACTTAAGATGTTATAAAAGCTTATGCACCCCATTGTGGGGGTTTCAAGTAATCGCTCTATGGTTCTCTCTTACATGCACATTAATAAATTTGTGTACCTTTTCTTCAATTAATCTTCTTATGTAAATTGGCTTTTCAGCAAACCTTTACAGGGCAAATAAAAAGGTTTCCCTTGGCCCCTACAGCACCTCTGTTGAAAATGAGTTGGCTATAAATGTGTGTATTTATTTCTAGCTATTCTGTTATACCGGTCTCTGTGTCTGCTTTATGACAGTTTGGGTTACTATAGGTTTATATTATATTTTGAAGTCAGGTGATGGGATGCCTCCAGGTTTGTTCTTTTTGCTCAGGATTGCTTTATCTATCTGGGGTCTTTTGTGGTTTCATACAAATTTTAGGTTTATTTTTTCTATTTCTGTGAAAATTATTGGAATTTTGATAAAGATTGCATTGAACCTTTAGATTCCTTTGGATAATATGAGCATTTTCACAATCTTCTTTAAATACATGCACATGGGATATTTTTTCTGTTTATTGGTGTCTTCTTCAACACTTTTCATCAATGTTTTATAGTTTTCAGTATACAGGTCTTCTACTTAGATAATTTTTTTCCTAATTTCAGGATTTTCTTTTTCAATAGCTAATGTAAATGAGTTGTTTTTTTAAATTTGTTTTTCAGATAATTTGTTGTTAGTGTAAACAAATACGATTGATTTTTGTCTGTTGATTTATATCCTGCAACTTCCCTGAATTTGTTAGGTCTAACATTTTTTTGGTGAAATCTTTAGGGTTTTCTATTTATAAGACCATGTCATCTGTAAACAGGAACAATTTTCCCTTTTTCTTTCAAATTTGGTTGCTTTATGTTTCTTGTCTAGTCAACATTGTTCTTCTAGTACAATATTGACTAGAATTGGCAAGAGTAAATATCCTTGTGTTGTACCTGATCCTCAAGGAACAACTTTCAACTTTATATCATTGAGGATAATTTTAGCTGTGGGTCTGTCATATATGACCTTTATTGTGTTAAGGTACATTCCTTCTACATGTAATTTGTTGAGAATTTTTATGATGAAAAGACGTTACTTTTGTCAAATGCTTCCCCTACATCTATTAAGATAATATGGTTTTTGGCTCTCATTCTGTTAATGATATGTATCACATTTATTCATTTACGTGTGTTGAAACATTTTGGCATCCCATGGATAAACCCTGCTTGGTCATGATGGATTATCTTTCTAATGTGTTACTGAATTAAGTTTGCAAGCATTTGTTGTGGATCTTTGCACGTATGTTTATCAATATATTGGCTTGTAATTTTCTTTTCTTGTAGTGTCCATGTCTGCCTTTGCATTAGGCAAATGCTGGCCTCATAGATGCAGTTTGAAAATATTCCTCTTAAGTTTTTTGGAAGAGTTTTAAAAAGGATTGTTGTTATTCTTTTTTTAAATGTTTGGTAGAATTCTCCTGTGAAGCCATTTGGTTCTTAGAATTTCTCTGATGAAAAAGGTTTTATTATTCATCATTCTTTTTAGTCATTATTAGTCTGTTCAGATTTTCTGTTTCTTTTTAATTTGGTCTTGGTGATTGTCTATATTTTATTTAAAGCCACTAAAAATTAATATTACTCTTTTACATATTTAAAAAACTGTAGCATAGAGTATTGTTCTCAGGTTACATAGCTAGTCACCAACAAAGTCAAAAATTAAACTCAAGCTTTCTTAAAGTTTCTCATAAATGGGATATCTATGTCTCAATATCTGAACAAATGAAAAGTTTATGTCATATCTTTAAACTGGAAAAAAGTTTGTTGATTCAAAAATTTTTCTGTCTTTAGAGGTTACTAAGGTTATTCAATTACTTTCTAAAACAGCCCAGTCATTACAGAGATTCTGTTCAAATTCATCAGCAGATACTTCAATCTTTGATCTCCAGCCATTGATTTAATCCTTCTCAGTCAGAATTTCCTCATATGAAAAATACACTTAATAATAATTTATTTGCAGAGTTTTTAAAAAACAAAATGAAATTATACAAATTCAATTTAACTAACATTTGACAGGTAATTTCCATATGCAGGCACTTTATGCAAAGTGCCTTCCTACAACACAATGCCCAGCACATAGTTGCCACTTAAAAATCAACACATTTCAGCTCACTTGTGTGTTTAACTTAAAAATATTTTTTATAGGCCTAAGTTGCAGTATATTGTATTTCCACTTAGAAGAAGACTCTTAAACTTAATCTATGTAAGATAGAAATGCATCAAAATGTCTATTAATCTAAATGGTTTTTTAGAATTTTTTTATCCTTTTGGTAGTTTTATATATATACACATAATTTTTATGATATGCAAAATGTTAGCCTTTGCTTAAGACAGCAGTTTTCTCATTAAATATTTGGGTTGTAGGAGAATTGAAAATAGAGAACAATATAGTATAGATAAAAGGATTTATATAGGGCTGACATCAACTTGTTGAAAATACAGTACATGTCTTACTGAGTGTGGGGTGTTTTATAATACTGAAGTGACTACATTCCTATGTAGACATGTCTGCATTAACTGGAAAAGATCTACATCTTCCCAGAGGTTTTAAATCCTTTGAAAAATATTTTTAGCATCAATTCTAAGTTGCTATAACAAAGTAGAGTGGCTTAAATAGGATAGAAGTGTACTTTCACAAAACAATCTGCCTGGTCTAGGTCAATGGGACAGCGCTGCTCCACAAGGATGTCTGGTAACCAGGCTCCTTGCATCTTATGCTCTTTGTTTGCAGTTGTAAGCTGGTTGCTGTATGTCTGAATTCCAGCTTACAGAAAAAATAAAAGCAAGTCCAAGGCAAATAATTTAGCTGTAACAAGGGATGCTAAAGTTGTACTTATAACATCCATTCCATTTTTGGGGAAGAACTCAGTCACATAAATGCATATAGCTGCAAGGGAATTATATTCTGTTGTGATCACAGAATAGCAGAATGGGACTCAACATGACAAAATTCTTAGTTCTTTTAAGATTTCTTTTGAGACTTAGTATGTTTTTAAAATACATAAATACTTTTTAGGGTAGAAGACTCTATAAATATGGTATGTAAGTATATATAGTATACAATTGATTATGTTGTTCACTTTATACCTATTTATTAATTTATGACTATCAGCTTCTCATTGAAACTTGGTGCATTCATTGATTATGAGTGATTTTGTTTTCTCTTTGTTATTCTGTCAATATATGGTCTATTCTATCTCTTTCTGGGAAATATGTTAGTGCATGCAAGTTCATAAATACTGTATGTTCTTGTTGAGTTGGTTCCCTCTTTATCACTAGTAATTTTCTGGCCTAAATAATATTGTCTTATTCATATTACCCCACAAAACTTTCTTTTAGTTAGTACTTATTAAAATATCTCTCTTTTAAACTGTATATGAATCACCATGTATATAAAGAAGATGCAGGGCCCTCCTGCCTGAAAAGATACCACTCTGTCTTTTTCTAATTATTATGATTGACTTTGTTGTGATGGCTGTAGCTCACTTTCACATGTCTTCAATGGCTGTTCCAAGTTAATACTGAGATCAAAGCTAGTTTGAGGAATGTATTAGTGATTAAGTAATAATTTTTTTTTTAAAGTTTTCAGTAACGATAAGAACTTTATGAAAATATAAGGATAACTATAATTGTATCTGGAATAACCAATTCTACAGTCACAAATATTTGTGACTTTTTATATGTTGAGAATATATTGAAAGTCATTGACAAAGATGATGCTGTCTGATATAAACCATTGTCCAGCCCCCTGCTCTCTAAATAAACCTTGAAATCTGAATTTTGTTTTCCTAATTCCATCAAAATTGCTCTAAATATGTAAACCATCTAACAGTTAATTGATCAAATTTTACTCAAACTAGATGCAATCTTTGGGAATTCTTTTTTCTTTTTCTTTTTCTTTTCTTTTCTTTTCTTTTCTTTTTTTTTTTTTTTTTTTTTT
>NW_016107325.1:10985586-11010305 GCF_001604975.1 Cebus imitator
AAATAAACAAACAAAAAACAAAAAAAAAAAAAACAGCACTCTCCTTATAATTTTCTTATCTCTTAATGGCACATTCTTTCAACTTCTTTGAGGCCTCCTACTCTGGGTCGAATTCTGTACATGTACAAATTTCTTTTGTATATGTTTATTATTAGTTGTCTATTCACCTCATGGTTTAGCTATGATTCTGAGCAGATGTTATACAAATTTAATTTCCAGACATAGCTTTCCTCCGATTACTTATTCTTGAATGCCAAACTAGGGCCCAACACTTCCACTGACACTTGACACTCAACACAGTCAACACTTCCTTTCTCTTTCTTCCTTTCATTTCTCATTTAGACCTATCAATTCTTCATTTGAAGTATGCTCTTTTTCTTGCTGAAACATACATTTTATTGTGTAAATATCTACTCAGACATTCCATGGAAGGCTGGTGGTCAACATAATTTAATTAGTTTTAAAGACAGTAGACCATGACTTGAATTTTTTTCATTATCATTAATACTAATTTTTCTTTTCCATGACAAACACGCTTGTAATCACCAGTTCTGTAGCATTTTAGACCAATTAATTAAATAGTGAAAACTAAAATACAGTTATTTTAAAATGCTAGTTCATTCTGTGGTTACTATTACAGTTACTGAAAATAAACCTGTAGATAAGCACAAAAAATGAAATATGTGCACCTGATTTAATCATAGGACAACAAGGGTGCTTACCTCTAAGACTTAGTCTCTTTTGAGTTCACACTGCCCATGCTAGAGAGAGCCAGAAAATCACAAAATGTAATTTTTAAAAGGCACACGTATTCTAAATATAAATGTTATTACTGAGGGGTAAACATTAATTACTATTAAGTGTTTTTGAAATGAAGATACTTTGGCATCTAGTATGTAGACTGAAGTCGTTGAGAATAAGTTCTTAAATTGTCTCCTTTTCTTTCCTTTGTTAATTTTCTTATAGTAGTCTATGCTTTTTCTCTGTGCAATATCTGTTTTCTATGGTGTTCATTTATGATAAAGCTATTAGGAGAGCAGAAGCTGACTGTGTCCTTAATGAGCTGGCTGTTAACTTTCCGAGAGTTTATTTTTGTCTGTTCTTACAACGTCTGGTTATAAATTTGTAGCTTATTTAGAGCCTTCCATTCATGTGCATTGTGTCCCCTACTTAAAGGTGAGAACATATGCTTATTAGTTCTATCCATTTGCCAGTGGTATTCTACATATAAAAGCATTTTGCAGTGCTTGAGAAGTATTGCCAGTATGTCAAAAGCTTTAAAAGTGGTTTAATATTTTTTGAGGAAACCATCCTCACCTACTGCATTTTCCCATATTGCCTATTAAATACACCAGCCAACTGGAATCCTTGTTGTGTTCAAGAAATCATTTTAATATAGTGTTACAGTTTAGTTGGTTAATAATGCATTAAGTATCATGGTATTGAAAAAATAATTTCATGGGTTAACTTTTTAGACAGAAGTAGGCTATTATAAATTTTATCTATTGGCCACCTAGGCCCTAGATTAATCAGAAAATAATTTGAGTAGACTAATAGTTACATATATATATATATATATATATATATATATATATATACATAATTCTTATTGAACGGAAAGTTACTAATAGATATAAAATATAGCATGTCATAAGAAGCACATTTAAGAAAAAATAAAGGATAAATTAGTAATGTAAATCAAGCAATTCAAAAACTTTAGGATTCTGCCAAATTATCTAAGAATGAAGTAATAAATTGAGATGCTTTAAAATAAAATGTATAAATCTTCTGCCTTGCAAATTTGGGTTTAAAAATCTATAAATTATTTCATGCATTTAAAAATATTCTTAGCTTTGATTATAAATAAAACTGAAATTGAATACATTAGTAGAACGGGGTTGTAATCTGGGCTCTGTTACTAAAAAGCATAATTTTTCTGGGTCTCAGTTTCTTTCCTCATTCAGAAAATGGCAGAGTGAATCAGAGGTCATAGAATGGCAGTCTGTGATTTTCTAGTATGTGAATCCAAATGTCTCTCTGTTCAGCAATCATCACTCTGTTTATTTATCCTAGATGATAATCTGATGAAATTAAGATTATCTCAATGGTCTCTTTGTAAGGAAGAATTTGTTGTGCATACACCCATGTGATCACTTGAGACACATTAAGAAACCTCAGTGATAAAAGCAAGATTCTGGTTACCTGAAACTTGACACTTGTCCCACATATATTACTAAGCATCATATCAGCCCTTTCCCCTCCCTCCCAGTTGTGGCCATATTGGTAGCTTTCTCTGTAAATTTCTAGATCGGTCATCCTTAACATAGGCTTTAGTCAGGCATTATACAAGAAAAACTCTAGCTAATATAAATGTCCATTTCTCTTTGAGTAAAAATAATCAGTGACCTCTAAAAGCAACAGAATTTTGATAGAGAGGTGGAGTACTTTTCACAGATAAGTTGATTCACCCATTAACAATATGTCCTTGATATCATTTTCAGATATATGCTTTCTTGATTTTGGCAACTTGCAGATGTTGCAAGGGAATGCCATCAGCAGACTTGTCCTTTTGATATACAATAGTTCCAGAATGTCCTACATGTATTATCACATGACTTAATCAAAGTCTGTAAATTTCAGGAAGTGAAGAGTAAATCCATGTACTATGACTTTGTTGCCACTTTGTTAAATATTGCTGGCTGTGACAGTCATTTTATTCTTTGGAGACAGACTAAATGCAGGTGTTGTGATTCAGGAATATAATTAGTATTCTTATTATCATTCATTGCAAGTCACCCATAATTTATTCTGACTCACTAAATTTATGTGAGGTGCCCATCAGAATGTAAGCTCTGGACATATTTTGATGTATGTACATTTTCTAGCTCCTCAGTCACCTGTTGAAATAAACTAAAAGTAGGCTTTCTCATATCTACTTTGTTTTAATCTGTAATTATAATTTTCTAAAACATTTTAAGGATTTTGTATACTGGTTAAGTAGTAAAATATGTCTTAGTCATTGTGAAATAAAATATAATATTTATTTAAAGTTTCCTATGTTTGTAAAGGGTGTCCCATTTTGCAAAGCAGTTTTGCTGAATTGATTGGTCCCATTTAATATTCACAGTAGCCCTCAGAGATGCACTGAAATATTGTTCACATTTTATAAATGAAGATACCAGTACTCAGAGAGAACAAGTGACTCAGCCATCATCAGCTCCTGTGTGGCAGTGCAACCCCTTTCTGATGTCCATCTCAATATTCTTTCTGTTACACTTCCTCCAGCAGTGCATATCAGAAACCATACACATAAAGCAAGTATAGAGAAAGTGGCTCTAAAATGTTAGTGTACATTAAAATCACCCAGAAGGCTTGTTCTAAATGCTTCATTGTTTCCCAGCCCCTAAAGATAATGCTTTAAAACATTTTGGATCGGTACTAGAATTGACATTAAATAAATACTTCTGGATATTCCATGGCAAGATGTTAGAAAATTACATGTCAAATTCTGATTTATAAACATGTACCTGAAATCTTTACTAGCTTAAAAATTAGCTCATACAAGAAACTATATTATTTGAGTAGAACAAGAATACTTATCTTGGATAGGTTTTATGCCTATGTGTGTGGTCTTGAGTTTTACATGAAAAACACAAGTCAGATTAATTAACAAATCATTTATGCTGTCTCTTGATTCCATTACTTCATAGCCTCAAGCAGTAGAGGCAATACTCCTTTTTGAAGCACATTCTTGAATGCCTGAGATTAAATAGAATATCTCTGAGCCATAATTTCTATTCTCTTTCCTTTTCTTTCTACTCCTTCCTCACTGTAAATAAGAGATTTACAGTAAGATTTAAAATAAAAAGCATTTTGAAGAGTACTTAAAATGGAAAATAACAGCATGTTTTTATATCCCTGATGTAAAGGTATAAATCTTTTAAGGAAATTCTGTTTTATTATTAAACTATAAAATAGGAGGAAACATAAAGTGTTAGTTCTCCTTAGCTGTCTCATCACTATTGCTGTATCCACTGTATCCTGAGTTAGAGGTAGGAAGAAAAATGCAAAGAAATGTGAAGTGCATATGTGTGTGTGCGTGCGTACGTGCGTGTGTGTGTGTGTGTATAAAACTGCTGCTACCAGAAAATGAAAAACAAATCTCCATTTTATTCAGAATATTGAACCCGTTATTACTTTGCTTGTGGTAAGTAAAGAAATTACCTGTGTAATGTACTTTCTCTGTCTAAATTAAGCAAAGCTCCAAAAGCATAAGTGTTAAAAATAAAGGACCTGCAGTGTTCCACTCCCAACATGAAGAACCAAGGAGCTCCATGGACCTGTTCCCCAGTGAAACTGGTAAAGAATACCTAGAAAACAAAACAAAACAACCAGTTAAATTTCTGGAAATGACCAGAAAGGCATAAAGCAATTGAAGAAATATTTATTCAAGAAAATCTACTAAAACTCCATAAGAAATGTGAGAGACCATGGTATGTGAACCAACCCTTACACTTGCAGGTCAGCCATCATTCTGATGGGTACATAAGGCCCTCTCTTCTGCCACCTATCAATTACAGTGCTATGTCCTGAGGAGGTACAGGACATTAGCATTTCTCTTCCTACCTAAGCCACTTGTTGCAGAAGCTAAGTTCTAGATGAATGGAGATCTTCCACTCAGCTCCCACTCAGAAAATAAAGGCTGTATCTTGGGCATGGCATTGCTGAGAATATGGAACCCAAATTACCTTGGCTCTGGTTCACAGATGGGGGATTCAATACTAAGAGAAGCAAGCTTAGAGACCTGGGGTCCCCTCATCCACCAACTGCTCAGCTTCTAAAGCAGGTGTAACTCAGAGAGAAGCATGCTATTGTCTTCTTCTGCAGCACAAGAGAATAGGCTCAGGGATTTTGCTTTGGGGAAGAAGCAGAACTGAGAGCTCTACATTTCTTCCTAATGGAACTGACTTCTTTTGCGACAGTGTGTGGAGAAGTTCAAGTGTAAAGGCACTTTGAAAATTAGTGGAAGTTATGGTGAAAGGCCATTGGGAGGACACTGATATTGGAGATATAGGTTAACCTATAGGCCAGCTAGTTGCACAGCAACAGGGAGAAAGACAATTAGGAAGCACACACTAGGGGTCTCAAACACTATCTTGGGGAACTAATCCTTCCAGAGTCTGAATTGCATTGGTTAAATCTGTGAAGCCAATTATCCATTAAATAAATTAGAAGAAATGAGGAAATTTCTAGAAAGACACAAACCACTGCTTCAACAAGAAATTGATAACCTGAATACACTTGTTATATAACAAGTAAAGAGATTAAATTAGTAATTTTAACAACTTTCAACATTAAAGCCCAGGCTTAGATGGCTTGATTTGAAAGCGAAAAGACAAAAACATGACTGCCTGGAGGCAGAGATCATTGGGGGCCACAGTAGACTTTGTCCACCACAAAGTTTATCACTTTATAGTACTGCTGCTTCCGTGGCATAAGAGGAATAAAAGGACACTGTTAAGTTGGCCTCTGGAATTCATCTCGAGTTCAGTGGGACCTGTCAGTTGCATCTAAGGTTATAGCATGTATTCATTTTCTTTATTTGCTTGTATTTTGTTGCTTTGTTTTTGGTTTTGCTTGATGCTTGAAAAAGCTAATACATAAGAAAGGTCCATGTTTTCTGAGCCTATGTGGATATTTATCTTGATAACCTGTCAAGGACTAACCAGAACAAAGAATCCTCATGATTTCCTATGATTTCCTTTAGATGAAAACTAATGTGGAGAATACGCATCTGATTATAATGGAATAGTTCCACAAACAGCGCCACACTTATCAATATCATGTGCCGCTTCATGTTATTGTTGTATTTAGATTTGCTTCTCATGGATGTTCCTCTTGTATCCTCACCTAAACTATAAGCCAGTCACACCTTTTCTCATTTTTTGAAGTAAAGACTAACACCTTAAGTCTACTAGGCCCTCTAATATTTATCAAACATCTTTCTGTGAGTTAGGCCTATAAAACCCCCTTGGTATCTTGTCTTCCAAGGTAGACTTTTTGTAAGTCAGTCTTCTGAGCTTCAGATAAATCTTCATGAGAAATGCTGAAGCTACACTTAAGGAGAATTAAGTGTTCAAAACGTGTTAGTCTGTTTCGTACCCAGAGATGAGCCTCAAATGTATTTTACCTCACTTCTGGTCATCTCATTTTATTATTTCTTTTTGTTGTTCCTGGGGCATACTTAGTAGCTCACTGAGTTTTGCTATATATGTCTCTCAAGTGAGAAAAACCTCATCCAACCCATAAAGTATAAAAATATATAAAATCTAATAATTTGTATATATTTTTTATGACCTGGGAACCTTCTAATTTTTAATATGGGTATTTACAACTGCAAATTTCCCTCCAGAATGTCTTTTACTGCATCTTGAAATTTTTGGTATATTGTATCCTCTTCATTTCCAAGCATCTTTTATATATATATATATATATATATATATATATACACACACACAAAGCTGATACCATGAATTTACCCATCCATCTCAATTTCTGAAGGTGCTGAGGTCAATTTCTGTTGTAAGGCAGACATGTTGTTTTTTAAAGATTTGCAAAGTTTTTATTTTAAAATATGTCTCCAAATTTAAAGTCTTGAGCACCTATACTGGCTCAAAAATGTCAAGCTAGCAAGAAATATAACTTTGTCCTTTTCTGTAACTCAACTTAATTTCTATCTCAAATACATATCTTACTTAGATAGAATAAATTTGTTATAAATCAATTTAAGATGCCTTCTTTCCCAGTCTTTTGCTCATATAACAGTGTCTATTGGCATGGGAAATGAGGTTAGAGTTGGGATCTTCTCCAAGGTAGCATCTTTTCTGCGACAATCTATATAAAACTGCCCTTCTATTTTTTAGTAGAAGAAGTAGATTTCATGAATCCAATGTCCCCGCTGTAAAAGTAGAAGGAGCTAGATATATTATAAACATAATATTATATATATATAAGTGCCATAGAAGCAATGATGGACTTTAATTCTGAAAGAAGACTTCTGGAATGAGCTGATTATTGCTGGTCATTTTCTTCTCAGTGGATAGTTGCTACTTCTCAGTATAGAGCAAAGTTTGTGACTGACTTACTCAGAGAAACCCTATGGAAGAAAAGAGAGGCCCATGCATGAGGTTCTGAGGTTGAGTGTGGCTGGTGTAACCGATAAAGCACTTAACACCTTCAAGAATCTGAGCCAAGTTTCCCTTTGGGGAATTTGCTGACTTCTGAGGCTGCATACAGGAGTATGGGGAGGCTATGCTGACAGCTGCTAAAAGGTAGATCCATGTCTACTATTTCATGTTGCTTAAGAGCCAAAGTTCCATCAGAAGGTCCTTCCTAAAATAAATAGCTATCTCCCTCTAAAGACAAAGCATGCCAGATTTTGAAATTGCAACAGATAATGCAATTTCAATCAAAACCACAGGGTCATTGTTGTTGTTGAAATTGGCAAATTTATTCTAAAACCTATGTGGGATTTTACATGAAATATAAATAGAAATATAGATTATTATCCTCTAATATTGTAGAATATTATTATATAGAAGTTTACATGGAATTGCTAAGCAAGAGAAAAGAAGAGGAGGAGAAAGAGGAAAAGGAAGAGAAAGAGGCCAAGGGGGGAAAAAAGGTAGCTACAATACTTACGCCTGCTAGATAGTAAACTAACTATAAAACTGCAGTAATTAAAAAAGTATAATATTGATATAAGCAGAACAAAACAAAAGAGAACTTAAAAAGAACTTCCACATACACAGCCACATATAAATTCATTATTTCAATTCATGTGGAAGAAATAATAATCTTTTCAATGGGAAAAAATAATCTTTTCAATATGGAAGTTCAGGTGAATATATATATAGAAAAAAATAAACCTTGACCCTTTCTTCACACTACACAAAAACTTTATTTGAGGTAGATCAAATACTCACATCTGAAAAGGAAAACAAAATAATTCTATAAAACATAAGAGAATGTAGTTATTAACTTGAACAGAAAAGATTTTCTAAACAAACAGGATAAAAAGAGCACTAATCACAAGTACACTAAGTACATATATGTAGTACATATATTTAGTACATATATGGAAATCATAGTCACAATATATACATCTGACTTGGATCTCACCTGGAGTACATAAAACACCTTGATACTATTAAGAAAAAAGCCCATTTTCTTTGTTTTTTGTTGTTTTAAAATTATTTTTGTTGAGATAAAAATAATAAAACAAAATTGAGTATTAATATATTAACCATTTAAATTGTTAAATTTAGTGTGTGTTTGTACATTCACCACCTAGGCGTGGCAATCATCACTACTTGGCAACCATCACGACTCCCAAGTAGCAGAACAATTTTATCACTTTAAAAAGAAACTGCACACCCATTCAGCAGCCAAGTCTCTTTCTCTGATCCCTTAGCCCCTGGCAACTACTATTTCACTTTTTGTTTCTATTTATCTATTCTGATAATTTCAAACTAACATAATAATACAAAATGTGTCTTTCTGCATTGAATTTCTTCCCTTTAAGAATGTTATTATTAATGCATGTTTTAGTATCTATCAGCACTTTCTTTTTAATGCTGAATAATATTCCATTGTATGAGTATACCATACTTTCTTTATCTGGTATTCATTGATAGATATTTGGGATATTTTCACTTTTTGGTAATTAATAACAATGCTTCCATAAATATTTGTATACAACTTTTTATGTGGACATATGTTTTGTTCATTTTTAACTTTTATGTTAGGTTTGGGAGGTACACATGAAGGTATGTCACACAAACATGTAACAAACATACATAGGTAAACATGTGTCATGGGGATTTGTTGCATATAATATTTCACCACTGAGATATTAAGCCTTATAATAGCTTATATAACCCAAGGTATATAAGCCCAACAGTTATTTTTTCTGCTCCTCTCCCTCCTCCTACCTGTATCTGTTGTTAGCTTCTTTGCATTCATAAGTTCTTATGATTTAGCTCCTACTTGTAAGTAAGAACCTGCAGTATTTGGTTTTCTGTGTTAGTTTGCTAAGGATAATAGTCTCCAGGTCCATCCATGTTCCCATGAAAGACAATCTCATTGTTATGACTGCATAGTATTCCATGGTAAGGCAGAAATCAAAAATTTATTTGAGAATAATGAGAACAAATATATAACATATCAGAATCTCTGGGACATAGCTAAGGCAGTGTTAAGAGGGAAATTAATAGCACTAAACGCCCACATCAAAAAGTTAAAGTGATTGCAAATTAACAACCTAATTCACAACTTAAAGAATTAGAGAAGCAAGAAAAAACCCCAAAGGTAGCTGAAAACAAGAAATAGCAAAAATCAGGGCTGAACTGAAGGCAATCAAGACACATGCAAAAACCATTCAAAAGATCAATGAATCCAAGAATTGGATTATTGAAAAAAAATTAATAAAATAGGCTACTAGCTAGACTTAAAAAAAAAAGAGAGAAGATCCAGATAAAAACGATTAGAAATGATAAAGAAATATTACTTCTGATCCCACAGAAATAAAAACAACCATCAGAAACTACTACAAACACCTCTATGCACATAAACTAGAAAACCTAGAATAAATTGATAAGTTCCTGAACACATATACCATCCCAAAACTGAGCCAGGAAGAAATTGATTCACTGGACAGACGAATATGAGCTCCAGAATTGAATCAGTAATAAATATCCTACCAACCAAAAAAAGTCCCGACCCTGATGTGTTCACTGCTGAATGCTATTGGATATACAAAGAAGAGCTGGTAACATTCCTACAGAAACTATTCCAAAATATTGAGGAGGATTCACTACTTCCCAACTCATTCCGAGGCCAGCATCATCTTGATACTAAACCTGGCAGAAACACAACAACAACAAAAAACTTCAGGTCAATATCTTTGATGAACATTGATGCAAAAATCCTCAACAAAATACTTGCAAACCGAATCCAACAGCACATCAAAAACTAATTCACCATAATAAAGTAGGCTTCATCCACAGGATGAAAGGTTGGTTCAATATATACAAATCAATAAATGTGATGCATCACATAAACCGAACTAGAGACAAAACCCACGATTATCATAGTAGACGGAGAAAATCTTTTGATACAATTCAATATCTCTTCATGTTAAAAACTCTCAATAAACTACGTATTGAAGGAACATATCTCAGGATAGTAAGAGTCATCTGTGACAAACCCACAGCCAACATTGCACTGAATCGGCAAAAGCTAAAAGCATTCCCATTAACAACCGGCACAAGACGCCCTCTCTCACCACTTTTATTTAAGGATGCCCTCTCTCACCACTCTTATTCAACATAGTATTAGAAGCCCTAGCTAGAGCAATTGGGCAAGAGAAAGAAATAAAGGGCATCCAAATAGAAAGAGAGGATGTCAAACAACCTCTGTTTGCATATGGCATGATTCTGTATTTAGAAAACCCCATTGTCTCAGCCCCAAAGCTCCTCCATCTTATAAACAACTTCAGCAATGTTGCAGGATACAAAATCAATGTACAAAAATCATTAGCATTCCTATACACCAACAACAGCAAAACTGAGAGCCAAATCATAAAGGCAGTCCCATTCACAATTGCCACAAAAAGAATAAAATATCTAGGAATACAGCTAACCCTGGAGGTGAAAAATCTGTACAATGCGAATTACAAAACACTCCTCAAAGAAATCAGAGAAGACACAAACAAATGGAAAAATATCCCATTCTCATGTATAGGAAAAATCAATATTATTAAAATGGCTATATTGACCAAAGTAATTTAAAGATTAAATGCTATTCCTATTAAAATAATAATGACATTCTTCACAGAACTAGAAAAACCTATTCCAAAAATAATACGGAACCAAAAGGCCCCCTAAAAGCCAAAGTAATCCTAAGTAAAAAGAACAAAGCTGGAGGCATCACATTACTCAACTTCAAACTACACTAGAAGACTAGAGTAACCAAAACAGCATGGAACAAGATACAAAAACAGGCACAAAGACCAATAGAACAAAATGGAGAGCCCAGAAGTAAGGCTGTACATCTAGGGTCATCTGATCTTTGACAAAGCTGACAAATACAACAATGGTGAAAAGACTCCTTATTCAATAAATGGTGCTGGGATAATTGACTAGCCATATGCAGACAACTGAAGCTGGACCCTTTCCTTACACCATATACAGAAATCAACTCAAGATGGATTAAAGACTTAAATGTAAAACCCAAACTATAAAAACCTTGGAAGATAACCTAGGCAATACCATCCTGGACATAGGAACAGGCAAAGATTTCATGACAAAGGAATCAAAAGCAATCCCAACAAAAGCAAAAATTGACAAGTGGGATCTAATTAAACTTAAGACCTTCTGCACAGCAAAACAGAAACAAAAACTAAACAAACAAAAAACAGTCAACAGTAAACAGACAACCTACAGAATGGGAGAAAATATTTGCAAACTATGCATCTGACCAAGGACTAATATCCAGCAACTATAAGGAACTTAAATAAATTTGAAAGAGAAAAACAATGCTGTTAAAAAGTGGGCAAAGGACATGAATAGTCACTTCTCAAAAGAAAACATACATGCAACCAACATGTATATGAAAAAAAGCTCAATATCACTGATCGTTAGAGAAATGCAAATCAAAACCACAATGAGATGCCATTTCATTCAGAATGGCTGTTATTGAAAAGTCAAAAAATAAAAGATGCTGGTGAAATTGCAGAGAAAAGAGAACACTTACTGACTGTTGGAGGGAGTGTAAATTAGTTCATCCATTGTGGAAAGCTGTATGGTGATTCCTCAAACAGCTAAAAGGAGAACTGCCATTCAACCCAGCAATCCCATTACTTGGTATATACCCAGACGAACATAAATCATTCTGTCATGAAGACATGCACATGAATGCTCATTGCATCACTTTTCACAATAGCAAAGGCTTAGAATCAACCTAAATGCCCATCAATGACAGACTGGCCAATTTTTTTTTTATAATAGGTCAAAGATTAATAGCCGTTTCCAAAATAAGATATCTAAATTGTCCACAAGTATTTAAAATTTTTCAACATCGTTTTTTATCAGTGAAATAAAAATTAAAATGGCAATAGGATACAATTAACATCCCAAACACACTGATTAAAGTGAAAAACACAGACAATAGCAAGTGTTAACAAGGGATTTAGAGCAACTGGAAAACTGGATACATTGTTGATAAGATGTAAATTTGTAAGCACTTTGGAAAACTATTAGGAAGATTTAAAAATAAATGTATATATACTTTAGACCCCAAAATTTCACTCCTGTGTATATACTCAAGAAAATGAATGTGATTTTCTACTAGCAGACACCTATGATAATTTTCGTTGAAGCTTTTTACATAAGAACCCTAAAGTGAAAACAATTCTACTATTAATAGGAGAATGTAAACATAAATTGTGATTTAGTGGACAAGGGCAGAGTATACAACAATCAAAAAGAATAATTTTTTGGAGCAGAGAGCAATGTGTTATAGCAGTGACCAATTGCTATTCCAAACACCACAGATTAATCTCTTAGACATAATAGGTATGAAATAAAAGAAATCAGAGATTTCCAGCCAACCAGAGCATCTGATTCTATTTAGGTGAAATTCAAAAACACATAAACTTGTTCTATGGCAATAGAGGTCAGAATATATGTACTTTTGAGGGACAGGGTATAGACTATCACTTGAAATGAAGCATGAGAAAGAGCAATGTGCTATTGAAAACGATTCATATTGTGACCTGGATGGTGGGTGCCCTGGTAAATACATAGTTACAAACCCATAGTAAATTCCCTCCAGTGCCTTGCTTGGTGTTTGATTGTTCACTCAGGGCATTCATGAAGCCTTAGTATTATCCATAAAATCCCTTTAGGTCCTGAAATACTCTTCTGTCTCATTACATGTGACTGGGATACACATGAATAACTCCTGCCAGAGGTGTGGAAGACACTGAGACGCTATTCTAGACCCTCTGGTACAGGTGGAGGGTGTCCAGGTTCTTAGCATTTCAAAGAATTGAACAAAATGTGCAAACAAAGCAATGAAAAGAAAGGCACAGATTTACTGAAATGAAAATACACTCCACAGAATGGGAGCATGCCAGAGCAAGCGGCTCAAGAGCACTGGTTACAGAATTTTCTGAGGTTTAATTATCAGCAGAGTTTTCCCATTGATTATTTGGCATACACTCTATGCAAATGAGGAGGATGTTTCCTGACATCGCAAAGTGTAGTTGCAAAGTTATTTACTTGAGCATAGAAAGTAGGGGTTTTTCCGTTTGATTTAGTTCTTTAGTTCTTAAGTTCCCTGCCTCCAGATCCTATTCTCCTGCCTCACCTCTACGTGTAACAACTCAGCTATTTTCTGTTTTTTTCAGCCTCAAAGCATGCTTCACCTAGGGGGCAGTATCCAGTGCCCCCCAGTCAGAGATTCCTTAATGATCACACACTCATGGCTTTTCTTCTTCATTGCCCTCTTGCTTTCCACAGGGATTCTGTTTATACTCTCCAAGTGATAACCCTTTTCCACTTGTGCACTGTTCTTCAAAATCTATTGCCTATGCCTTGAGTGCTTTTAATATTTTTTTTCTAGAATTTAAAATTTTAAAGGCCTTTATTTTCTGTTGTCATATCCTTTCACTAAACAAAGAGGTAGTCTAGTTTTCTGAATGCAGTGAAGGGACATACGCTATAAGAAAACATGTAAGTGTTCTAAGTATACATCTTAACAGATAACTATTAAAAAGTTCATTATTTTATTTGCATAGATAGGCTACTTTTAAAACATCTATTAATAGGCAAGATTTTATATTTGAACTCCAAATTAAATGCCCCCAGAATTTTATGTCAAACAATTATCCAGTGTGTAATTTCACATTTGTAAAAATGTGTAAAAAAATCCCAGCATATAGATAGATGATTGATAGATTATCATAGATAGACAGACAGACAGACAGATAGATAGATGTAAATAGTTGATTCTTTTTTTAAAGTGGTTATAGCACCTTATTTCCCCTAGTATTTGTGTGTTAATCTTAAAGGAGAGATGCACGTAGAAGTCATGACAGAATTGAAATGTGAGCTCCTACGTTAGGACTGGGCATGGAGAAGCCACTCTTCATGATACTAGCAACGATTTGGCAGTTGGGAAAAATAACCCTGAGGAGCTATACAAGTGTCTCTTGACTTACAGATTTCTGGGCTGGGATGCTGCATGCCTTTTACTTAGGCCTTCTAGAAGATTGGGGCCACATACCATAAGGTAGTAAAGTAGTATGTAGTATCTAGGGATATTAGCTATTAATGAAAATGTATGCACCCAAGTAGAAGTATCTAGGGATACTAGATCTAGTAGTATCTAAAGTAGTGGTAGTATCAAGGGATACTAGATATCAATGCAAATGTATTTACCTGAGTATCTCATTGACTTAACAGAACCTAGGGCTGGCATGTAGGGTGCCTTTTACTATGTTATCCATGCAGATATGAGTACCATGAAGAAAAGACTACTAGTTATACGCCAAAATTTGCTTTCTTTTTGTCCTGGGCAAATAGACAGACTGCATTCCAGAAGCTCTCTTATTTTCAAGGAACTAGATGCAAGTCAAGGGAATGTCACTGAAGTTACGAGGGTCATTTCTGGGTGTGTTCCCCCAAAATATTTCTCTATATATTTCTCCATGCTATTCCCCCTTTCCGGACAACCACCAGCTGAGAAGAAGATGACCCCCCAAGGCAACTTTGAAGCCATGCATTGAAGAGCCACAGAGCTTCAGGCACCCTAGACACCAGGTTAAACAGATACCTCCCACTAACAAGATACGTGAACTAGTCTTTTGCAAGAACACGAGTGCACTTTTATTGTATCTGTGCCTTTACATTTTCAAGTCTTCTTCCTACTCCTAGCATTACTCTAACTGATTTAAGTGGAAAGAGTAATGGTAAAATGATCAGAAAAATCTGTGCTCTCAGCCCAGTTTTACCACTGTCTGCCTCTGCATGGTGATGAACAACACACATTACTCCTTAGGATGGGAATTTTATTATTATATAATGAAGGTAATAGACCAATGATCTAGAACCTTCCTTGTCATTTCCACATTGTGGATGAGATATTTTATTAAATTGTGACAACATGGCATCTTTGTATTCTAATGCAAGGAGAGTACAGTATTTGATATTTGTCATTGGTCAGCAGCTATATGTCCATTTTTTAAAAAGTAAAAAGTAAATCCTTAATGACCTTATAGGGATATCAGCTTCTACTCTTTTTTTGAATTTCAAACAACTGCCTGGTATACAAGGTAACTCACTTGCTGCATTGGCTCTTCTTTCTTTCTCTTTCTTTCTTTCTTTCTTTCTTTCTTTCTTTCTTTCTTTCTTTCTTTTTCTTTTCTTCTTTCTTTCTTTCTTTCTTTTCTTTCTTTCTTTCTTTCTTCTTTCCTTATTTCTTTCTCTCTTCTTTCCTTATTTCTTTCTCTCTCTCTCTCTCTCCTTTCTTTCTTTCATCTTGTTCTGTAGCCCAAGCTGGAGTGCAGTGGCACGATGTTGGCTCACTGCAACCTCCGCCTCCTGGATTCAAGTGTTTCTCCTGCCACAAACTCCCGAGTAGCTGGTACTACAGGTGCGTGCCACCATGCCTGGCTAATTTTTGTATTTTTAGTAGAAATGAGGTTTCACCGTGTTAGCCAAGATGGTCTCCTGACCTCATGATCTGCCCCCCTTGCCCTCCCAAAGTGCTGGGATTATAGGCATGAGCTACTACACCCTACTAGATAAATAGATAGATATAGATTGAGATAGAGATAGATTTGTATATATCATTTATATATATATACATTTACAAATATATAAATTTGCTCTCTAATAAATAAGATTTATCCAAAGCATAACAAGAAGTTGTTACCATATTAAAGTTATTGCTTCCATCTGCACTGTTTATTACAATAAGGAAAAATGTGCTTAAACAAAATATTCGTGTGCCTGGCCTCTGTGAAAAGGGAATTTTATTTCTTTTAAAAGTTTGAGTGAAAATGATTTTTACCACTTTTGAGTTATGTGAGGATCCCAAAATAATTTCTTTTCCTAAGGAAAAAAAAATTGCTCATATCTTCTCTAGCTCATCTTATAAATAAAATCAGAAAGACATAATGCCAGTCTTTGAAACAGGTTTTCTCTATGTATTATAAGTAACTGCAATGGGTAGAAAAATGCATGCATGTTAACAGAGCTGGATTGACCCAACTTTAGCTTTCTTCCTGTTCTCTGGGAAGATTTTCAAGGGTTTATGTTACTTTTGACACTTATGCACTTGACACAGTCTCATTATAATCCTTTCCAGTTAAAGCATCAATCAAATGGATAATCTTAAGAATCAGCATTGTTTAGAATATAGTAAATATTTTAAATGTACAATTGTTCTTCAAAATAATCCTTGCTATGAAATAGAAAAGCTAACATATACATGTTTTATAAATTGCGATGTGTCCTTGATTAAAAAGCAAAGAAACCAAACACTGAAAATGGTAGAAGAGGAACTGATGACTTTTCTTCAAAGCACACATAGTTGACTGCTCAATGAGGTAGCATTACTGGTAAAGGAACTTTACTGCCTACACTTTTCCATTACTTTCATTTTTCTGAATTACTATATTTTTCTCTTCACATGCAATTTTGAACAGCTCACTAAGGACAATTGGTCATTTTTTACTGTGTAAGTCATTCAATTTTATAGCATTCGGAAATACTTTTAACTCTCTTCCATTTGTATAGCTGAAAAATACAAAGTTTGCAGAACTACTGAAATCTGAAGAGTAAAATAATGCTGGGTATATGTAATAGAATAAATTACTCTGGCCCCCTGTATAGTGTTAATTATTTCAACCAGTAGAAGCAGAAGAATCACTTTCTTATATTTGCTCAGATCAGATACGACAAAATATGTAGATAATGTATGTTTTTTACTCCAATGCCTTCTAATTAAGACAAAGTAGGCAAATATCTACAAATCTTTGGTCAGTATTTGTTTTTGTAATGAAAATTGGGAAAACGAGTCATCCTTCCAAATAATTGTTGTTATTCTCTTACAACAGTCCAACTAAAACTTATTATAAATAATTTGTATCTTTCAGGTCAAATTTCACATTTTTTTACTTCTTAATCTCTCTCCTTGAGTGTGATTTAAATAAAACGTATCTCAACTTCAGAGAAAAAAATCAGTCCTGTAAATTTACCACTTGCTGTAGTCTCGAAGATAATATGCACACTGTCCAATATTATGGCAGAGGGAGAAAATGAAAAGAATACTTGAAAGCACAATAATATTTATAAACTGAAAATTCATCCAAATGCTTTTGCACATTCAATTTTTTGTATATAATATACATGAAGAGGATAGTCAGGGCATTAAAGCCTTCCGTGGATAGAGAATGGCTACAGCTGTACTAGAAGAAGAATAGAAGAAATCAATGAACACATTTTTAAATTCTCTTGGCTGGTGGGAAAAACCTATCTTTAACTGCCAGAACTACTGTCACCAGACTGAGGGGTAGCAATAAATTGAAGCATCATGTTACTTCGTATTAGTTTATAAGTTATTAGTTAAGCTGCTTTAAAGAAATATTTGCTGGATTCCTTTTATGGGATGACAGTTTATTTTTACTAATTCCATCAAACAGAATATTTCCCCTTCATTCTGCACTTTGTAGGTCTCCACCAACTCCATAAGATAGAGCAAATGGAAATCATTCCTTCCTGAAACGTCTAGAGATCACGTTACCATCAGTCACAGACATGTGGCAAATGTTCCCAGAGTAGGAGGAATTAAACAAGATCAAAAAGTGCATGGCTTCAGACTCTCAACTAGATAATTTGCAAGTTTCACAGCAGAGTAACTTAAAATGATTTTCACCAACACTTTTAAATGCATCATGTGACTTTTATAATCTACATACTTTTGTATATTTTTGTTCTTGAATATATGTTAGTATTTAATTTTAAACTAGGTTTTTAGTTATAAAAGCAATATACAAACATGCCAACAAAATCAAATAGTGCAGGAATATAACATTGCAAATCTGTCTTTCTATCTCTATGATTAACAGTTTCTCTTCCCAAAGATAATGGCTGTCATCAGCCTTTTTTTTTTTTTTTTGTATCTTTACCAAAACATTTTTATGTACCTTCAGATATGTGGGTTGCATTTGTATGAATAATTTTAGATTAAAACAATCATGCTCTGTGTACTCTGATGAACCTTGCAGTTATTGGTTATACTCTAAGAATAACTTGTACCTACAGTTATTTATTTATTTATTTATTTATTTAAGATGGAGTTTTGTTTTAGTTGTCCAGGTTGGAGTGCAATGGTACAGTCTCTGCTCACCGTAACCTCCGCCTTCTGGGTTCAAGTGATTCTCCTGCCTCAGCCTCTTGAGTAGCTGGAATTGCAGGCATGTGCCTCCCACAGTGCTGGGATAACAGGCGTGAGCCACCATGCCCGGCCCCTGCAGTTACTTTCAAATGAATCTTTCTCTCTGTGTACATAGAAATACATATGTATAACTATGTAAACGTTTAGTAAAAGTTGTCCAAAAGCTCATAAATGGACAACATAAAATATTCAGACTTCAGTTAACTTCATTTGTCATCTTTTTCAAATACAGGGTGCACAACTTGAATGTTGCTTTTATAATTAAAAATTCATAAAATACTGGGTAGGTCATAGATTTTAAAATCAGAAGACATGTTTAGAGTTTGGCCTCAACACTATATGTTTGACTTTGGATAAGTCATATAACTTTTTTAATATTCTCATAAGCCCCCTCTCTTTTTATGCTTATTTAATAATATCCTGTTTCTAAGTACAAACCCAAATACTAATTCCTCAATAAATGTGTCATGAGGTCCATAATCCCTCTTCTTTATCTAGTCTCCTCTAGTGCTTTAAAGATATACCCTATAGCCTGGGTTCAGTTGCTCACACCTGTAATCCCAGCAGTTTGGGAGGCCAAGGCAGGCAGATCACCTGAGGTTGGGAGTTCAAAACCAGCCTGGCCAACATGGTGAAATCCCATCTCTACTAAAAATACAAAATTAGCCGGGCGTGGTGGTGCATACCTGTAATTCCAGCTACTCGGGAGGCTGAGGCAGTAGAATCACTTGAACTTAGGAGGTGGAGGTTGCAGTGAGCCAAGATCACACCGTTGCACTCCAGCCTGGGCAACAGAGTGAGACTTCATCTAAAAAAAAAAAAAAAAAAATACACCCTATAATTTAGTACCTAAAAATAAATAACAATACTGCAGAACTATTTTCTTTTCTTAGCTTTCGTATTTTTCAGACTACTTTTAATATTGTTGGCTAATCCAGAGATTATTAAGACATCTACTGACTGAATTACCATTGAAAGACTTAATTATAATTAAATCAGTGAATTGATTCAGCCATGAGAACCCCTGTTGACATATCTACCAACACAGTCAAATAAATCCATTCCAAGATGGTTTTCGGTCTTAAAATCACTGCTATCTTTTACTACATTTCTAGTGCGCAATTCTAAACATGAGTATGAGTGTTAGGTGCAATCTCTGATGTAAATATATAACTAAATTGATTTATATTCTTCCCTTTATGACCATATTACTCTATTAAAAAATTCAGTACACTGATACCACCTCAATTATCTGCTAGTGGATGGTGCTGTGGTTTGGCTCACTCTTAAATCTGATGCCCCTGTATAAGTTTAGTTGCAGAACCACTATTGCTCCAAGTGGAAGCACATCCATAAGATCCCTTTAGGTCCTGAAACACTCTTTCATCACATGTCAGGGGGTTACACATGAATCATTCCTATAAGAGGCGTGGAAGACACTGAGAGGCTACCCTAAACCCTCTGATACTGGTGGAAGGTGTCCAGGTTCTTAGCATTTTGAACAAAGAATTGGACAAAATGCACAAAGTAAATAAAGTACAGATTTATTGAAATGAGCGTACATGCCACAGAATGGGAGTGGGCTCAAGCAAATGGCCCAAGACTGGAGTTACAGAATTTTCTGGGGTTTAAATACCCTCTGGAGTTTTCCCATTTGTTACTTGGTGTACACCCTATACAAACGAAGAGAATGTTTCCTGACATAGCTGAAGTGAGGTTACAAAGTTACTTACTTGGGCATAGAAATTTGGGGTTACTCCATTTGATTTAGTTCTTTAGTCCTTAGGTTCCCTGTCTCCAGACCCTATTCTCCTACCTCACCTCTACTTGTAAAATCAACTCGTAACTGTTTTCTGGCTTTTTCAGCCTCGCTGCATGTTTCACCTAGGGTGCAGGTTCCAGGATCCAGGGCCCCCTTCACACCCCTGGGCTAGTTTCAGAAGGATGGATGGATGGATGGACGGATGGATGGATGGGTGGATAGATGGATATTTAAATATAGATTTATAAGTTATGAAGGCACAATTGCAGAGGCAAAAACAGCCATTATATTCTCTCTTTTGTGCTTGAGATATATTCTCTCTTTTTGTGCTTCAAATAATAAAACTGATATTCTTTACCTTAATCTATATTGAGAATGAGAAAAACTATATCAGCAATTTCCATTAGATGGTAATATAGTCTAGAAATGTAAGTAACTTTTTCTTTAATAAAATTCAGAAAATATTTTGATAAAACAATAGTTTGCTAAATATTTACCTGAAAGTTGGTGAAAAGCTCACAACTTTTGTTGTGATATTATTTTGCCTTAGAAAGCCTATGACTGTATATGCATGATTTAAACAAAATTCATCATGCATTATTGTATAGTCCTAGCTGGTCCTGAAGCTCAAAAAAAAGGGCCATCAGTAGATATTACATTGCAGTGTGGACTTAAAAGACATTCCTCTTTCTTTCAAGTTTCCCAAGGCAAGGTAATTCTTATTTTAATGCTGAATAGCTTAATTGTCTAGGTAATGGGTTTTTGATGGGAAATCAATACAGCTATCAGTAACAATCTTATTTTTTCTAATGGGTTGAGTATACATATGTTTATGATATAAATGGTAGTTGTACCTGTATGTACCTACATCATAGTTTTATTAAAAAGATTAAATGAGTTTAATTTATAATAACTGACACATGGCAAAATCTCATGAAACGAACTGTTCTTAAAATGATGTTGATTATGATGATGATGCTTTGATATGAAGTTAATCAGTTGATTTGTAGTATCCTTTGATTTTGGGGGATCAAATTATATACCATCAAAATGTGTTAAGAAGCCACAATAGAAATCATTACTTTATGATCTAGAAATATACATCCCATACAGGCAGCACAGCCCAACTGCTACTCCTCTCTAGTTCAGAGGCTCCTTATTTGGTATTAGGATGGAAATATTACTAATTTTCCATCAGAAGCCATTTCCCATGGTCTAGAACGGAGCCTTGAATTTCCAGAAATCTTGTTCCCCAACGCAGATGACTTTGTGGCTTAATGTTTCCAATGTCATTTAATCATTGCAGAGGCTCTGATTGGGAGTAGTGGTGATGAGTGAAAGCAGAAACAGAATTTTCTCTAGTGATTTCCTTATGTTATTTCTATTTCTGGATAGGAGGCAAATGAAGAACCTCAGTAAAAGTCATATTATTTGGGGGATCTAAGGTCAAAATTAAAAGCCACAACTTGTAAGATATTCTGCTTTCAATGGGCAGCTGCTGCCATGCAAGTCAGAACAATACTGCAGCGCAGCTCAAGTTCAAGTGGATTGTCAATGCAGGTGTGGTGTTCCGAAGGCTTAAAAGGAGCTGCACTACGCCCACAAGGGTCCTGTCTAGCTATTTTTTTACATCCTTTGAACCTGTAGCAGCTTAAACTTTAAAGTGACAGGCAGCTAACTGAAATTCAGCAGGAGTCTTTTAAAACAGCCCTTTTCTGATGATGTTCAATTCAGAAGCAGTTCAGTGTGGGTCTGAAACTGGCCCATAAGAGTGAAGAGATATATAAAATTTAAAGAGCAGCTAACGGCACGCAACCCACATGAAACAGGGGCATTCACTGGTAAATGTCTTTTCCTTTTAGAGATTGAAATCCAAATGACCTAGGAATAGTCTGGACACAGAGCAGGGAACTTCCACTCACTTGAGTTCTAAATACAAGGTAAGAGAAGGGAAAAACTTTAGGTATCTATTTTCCTAAGCAGAACGGTAATTGATGGTGTTATTGCTGTAGTTTTCATTGCTGCTGTTGTTTATAAGATTGTTTAATTTCTGTAAAGAAATGAGTCAAACGACCAGTTGAATCAGGGCTTTACAAACTATGGTGTGAATAGCACCATAGCAAACTGTAGCCACACTTGATACCAGCACAGAAATGGAAAATAAACTTTTTTATGCATGTTTATAGCGATTTGACATTTCTATATCGTGTAAGCTCTTGACCAATGGACATAGCTCATTGAATAGGGTATTTTTCAGGTGTCTCAGCTGTTTTTCAGCATTTGTGATGCAAGCTGTGGGTACTGATCATGTGTGATAATACCATTTATCTGTTCATGACAGGATGACAGTTCTGAAGTAGCAAAAAGAAAAAAATAACAAACCTCTTACTTCACTAAGGTAGGTTTAAAAGCACTGACCTAGAAGATATGAGGAACTTTTGTAACCCAACCCACTTTACAACACATTGTGATATGGTTCTATTATTTGCTTTTTTGCATTATTATGTTAAGGCATTTAAGGCTCTGAAAATAATAAATTGTTTATGGAAGGAGTCATACACATACTCCATTGTGCAATTTATATAACCTGTCCTTCAAGATTAAAGGATTTATTCCCCCAGCTGCTGGCAATGTTGACAGCTAACAGCTGGCAGCCTGATATTCTCTCCTGATGTTTGCCCTTGGCTGGAAAGAGCTGCCTCACCTGATAACATGTCCCCGTCTCAGGAGCAGTATGCATCTAATAGCTGTTTTATGTGAGAGTAAAACAGTCTGAGCCCACTCCCCCAGTTTGATACAACACTTTGGGACCATCCCAGCTCCACAGCTCCTTGGAGTATCAGCTGAAGCCTTGCTCTGCCTGCATCACACCCTAATCTTTGCCTGGGCCCGGTTTGGTTGCCTTCACATTCCTGTAGCTGTTGATCTTAATAGTATTTCACAGTAAACTTCCTGCCTGCAAATCTCCACGTCAGAAGCTGCCTCCTGAAGAAACCAAGCTATGACCAAAGTAACACAATCATTTTTTTCAAAGGTATTTTTATTTTGGTTTCATTCATCAAGATTGCCTTAATAGAGAATAAAGCCATGAAATAATGGAAAACTGTGTCTGGAGAAAGAAAAGTGATTTCTAGAGTGTGGGGCTGTCTGGTAGTTGTGGGGGCTAGAAGCCAGAGACGGGGCAGACAGAAGAGCACAGGGCCTTAATTTACATCGGAAGGGATACTCCAGATACATTTTCCTCCTTCAGTGCCAGGGATAATGTTCTCTTTTTTATATATACACAAATTAAACCACAAGTCAATTTTCCCATTGTTCCATCACCCTCCAGCTGGGCTCCTGCTCCCTGCATCATAGCCTGGAAACTCTCCAGTAAGTGAACTGTTGCCATCAAGGGGCTTACTTCATTCGTTACCCTCTCAGGGATTGCCACCTTGCACTGCCTGATGTCCATGGTCTGAAAAGCCTTCATAACACATTTTCACAGTGTTTAAGCTGTTTGCAATAGAAGGAAAAATCCAGTTCCTGTTACTCCATCTCAGACTGAAGTAGAAGTATCATTTTTTAAAAAAGTTTTTATTTCAAATTTCATATTATATTATTTATTTCATAAATCCTCTGAGGTTCCAACAGTACCCTGCATTTTCTCTATATTGTTGTGCAATATAATGAATGTCTGATTCATTAGGCTACAAACCTTGGTTTAGCACTATATCCACCACCTAGCATAGCGGCTGAGTACATCTTGATTGAGAAAACAAATAAACAATAATATAATATCAATGGTTTTATTTGTTATCTATTGCAAAATGAAATTATCACAAACATAGCAGCTTAAAACAACACATACTTATTTTCATAGAGTTACATGTTCAGGAGCCCAGGCATAGCTTAGCAGTGTCTTCCATAAGGCTGCAATCAAGGTGTTGGCCAGGAATGAGTTCTCATCTGGAGACTCAACCAAGAAAGAAACTGCTTTTAAGTTTTCTGTAGTAGTTGATGACAGAATTTGTTTCCTTGTATTTATATAATTCATGGCAGCTTGCTTCTTCAAAGCCAGTAACGAAGAGAGAAACTCTGTCAGGATGAGTATCTTACTCTTCTGCATCTGTGCACACAGAACCATATACACCTCATTACCTTTGTTGCATTCTTTTGATTAAAAGCAAGTCACAGGTCTTGCTCAGATATAAAAGGAGGTAATGACACAAAATGTGATTATAAGGAGGTAATCATGCATGCCTCCTTAAAGTCAGTCCACTACAATAGGTATTGTTCAAATTTGTTGTTGCTGTTGCTATTTTCTTCTTCTCCTTTGTCTTCTTCTCTGCCTTCTTCCCCTCATCTCCTCCTCCTTATTCTTCTTTCCTTCTCTTTCTCCTTATTCTGATTTTTTTGAGGTGGAATCTCGCTCTGTTGCCCAGACTGGAGT
>NW_016107325.1:11011485-11016410 GCF_001604975.1 Cebus imitator
TTTTTTTTAGACTGAGTCTCACTCTGTTGCCAGGCTGGGGTGCAGTGGCATGATCTCGACTCATTGCCAAAATCCCAGGTTCAAGTGATTCTCCTGCCTCAGTCTCCCAAGTAGCTGGGACTACAGATATGTGCCCTAATTTTTGTATTTTTAGTAGAGACAGGGGTTTCACCATGTTGGCCAGGATGGTCTCAATCTCTTGACCTCGTGATCTGCCCACCTTGGCCTCCCAAAGTGCTGGCACAATTTAAAAAACAAAAAACCACAAGAAATTATTGCCAACTCAACCCAAATTATGTTTGTCAGATGTAGATGAGCCATAATCTGTGGACTTCCTGGCAGTGAGGAACTCTGGTCATCTCTGTGCTTTTCATTCTTGATGCTGATACCACTCAAATCAATTGTGTAGTAGTCATACAATTCCCAAAAGTGTTTTTAGGAAACATTGCTTGTTTCTTGTGGGGGGTTTCATCCTTTATTAAATATAATTTGAATGCTCATATATCCCAAAAATTTACCTTTCATCAGTTATCTACCTATAGATTCAGATGCAAATAGACCCATGCCATAATTCCATTTTCACCTGTATCTCTCACAGGAAATGCAAACTCAAACTATTCTTATAATTTTTCACCAAAGCTATTCCTCCTTCTTTATTTGCTTTACAATTTATGGCACCGTTACCCAGCCAGACAATTAAGAAGCAAATCCTGGAGGCATCTATTATACTATTCTCTCCCACATGTACACTACCTAATCCATCATCAAGACTTGCAGATCTTATCTCCTGAGTATCTACAATGTATTCATTTCTCTTCACCTCTAATATTATGTTCTACTTCAGACTTTGGTCATCATCCAGTTTTATCATCTGGATAAAACTGCAATAACTTTTTAACTAGTCTCTCTCTCTCTCTCTCTCTCGCTCTCTCTCTCTCTTTCTCTCTCTCTCTCTTTCTCTCTCTCTCTCTATCCACTATTGTTGTCCCCAGATTGACTCTTCCTAGCAACACTACACAAAATTGCCAGATAAACCCCAATCTCCTTAAATTCTTTCGGTGGCTCTTCAGCTAACATATAAAGTATAAGTTTCATAGTATAATATACAACATATAGTACAATCTCACCCTAATTACATTTCCCTCTTTCATTCTCATTACTTCCTTCTGACTCTATGCTTCAGGATCATTTATATTGCTGGTATCATCCTTAATAAAGAAGGTATTTAAGGTTGAAAGTATACCTGGTTACAGATATGCAAAGACACAGACTAGGAAGCTGTGAATATATCCACTGGAGGAAAATAATAAGGTACAGCATCTCTCTAGATAGCTTCCACTGTTGAGACTTTAGAGAGAAGTAAATTTTTGAGAATAGAGCACTTCCTGTTAAGAGATTAAATGGGAATAAAAAAGAGCCAGGTGAACTTGTCAGTTCCTTGGGTTTACCAAGTACCAATAAAAAAATAAAATTTCATCATCTTATTAAAATTTTTGAATTTTTTAAAAGAAACTTACAAATACTTTTTTTACAAGTTTTTACATTCATCCTCCCTGGCATTCCAGCCAGGTAATTAGGATTCTTGTTCCCACCTCTGAAATTACCAGGCTAGCCACGCTTGGTGATTTGTAATTAACCCCAGGAAAATGGTGAAAATTCTTTAGACAAGAAGCAGTCATTATTTGAGTTACCCAAGACTTATTGTTGCAATCTTACACTTCTGTTTTCCTCTAATTCTCCTGATGCTTAAATTTCATTGAATCATTTAAGTCCTTACTGAATATCCTGTTTCATCAGTTAACTTATTGTGTTCTTCAGTGTGTTCTCTGACCTCAATCACTGTTGACCATTCCCTTTAACTTATACGTGCCCTAACTATTGCTGTTTTCTCTTCATTCTACATTGCTCCTATTATTGCTGTATCTTAATTGTATAATAAAGCTGCATTTGTAGGTTCCAGGAACATAGTAGACTCACCTAATGCAGCCATTTCCAACCTATAATCATATAGAAATGCTAGAGAGAATAAGACTAATTATACTATGAGCATTTTAAAAAAAAGAAAGAAAATGGGAATTTATCAATAAGCAGAAATGGAAATTCAGAGACAAATGTTTAGAAAAAGACACACACACATGCACATGTACCTTGTATACACTATGAAGAGATGAAGCTTTGGGATCCTCACATGTTGGGGAGAGGATATTGATACCTTTGTCATCTACCTCTGAAATGACAGTTCACTCTGGAAAGATAAGAAAAACATCGTCTCATATTGTCCCAGGAAAAGGGCTTGTCTCTCACTGAAGTTCCAAGGGGTATTACCAAGTGTCCTCTGAGGAACAAAAATGCCAGGCCTGCCCCCTTGCAAATATAGATCTGAATTCACTTTAACTATGTGCTGCAGGCATCCCAAATGTGACGTAATGTTAAAACTACTGAGAAAATAGTAGTAGCAAAATGTAACGTCACTCACTTGTGTATACACACACAAAATCCGTAAGTATGATGACACAAAATAAAAACATTACTGAGCACATAAGGAAACTGAAATTCATGAGAGTCACTAGAACAAAGAAAAGAATTAAGACCTCACAATTTAGA
This sequence comes from Cebus imitator, assembly GCF_001604975.1. Classification (NCBI taxonomy): domain Eukaryota; kingdom Metazoa; phylum Chordata; class Mammalia; order Primates; family Cebidae; genus Cebus; species Cebus imitator. The sequence continues at coordinate 11,014,090 of NW_016107325.1, forward strand.
AACAACATAAAAAACTGGTAGAGTTAACAATTATGTTTAAACTCATCACAGACACAAAAATAGGAGAAAATAACAAAAGCAAAACATGGGAAAAGAAATGTTGAAAAAAGTAGACCACTAAATAAAATTATATATATATATATATATATATATATATATATATATATATATACACACACACGTATAAATGCATGCTCAATAAATGGATTGAACACAGCTGAAGAGTCAATAAAATTGAAAATATGTTTAAAGAGATAAAACAACAGAACAAGTATTGAAGATAAAGAATATGAAATAAATTGGAGAGGGGTTCATTTTTAAAAATAGAAATTCCAGATGTGAGAATAAAAAGAATGGTGTGGAAACAAAGAGGTATTCAACCAAGAATATTCTGGAATTGGAGAAAGTCACGTATCTTCATATTAAAGAAGATGGCTGAGTAAAAACTGGAATGAATAAAAATAAATTTGCAACTACACCAGATGATAGAAAATTGCAGATCACCAAAAAAAAAAAGAGAAATTATTAAGAAGCATTTCAATTTTAAAACATGCTTTCTACAAATTAATTAATTATTGGCCTTACATGAGGCTTTTCCAAAATAATAACATATGTCAGACGACCAAATATCATATTTTTGTCTAATCACTTTGCTGAAGGCAATAAAAACCTCAATTTAAAATTTTAGACCAAGTTAAATTATCATTCAAGATTATAATTAAATAAGTTGACTGTATTAATACCATCATAAATCAATCTTTCCTTCTCTTTTCTTTCTTTCTTCCTTTCTTGATTTTTTCTTTCTACCTTTCTTTCTTTCTTTCTATTTATTGTACTTTAGATTCTGGAGTACATGGGCAGATCATGCAGAATTGATGCATAGGTACATACATGGCAATGTGGTTTGCTGCCTCCATCCCCCTGTCACCTATATCTGGGATTTCTCCCCATGTTATCCCTTCCCAACCTCTCTACCCACCACTGTCTCTCCCCTAGTCCCCCCAACAGACCCCAGTATGTGATGCTCCTCTCCCTGTGTCCATGTGTTCTCATTGTTCAACACATGCCTATGAGTGAGAACATTTGGTGTTTGATTTTCTGTTCTTGTGTCAGTTTGCTGAGAATGATGTTTTCCAGATTCATCCATGTCCCTACAAAGGACACAAATTCATTGTTTTTTTATGGCTGCATAGTATTCCATGATGTATATATGCCACATTTCTTTTTTTTTCTTTTCTTTTTTTTTTTTTTTTTTTTTTTTTTTTTTTTTTTTTTTTTTTTGATGGAGTCTCTCTGTTGCCAGGCTGGAGTGCAGTGGTGTGATCTTGGTTCACTGCAACATCAGCCTCCCAGGTTCAAGCAATTCTCCTGGCTTAGCCTCCCCAGTAGCTGGGACTACAGGCAGGCACCACCACATCCAGCTAATTTTTGTATTTTTAGCAGAGACAATGTTTCAACCATGTTGGCTAGGAGGTCTCAATCTCTTAACTTCATGATTCGCCTGCCTCGGCAGATGAAGGTGCTGCGGTTACAGATGTGAGCCACCATGCCCGGCTATAAATCTTATATAATAATTTTACATCATATACTTTTCAACCTATAGCTACTACCCAATCCCTATTCCAAACATACACATACAACCACAGAAACATAAAAAGTAGATGATTAGAAGATATGCTTCAATAAGAATAGTGAACCCAGAAGGAAGTGGAAAGGTATAAAAGTCAATCATGAGGCCAGGCACAGTGACTCATGCCTGTAATCCCAGCACTTTGGGAGGCCGAGGAGGGTAGATCACCTGAGGTCAAGAGTTCAAGACAAGCCTGGCCAATATGGTGAAACCCCGTCTCTACTAAAAATACAAAAATTGGCCAGGTGTGATGGTGGGCACCTGTAGTCATAGCTACTCAGGAAGCTAAGGTAGGAGAATCATTTGAACTGGGGAGGCAGAGGTTGCAGTGAGCCGAGATCATGCCACTGCACTCCAGCCTGGGCAACAGAGTGAGACTCAGTCTCAGGAAACAAACAAACAAAAAAATCAGGCGGGGCCCGGTGGCTCACGCCTGTAATCCTAGCACTTTGGGAGGCCGAAGCGTGTGGATCACGAGGTCAAGAGATCGAGACCACCCTGGTCAACATGGCGAAACCCCGTCTCTACTAAAAATACAAAAAAATAGCTGGGCATGGTGGCGCGTGCCTGTAATCCCAGTTACTCAGAAGGCTGAGGCAGGAGAATTGCCTGAACCCAGGAGGCAGAGGTTGTGGCAAGCCGAGATCGTGCCATTGCACTTCAGCCTGGGTAACGAGCAAAACTCCATCTC
>NW_016107325.1:11016436-11026062 GCF_001604975.1 Cebus imitator
GGCCAGGCACAGTGACTCATGCCTGTAATCCCAGTTACTCAGAAGGCTGAGGCAGGAGAATTGCCTGAACCCAGGAGGCAGAGGTTGTGGCAAACCGAAATAGTGCCATTGCACTTCAGCCTGGGTAAAAAACAAAAACCAAACAAAAAAAAAAAAAAAAAAAAAAAAAATTAATAATGAGCAGACGAGTCAGCAAACGTGAACTCTATATATAATGTTTTACTAAAAAACAATAATTATGAATTTATGCAATTTATAAAGTAAAATTTAAATACGGCAATACAATATAAAAGGTGGGCAGGTGATCAAAGAATTAACCATGCTGATGTTCTTTATGTAGAAAGAAATAAGTGCAGGCATATAAATAAATGATGTAATATGAGTTGATGATTTTCACCCAATAAACTGGAGGCATTCCAGGATTAGATAAAACAATACAAATCTACCTAAGTGTTATTTTTATAAGATATATCTAAACCTAATAACCCAGAAAAGGTAAAACTTTAAAGATAGAAAATTTTTATGGTATCAATAAAACCTCATACCTTTGCAAAAGGAAAAAGAAAACCCTGAGAATAGCACTTTAATACCAGATAAAAGAGTGTTTAGAAACTCCTTGGCAAATAACTGATTCTAGGACTGGAACAGGAGTCATACAAGATGAGCCTGGAGCATCTTGTAGTGCCAGAAATTAAGAAAATAAACCTAAAACACAAACAAAACTTCACAAAGTAACAAAATAAGTAAAGCAATGTTGAATTATTACCTAAAATATAAAATAAATATCTATGAATTCATAGATATAAAATAACTAGGTAAACAGGGAGGACACCCAGCCCCCAAGAAGGGAAAACATAACTTCCTACTCCTTAAGTGTGGGCTGTGCATAGTGACTTTCTTTCAAAGACTACGGTATAGAAGGCAGGGCAGGGAGGATAACTGCACAGTAGGAAATTCTGACAAACACTACCTGGGCCAAATGACCAAGGTCAATATCAACAGTGGGAAATCCTGTTGATACTCTGTGCTCTTGATATGATGTGATGAGAATGGCACTTTATTTCTGAGATCTTCCTTCCCAAAATCCATAACCCCAGTCTTATGCAAAATATAAGACAAATTCCAATAGGGTAACATGCCACCATATACCTGCTTAGTACTTCTCAAGACTGTCAAGCCATCACAATTAAGGAAAAATCAGATAAATGGTTACAGTCAAAAGAGCCTAAAGAGATATGACAACTAAATGCAGTGCAGTGTCCTGGATGGGATCCCGGAACAGAGGAGGTTCATTAACTAAAACCACAGCACTATTTTGCATAAATAGGCTAACTCTGAGGGAGAATGTGCGAACAATAGTCTGTGAGGCTACATTTAGCTAAGTAAACATAAACACCATTCCCCTTTCTGTAAATAGAATTAATAAATTTATTTTTTAAAAAGTCAGAATAGACACCAACTTGCTAACCTGCAATTCTCACCTAACCTCATAGGAGATATTGATGTTTTTATTATTTTTCTTCCTTTGTAACAGAACATTGATATTAGTAATATACAATCAAATGTTTCTTTAAGAGGTGATTAGCTTTCACTTGGAATAAATGAACCACTGAATGATTATAAAAGATGGAATTCACATGTACTTTATTTAGATTAATACAAGAATTTAACCCAGTTTTAAAATGCGTATATTTGTGCAATAGTAACTATGAAAAATGTTCTTTAAATTCACTTTTAAATTTTATTTTTCTGTTGTCCTCTCCCTGTGAACTTCTCCTGTGGAGCTACAATGTCTGGATGTTCCAATTTCTAAACAGTTCTTTGGAAAATTTTCTGAGCCCAGAAATTATTCCAGTTTCTGTCTTGGGTTGAATTAGAGTCTATATTGATAATTATGTGATCATGATTTCTTAATACAGACTTTCTTCATGTTTCAGTTGTCAATTAATGTTTAAGTCATTGAATTGTTCAGGACATGAATTTTCTTTTTATGACGTTGTCAATAAATCAAGGACACTGTAGAAACTTCTCAGGGAGACATTTTTTCCGGTAATAAAACTCTAGTGTGGTATAGGGCTTAAATTTATAGTCACATGGGAAACATAACTATGGGAATACAATACTGTTATATAATATTATCTTTCTTATAAGTACATATTTTCCAGCTCGGTGTGACTTAGGAGGGTTTGCTTTTTATGATCACCTAGGTTTGAAGTGCAGATAGACGTTAAAGTTGTGAAGGAATAAAGAAAAATAAGGTGTTCAAGTTTCATGGTATCAAAATAATCACATGCGAAACAAACACATGTTTTAGTTTGGTGTCAACAAAACATCAGGAACCTACTCATAAGGAAGTAATTTAAACACTTTACTAGGTATTCTGGAATGCAGTCTCCACCCTCAGCCCTCTCCACAGTAAAGAAACACAACAGATCCCTAATATCCAACAGAGCACATAAACACAGTGATTTGAAAATATGGACTCTGAAGACAGATTCAAATCCCGGCTTCACCACTACATACTGTCTATGTGACTTTAGTCAAGTTACTTTATCTCTAAACCTTAGTTTTCACAGTATAAAAGGGGAATAATATAAATTTCTTAAAGGTTAATTTAAGCTTAAAATTAGTGATAATCTAAAATTTTCCTCATAGTGCCTAAGGTGTTCAATACATTTCAATACATACACAATGATGCAGTGCCTTCTATCATACTTGAATACATTAATCACATTTATCACCTTTATTTGGATTAATGTATTCAAGTATGATAGAAAGCACTGTATCATTATTCCTCTGATAATTTAACTTGATTAAGTACAGTTAAAGCATTTAGGATCCCTCAAAATTGTAATACATAATTTATTGGAAATGTAAGTGGTCAACAGTACAGAATCTCCCCAAGAAATCTATAAGTCACTGAAAAAAAAAAAAAAAACCTTCAACAAAATCAAAAATAAAAATATAAACTTGAGATTCTCACAATGCTTCCCTCTAGAATGGGTAGGTAGTTTTCTCTAGAAAGAGCCATTTGCACAGTATTTATTTTCTTGAGAAAATAGTTACTTTGACAGGCATCTTACACCTGAATTGAAATATTTCATTATTCAATATCACTGAATGAGAAATAGAGTACTAATAATATGAATGGTAATGACTTAATTTGCTAATGAAAAATTTATCATTTTTATGAGATTTTCATGTTATTTACTTTATTTGATACTCAGGACTGAGCTTCAATTCCATTAACTACAAAAATAAATAAGAAATCTGACCAACGTAATACAGGATGAAAATAGTATGACTTAAACCTTCACCTCCTTTTACATTCATAAATGCCTCAGGTATAATTATCCTACTAAACAGAATGGGTGACTGCTGCTTATAAACAGCTGGAAAACAAGAAGTATATGAAGCAGTAAAACATTATATGATTCCAGTAATTATTCAATAATAATTTTCTATCATTAAAAAATCATTGAATGATAACCTTAATGATAGCAGATAAAATGACATAATAGTAATAGGGGTCATAAAGTGGATTTGAAGTCTCACTTTCCCTTTCCATAATGATGTCAACACTTGCAGAATGCCCACAATGGGCAAGGCCTCTGCCACAAACTACGGTTATATGGGTTATATGAATAAACAATAGGAACAGATTCTCTACCCTAAAGGAGTGTACAATTTGGTAGAGGAAGCAGACCCCAAACAGATTATTTTAATGAAATATGGTAATTACTAAGATAGAAACATGATCTGAGTATTAGCCTAACAGGAAGGATATTTGCCCAATCTAGGGACTTGAAGAAGGTTTCTGGGAGGAAATAGGCTGGAATTAAGCCCAAGTCTGAGTGAGCATTGTTCAGGTGAAGACAGATGGGAAGGATGTTCCTGCATTAATCAGTGTACGTCAGCATAAATCACATGATGTGTTTAGAAAAAAGAAAAAGTTATAGTGTCAAAATATAAACACTAAGGCAGAATATGAAGGAATGGTACTGGAGAACTAGGCAGGGCTCAGTGGTAAAATAACTTTTTTGTCAACCTTTTATGGTCAATACTCACTGTGAAGGAGAGTCTGTGAAAGAACTATAGCAGAGGAATGTCAGGGTTAAAACTTTGGTTTCTATCACTCAGCCACTACGTGAAGAGTGGATTTAAAGATTTTAAATCTAGATGAAGGGAGGCTAGTTGGTAGTAGGGAAGTGAACTGGAAGCATTATTGCAATAGTCACTGCAGAAGATGGGACAGATATGGACTAGGGAAATAGGTACAAGAATGGAAAAACATAAACACATTAAAAATATTTAGGAGGTAATTGCAGAATTGTGTGTGTGTGTGTGTGTGTGTGTGTGTGTGTTTCAAAAGGGAAGTGGGAAGAATTAAAATAAACTTTAGATTACTTTCTTGAATGATGTTTAGTGAAGGCAATAGGGATATTGTTACAAAATGAGTTGTTTTTGTCAGGTCAATTTTGAGGTAGCTAGTGACCAGAAAATTAGGTTTTTATTAGAAACTAGCTGCATGATTGAGTCTGAATCTCAGTATAGATGTCAAGTCTGAAGATTTGAATATCATTTGTATATTAGGTGAAGAGTAAATCCATAAACCAATGAGACACGAAAATTAATATGTTGCAAAATGTAAGCTGTGCTCCTATTCTAATTATTGCTATTAGGAATTTGTAAATTTTACTAACATGAATTTTGTATTTTTTTTCTAAAAAATTATCACAATTTTTTTTCAATTTTCTTGGTCTAGAATCAGTGATACTCAATAGCAATGAGCACACCTAGCACCTGGTTCTTGGTTTCTAAATACCATTCTTCAACAAAAGGAAACAGAGCTCCTGAGAGGGGTGGCTGATTCTAAGGTTGGAACCAAGAAAATAGCACATGAGTCTGGAAGATAACTGTATTGGCAGAAGTTAAGGAAGTACTTAATAGAATATATAATAATGCTATTAAAAATACCTAAAGAATAAAATAAATATTGATAAGTACACACTTAGATAAAGGAATAAATACATAAATAGGAAGAAAAGGCAAAACCTTTCTTGCAGATGCATTCCAAATAATATAATATATCCATCCAAGTAAAGAAAATTAATTTCCCTCTCTTGGAATGATTCATTTCCAAAGAAAAGAGTATGGTAAGGGAAAAATAAACAATAACCACTTTATAGTGAGGGAAATCTGGCAGATACTAACTTAACCAAGCTCTTGAGATTAACATCACTAAAGGAAAGACACAATGGTATCAGATACCCTCTGATGTAATGAGAAGTGACTTTTCCATCTGTAATGTTCTTCCCCCAAGTAATTACCCAGTCTACTCATAAGAAAATATCAGACACCGGCCAGGTGCGGTGACAGACACCTATAATCCCAGCACTTTGGGAGTCCAAGGAGGGTGGATCATGAGGTCAGGAGATCAAGACCATCCTGGCCAACATGGTGAAACCCCATCTCTACTAAAAATACAAAAATTAGCCCAGTGTGGTGGCGTGTGCCTGTAGTCCCCGTTACTCAAGAGTCTGAGGCAGGAGAATTGCTTGAACCCAGGAGGTGGAGTTTGCAGTGAGCTGGGATGTGCCACTGCACTCCAGCATGGGTGATAGAGCAAGACTATCTCAAGAGGAAAAGAAAGAAAAGAGAAAGAAGAAAGAAGGAAGGAAGGAAGGAAGGAAGGAAGGAAGGAAGGAAGGAAGGAAGGAAGGAAAGGAAAGGAAAGGAAAGGAAAGGAAAGGAAAGAAAGAAAGAAAGAAAGAAAGAAAGAAAGAAAGAAAGAGAGAGAGAGAGAGAGAGAGAGAAAGAAAGAAAGAAAGAAAAAGAAAGAAAGAAAGAAAGAAAGAGAAAGAAAGAAAGAAAGAAAGAAAGAAAGAAAGAAAGAAAGAAAGAAAGAAAGAAAGAAAGAAAGAAAGAAGGAAGGAAGGAAGGAAGGAAGGAAGGAAAGAAGGAAGAAAGAGAGAAAGAGAGAAAGAGGGAGGGAGGGAGGGAGGGAGGGAGGGAGAGAAAAAGAAAGTGTCACAATATCACACATATCTATATTGAAGGACATTCCACAAAATGACCAGTGCCCTTCGTAACTGTCAAGGTTTTAAAAATGAGGCAAAACTGAGAAACCATAACAGATTGGAGGGGATTATGATAACATAGTCTCTTGCATGTTATCTGTCTGTCATAGATGACAAAATTGAATCTGGTATGCTGAAATTAGATCCTGGAAGAGAAAAAGAACATTGATGGAAAAATTGGTGAAATCCAATTTCCTAATTTAGATAACAGTATTGTACTAATGTTGATTTCTGAGTTTTGACAAATACAACAGGATTATGTTAGATAGTAACATTACGGGAAGCTTGATGAGTATTTTTTTTTTTTTTTACTGTGGTTAGTTTGAGATAAAAATAAAGAAATATTTGTGACAACTGGGTCAGTGGGCTACACAATCCATGGGTTACTTGGAAAAAGCAGCCTTCTTCTAACTTTCTCTGGCATACATCATTTCCATAATTTGGTTTATAGAATGTGGAAAGAAAATTCTAGAGGGATTTTTCAAGAAAGAGGCACAGGGAAATTCTAAGAATAATTATTAATTGTTTTGCTGAAAGATTATTTCATAATCAAGATATATGACTATGGAATATCTTGCCTGGTAGAAGTTAAGAGCATTTTTCCAGTGTAGTTAAAAACACAACTACTACCAAATAAAATAGTAATCACAGTAATGAGTTGTGGGTTTCATATAGATATTCATACGTCTTTTCCATCTAAAAGACTGGTAACAGTACAAAGCAATTTCTAACCAAGGACGGTAAACAGAGTGATTCAATTATTGATCCATTTTGTATTTATTCATTCACTCCACAAACAAATGTTTTTGGGTGTTTTTTTATGTTCCAAGCACCATGTTAGGTTTTAGTCATCACAGTCAGAATGTACTCGATAGTCTTTTTCTATTCTGACTAAAAAAAATACCCTTTGGACTGGAGAATGCATCCACAAGCAATACGTAGGCTAGTGTACTTGCAACTCTGATCTTTTGAAAAATCTGCTTAGAAATTTTCCTACAGAGGGAGCACTTTGTTCTTGTTTTCTTCTCAGTGGTACTTCTAAGCAAATCTCGGGACTTTGTGTATGTCCAGAGACATACATGAATAATAATTTATAATTAATTTTATGTAGCCCTCATTTTTCAAAACATGGCTTCCTCTCATCTCAAATGGCTCTTCATAAATTATTTAGAGTTACAGAGAACATTGACTCTGAACAAAATGAAAATAAAGTTGGCTCTCTTGAGCAGAGTAGCTAAGAGGTATCATCTGCTATTGATTGCTTCTAAAATATTAAGGAACTCTATTCCAAAAATACATGAAGGGAATAAAGTTAGGCAAAGGATACAATAATTTTTCCTGGCAAAAATGATTGTTGTTTCAAAGCTATTGCATGCCCTGAGGGAAAAATTTAAACCTTGCATTTAAAAGCATACTTTTTATGTTGATTCTTATTCTTGGGCATGACTGTTTGTGCCCACTTGTGAAGAAAAACACAATTAAAACCATGCATACATGAGAAATGACATGGAAGAATTATTTACTACAGAAGTGTTTTTCTTATTCAATGATTATGTTCAGGAAAAGAATAGAATAAAAAATCAAACCTGATTAGTTTGTGCTACATGTAAAGAATGCAAACCATGTAGATCAATGCTCTGATATCAGAACAAGGATACTAAGGTAAATTACTGTTTGTGCACTGCCCAAAAACAAACAAGTAAATGTTGGCTAGTTCAAACTGGGGTAAATTTATATCTCAGAATTCAGTGTGAAAAAAAAATCTGAAAAATTAATTTATTCTATTAAGTAACTACAGTCTGCAACACCATTAGAATGTGTAAAAATATATAATATCAACTATATTTTGGGTCTATGGCTTAGAAAAAAAGTTTAAAAATGCATGTATACATTTTCTAATAATACATGTAGTAATTAGAGATGTATTATACATATTTATATATGCATACATGGAATTAAGTAATAACCCTGTGAATATTTTCCCTTTTTAAAAATTAAAGTCTATGAAAATGAAATGTCTTTTGCTATATTTAAATAGCCTATAGCATTTAAATTGGCATTTAGAAAATAATGTCTGAAAATAAAACTGTCAATCATAAATTACTTAAATTAAAAATAAGCTTTTATTTTTGTTTTTTCCTCACAAGCCTTCAGCTTAAAAGAAGAAAACTGATGTATCCACCTTGAAACTGTTCTTGTATAATCATCTTCCGTTTTGATTTAAGCTTTAATGAACAGGATTAGCATGTAAAAAGGCATAAAAGTCTGGGCTAACACATTGAATGGATTATCAAAAAATAATTTTAATTTTAACATTGAATACCATTTTAGGGGAAAATGAAAATATCCATAGGTCCAGTATTGTAAAAGTCAATAGGAAATCCTCTTAAGAGATAGTTTTTATTATTTTTATTCTCTGAGTATGAAATATCTTTGGAGAAAATCCATAACCTAACACTTCAGAGAGATATTTTGGAGCTGTAAGCTGGGAAGAGAAAGCTATACTGTTATAATTTTGGCATGATGCCAACCCCTCCTAAAATGCACAACTGTAGTGCTATTTCTTCAGCCTCTCTTTCTCTTCCTAGGAACTCATTGTTCTTTCTTAAAATCTCTTTGATGAACATCAATTTCACAAAGTCTGGAAATGTAGTTTCCAAGTGAAAATATTCCCAAATATTTTTTTAAAAGACAGAAGCTAAAAAACTAGTGAGCAGCTTTAATCCAGTAAAGTGCACAAGGGCCTAAACTCAGGTAAGAGGCTATTTGACATTATTACACAGTCTGTTTATTAACTCTCTGGGCTCTGGGAATGAAGGGAGATTTGAAGTAACTCAGCTCAACAAAGGATTATTAAAAAGTCAAAACAAGTGGAGCAAATCACTGAGGATTCACAATATTCATTTTGATACATATAATACACAGATTCTGGAAGAAATATGATAGCAAGTATCATTTCTCAACTCAGAAAATACAAGGGTAAACAGTCCATTTTGATAGAACATATCACTACACATATCCATTTTGATAGAACATATCACAATATGATAGAACATATTACGAACAAATCACTAATGACTATCTTTGCTAAAATGTTTGTGCTGCCTCGTAAATATTACCTGAGCAGGACTAAGTACACTGAACCCCCGAATAAAAGTATGCTTCCAGGATCACTTGGCACCTAGGTCTTGCTTTCTAATTTAATTATCCGAGAAAAGGAACCAGGGTTCCTTGGTGAACTGGCTAATTCTAGGACTGGAGTCCAGAAATGACAAGACAAGCCTGGGCCTCTTGTACTGTCAGACGGTAAAGTAATGCTAAAGAAAAAAAGCTGGATGCAGTGGCTCACGGCTGTAATCCCAGCACTTTGGGAGGCTGAAGCAAGTGGATCACTAGGTCAGGGGTTTGAGACCAACCTGATCAACATGGTGAAACCCGATCTCTACCAAAAAAAAAAAAAAATTAGCTGGGTGTGGTGGCACACATCTGTAATCACAGCTACTTGGGTGGCTGAGACAGGAGAATTGCTTGAACTCAGGAGGCCAG
>NW_016107325.1:11026129-11033227 GCF_001604975.1 Cebus imitator
AAAAAAAGAGAGAGAGAAAGCCAAAACCTGTAAAACCCTCCTTCATGAGACAGTGACAAAGAGGCACATGAGCCAACTAAAATCACTCCCAGTAGTCGGAGCTAGACCCATTAGAGCAATAGAAAAATGATGAATTATAATCCAAGATTTAAAATAAATATCCATGAGCCAATACTTACATAAATAAATTATCGAATTACTTGCAAAGTGGGAAAAGACAAAAATCCTGTGCAGAAGAATTCCAAATAATTTATGTAGATATTTCCACCTTCAAGGAGAGAGAACATAGCTCTACTCATTAGGTGAAAACTGTGCATAGGGACTTCCTTCCAGCAAGTATAATATATAAAAGGGGATGAATAAAGTAACTTTATAGTGGAGAATTCTGAAAGCACTCCCATAGCTAGGTGACCAGGGTCAAGACCAGCAGTCATAAATCATATTGATACCATGTACCCTTGATAATATGTGATAAAAATGTCATTTTACCTTTGTGATTTTCTTTCCAAAAACCCGTAACTCCAGTCTAATCATAAGGAAAACATCAGACAAAATCCAACTGGGATACATTCTACAAAATACATGATGAATCCACCTCAAAACTGAGATCAATATCATCAAAACCAAAAAAGTCTGAGAAACTGTCAAAGCCAAGAAAGCCCAAGGAAATATGATGGCTAAACGTAATGAGGTGTCCTGAATGATATCTTGTAATAGAAAATTGACATGACATAAAAATAAAGGAAATTTGAATAAACCATACTTATTTAATAAAAATGAAACAATATCATTAATTATAAGAAATGTGTCATACTAATATAAAATGTTCATAATGGGGGAACTAAGTGTGAGGATATATGAAAATGATATTCTCAATTTTTTTTTTTTTTTTGTAAATCTAAGTTATACAATTCTTTTAATTTTTCTGTAAATCTAAAACTATTCTAAAAAAATAAAGTCAGCTGGGTGCAGTGGCTCATGCCTGTAATCCCAACATTTTGAGAGGCCAATGCGGGCAGATCACCTGAGGTCATAAGTTTGAGACCAGCCTGGTCAACATGGGGAAACCCCATCTCTACTAAAAAAATACAAACATTAGTCCGGTATGGTGGCTGACGCCTGTAATCCCAGCTACTGAGGAGGCTGAGGCAGGAGAGTCACTTGAACCCAGGAGGCGGAGGTTGCAGTGAGCCAAGATTGTGCCACTGTACTCTAGCCTGGGCAACAGACACTCCAGCATGAGCGGCAGAGTGAGACTTCATCACCCCCCCCACCACCGCCAAAAAAAAGTCTTTTATTGAAAAATAGGCTTCCTAGAGTAGTCTACAATAAAAAGATGAATAAATGTGAACCCAAGAATAAATAAAAGTCCAGAGAAAGCCACTTAGTATTGCAGAAGACACATTGAAAGGAAATGTTTGTATCTAGAATTATGAATGTTGGCAGAATTTTATGTATGTATTTGGTATTTACTCCCCATTTCTAATATATTTAGATGTAAACTGTGAAAAGAAAGTTGGCATTAGATTAAATCAAGTTTTCAATTGTGGGGACTGCACAAACTTTTATATGTTATTTAAGTTATCTGGTCCTCAATTTTCTGACAGGGCGGAATAGTGCACTTATGAAATTCTCTAAAACTGTAATATTTTATATTATAAATTGCTTGATAGACATTATTCTTTGTTTGAAAATTATTTTCTGGTCTAAATCTAGTAATGTAATTTGGGCACATTATATATAATCTTTTTAACTCTGTTTTAAGCTTCTTTGTTATTATATTTCTCCGTTAAAATAACATTTGTAGTGCAAAATATGGTTCATAAAGTAGTTAAACTTAATGTGATCCTTTACCAGAAAAGTTTTTGCTTAATGAAGAAATGAAGAAAACAAAACACGTTTTATTGGTATGTAAGTGGCTGAATACAAAATCAGTTTCCACATATTCCCCTTAAGCTGTGAGTGCCAAAAGTAATGTTGTTTAAAGTTTTTCACTGCGGTAAGTCTCAATGACAAAGAACAACAAGGTACCCGTTTATTCAAAAGGTATATATACCAAGAGATTTGTGAATTCTCTAATCAATAAGTGCAATTTTAGCATATTTACCTTGTAACATTAAATAAAATATAATTAAAAATTGCAAGTAATATGTTCTGCCTTCAATAATTTCTATGGATGAGATTATTAAATGCATTTACACAACAATTAAAATAAGTTTTTACTAAAATTACATACTATAGGGCAAGCAATTCTTTTCATTATTAACATTCACTTAGAACTTACCTGAGTCTATCAATTTGAAGAGGTGATGATAACAAATGATGCTGCATTCTTTGGGTAATAAGATCTACTTTATATATGACAGTGATGAAGATGTGTTCTGCTACATAGGATTAAATCAATTTACAATTGAGAAAGTTATTTCTGTATTTTTATGGACCCTCAGTAAAAACCTTACAAAATTCAGATAATTAATAAGATGAAATGTATAGGGGACATCTGTAAATGATAGGTTCTTTCTTAAATAACATCATGAATTCAATTCTTACAGAACCATGTGTGTGTAGTTCTGAATCTCCTGCTAACCCTCCTTTCCCCTCAACCTATTGGATACTTATTCTGGATATAGATGTACCTTTCCTTCTCACAATGCTTATGCAAGTACCACATTTATAGGCATACTGAGTGATTTATCTACTATCATGTTGAATCCTGCCTGCCAGGTATGCACCACAGTTCAAATACTGTTTTTGATCAAGAATCAACTGAAACAAACTATATTGTTTTACTTTGTTTACAATAAAATACACACTTTAAAATTATAATTTAATGAGTTCAGACAAATGCACATGTCCTTATAAGTATGACTACAGTTAACATATGGATGAATACCCTGACTCCGAAAAGAGTCAATCATGCCCTTTATTAATCCCTACCCTACCTCTGTAGCTCCAAGGAAACATTGTTCTACTTTCTACAAATATATATTAAATTTGCCTTTCCTGGATTTTCACATACATGGAAGCATAGAGCATGTAATCTTTTGCTTCTTCCTTTTTCATTTATTCATAACATAATTCCTGAGATACATTCATGTTGTTAAATGTGGCAATTATTTATTACTTTATATTGCTGAGTCAGATTCCATTCCATTTTATTCCATTCCACAATTTGTTTATTCATTCTCTAACTACCAGAAATGTAAGTTGTCTCCAATTACTAGCTCTTATGAAAAAATGGCAATAAACATTTTTGTGCATTTTGTAGATATGTGTTTTTATTCCTCTTGAGAAATGCATAAGTTTGGCCTTGCTATGTCAAAGGTAAGAGCATGTTTGATATTGCAAGAAACTGCCAAAACTTTTTCATGAATAACGGTACCATTTTTACACTTCTTCATACAAAACATGAGATGTCTAGTTGTTCCAAATACTCACCAATAGACGTCTGTCAATATGTTTAATATTAGCTGTTCTAGTAGGTGTTAAATCGTATTTCATTTTGGTTTTAATTCACATTTTCCTAATGATGCTGAGCATCTTTTCATGTGTTTATTGGCCATTCTTACATATTCTTTTGTGAAAGTGTCAAATCTTTTGCCTATCAGAAATTGAATTGTTAATCATCAGTTGTAAGAGTTCTTTATATATTTTGGATTGAGGTTCTTTGACAGGTATATGTATTGCAAGTATTTATTTTCTAACTTATGGCTTTCCCCCTCACTTTAGTAATATTGTCTTTTAGACAACAATTTTTTTTTTAATTTTTATGATCCTAATTTGATCAATTTGTACGGATTTTGCTTTGTAACTATAAAATAAATGTTACCTACTCCAAAGACGCAAAGACATTTTATGTTTTCTTGTAGAACTTTAGAAGCCATTATGTTTAGATCTATTATCTACCTTCAGTTAGTTTTTGTTTATAGTAATAGACAAGTATAGAATTTCATTTTTATGTGAATATCTAGTTGTTCTAGTAATTTTTATTGATCGAAAGTGCTGTCTTTTCCCCATCAAATTACTTTGGTACCTTTGTCAAAAATTAATTTACTACATAAACATGAAGCTATTTCCAAATTGTCTTTTAAAATTTATCTATATGTCTTTTTGTCAAAGATGCACTATTTTTATTCCTTGAGTTTTATAGCAAACCTTGAAATACAAATTTGTCCTTTTTAAAAGTGGTTTAGGTATTTTAGATTTTTTGCATGTTTAGGTAAATTTTAGAATCCAGTGTTCAATTTCTTCAAAATAATCTTCTGTGACCTTGATTAGAACTTTGTTAGAAACAACTAGAAAGCAAAATAAGTGAGAAAACATGCTCACGCTGATGAGATCATTGATCCAACATGCAGAAGCCACTGGACTGATAGAACAGTGAAATAGTTGCTGCATGTTAGATTATGACAAAGCAGCGTGATAACAAAGCCTCCATGCCTTGCATTGTTACATACAAGTTTTGGGTTATGTCCTTTAAAAAATATCTGAACATTTTTTCCCATGGCCAGAAGAATATATGTGTCCTGGAAACAAAGGTGAAAGTGGAAGTGTCTTGCAGAACTTGTGATTCCCATTTCGGCTCAGTTGGTTGTGAATAGTAGTTTTCAAGGGAGTTATGCTTTTACTGAAGAACACAACTATCATCAAATCAACTTGGAAATTGAGGCTTCTATCAGGCCACATGAAGTGCCTTCTGATCCTGAACCAACAGACAAAGAAGAGACTACTGTACTATCTGGGATGATGGATCTCAAGCATTAAGGAGAATTATGATTTCTGCTCCACAGCAGGAACAAGGAAAAGTATGTATAGAACTAAAGGATCCTTCCAGGAACCCCTAATAGCTTGCTCAGATCTTCATGAATGAAGATATTGTTCACCAAATTAGTGAAGAGCCTTTAATAGCAGCACTCATACTGAGGGGAAGAAACAATGAGTCATGGTAGAAGGAAGACATTTGCAAGGTATTTATGGCATTGGGTAATGCCACTGGGTATTTTCCATTACCCAGGAACTGCAGTAGCTAAATATGTCTATCATCTTTCATCCATTCATCTATCTACACACACATACACACACACACAATTTTCCCACTTTCCCTCTCCCCCCCTTCATTAATAGTTTATACAAGGTGTTCTATTGATCTTTAAGTTAGAAATTGTGACTGATGAAATAAAGAAATAAGCATCACTCAAAAATGGAAGGGGTTATTTAAGGGAATTTTTTTTCTTTCCATTTTTGTGGATTCCTATTTGTATGCCGAATAGTTGCACCATGTTGTTTTGGCAATTTAGTTATGCACAGAAGAGTGTGTAAAGAAGTGAAGAAGCAAAGGGTGGACCCGACTAGACCAAATACAGCCTATTGATGTTCAGTATCATCCCTACCTTTCAAAGTTTTTCTGCTGCCCTCAGGATTTCTATAAATGTTAAATTTCTGGGTAGTTCATATATAAGCCAATTATTACATTTCTAAGATTTTAAAGAAATGTTCCCTAGTGAGAGTCAGTGGCACAATAGTTGAAAGGCAGAAAGGAAGCCACTACCTGTTGCAATTGTGGTGAGGGGATTGGGCAAAGGCAAATAGTAAGCTAGTTTTCTTTCTGAGACACCCAACATCTGCAGGAAGCTGGGATCATTTATGGTGGCATCCTTCTGATTTCTATATTTACTGATTCCCCAAAGGCTGGCAATGGCCTTGATGAATTTTGTTTTTAAGCTTTCCAACCATTCTCTAAGTCTTGTATTCATATCTTGGGTGGAGAGATGACACAAATGGTGTGTGATATGGACTTTTGAAGTTCTGATACTATTCAATTTTTTAATCTGGATGCTGCACCATAAATGTGTTCACATTAAGAAAATCCACTGAGCTGTACAATTACCTATGTATACTCTATGGATATATATTATACTTCGATTAAAAGTTATTAACAAAATTTCTGCTCAAAAGACAGAATAACTTCTATCGTTCTGACTGATATCTGACTGATACACAAATATAAATCAATACATGTGACCTATATTATTGCTTCACATATTTTCATGAGCCTTTCTACATAAATTTAGTTACCTATATTCTGTGACGTATGACAAGCTTTGCTTTTTATGTGGAAGTAAGTCATCTGAAGATATACACTTTCTCTTTCCTTAGCACTTTTGTGGAGATATTTTCCATTTCTGACTTTTTACCTTTATTCTCATGTTGGTATTCCTTATGCAGTCCCCAAAATCTTACTGTCTCCAGCATGAGCTGACATTAATGTTGGGATCCTCATCCTGATTTTCCTGGTGGAGGTAGATATTCAACATATCTCAGACACAGTGAAACAGGTTACGACACCCTCACTGAGAAGGGATATGATAATATTAAGGGAAGATGTAAGATTAATTTTCAGCTGCACAAAAAATTAAAATTTGTTCAAGGTCCAGGATATTCTTCATAATAATTTAAGTTTCTGGGAAAGAAGGCATTTTTTCATTATTGTACAAAGATCTGCACCCTATAAAGATTGTCCCATGACCCAACCTTCCTTATGAGATAGTTGACATATAAGTCAGAAGTTTTTATCCTTGCCTCTTCATTCTCTAAGGTTTTTGAAGCAATAGAGCCAAACTGGCTTAATTGTTGATTGTGCAGCATAGCCATGAAGTCGAAATGAGAGTCAGCTCCTGTTCCCTAATCTCTGAAGTTTGCTTCTTTTTTGAAATTCAAGTTTATAAAAGCATTTTATTCCATTATAAGACTTCTTCGTCTATACTGTATACATCATCTAGCTCATAAATCTTCTCTTCCATAGCCTTGTTTAGCTTGAGAGAAACTATTTGTGCAATAATCAGTGATCAATAATAAGTGATCTAATCTGAAACTTCAACTCAGAAAACTCATTCTTGGCTGGGTGCTGTGGCTCATGCCTGTAATTCCAACACTTTGCAAGGCCGAGGTATGTGGATCACTTGAGCCCAGGAGTTCAAGACCAGCCTGGGCAACATAGTGTGACCCCATGTCTACTAAAAATGCAAAACTTAGCCGGGCATGTTGGTGCATGCCTGTAGTCCCAGCTACTCAGGAGGCTGAGGTTGGTGGATTGTTTGA
>NW_016107325.1:11033336-11037218 GCF_001604975.1 Cebus imitator
AAAAAAAGAGAACACTTTCCTTGCCATAATGACAATCATTAAAAAAAAATAATTTCCCTTTTCCCCGTTTCTTATTAAAAAAAATTATGAGTCAATATTCAGTTAAATCACCTTTTATCTTTATACAACTTTATTTTTAAAAGTCAGTTGTCATTTCCATTTTGAGTAAACCTTTTGTTCTTCCTGCCTGTAGCCATTGGTGAAACATGTTTGTCCCTAATCTTTTCCCATATTTCCTACAGGAAAGAATAAATGATTAAAGTCGAACTGTCATGGTTCACAGCCTGTTTCTGCCACTTAATGGGTTATATTTATTAGTTAGTATATTTAAGCTAAACTTTTAATATTACATTCTTAGCTTTCTGACAGATATTCATTTTCTGGCTTAAAACAATCACTGCTTTAGACCTTTTTGCTTTACGTATTAGCCAATTTCTCTTAGGGACTATTTCTCACTGATAGAGGCTTATCACTGCAAGAGTTCATCGGTTGTCCAGCATTAAATACAGAACAACAAAATCATCCTAAAATGGATAGGCTACATGGCCTACTAGTTTCAGTTACCAGTTAAGAGACCTGTCCTGCTCCAGGCCTCAGACTGTATGTAATTCAAATACATAATTCAAGGAAACGATCTATTCATACATGTTACCTTCAGATATATAAGTTCATCATCATGAGCACAGAGGTTGAATTCATTTCTGTGAGTCTAACATAATTCTGGATTTAAAGCTAGATCTTATTTTTAATTTTTCTAAAAGGAATGTAAATTCATAAACATATTCATGTAAGTTTTCAAACATTACAGAAAGCTAAAAAAGGAAAAATAGAAGAATAGAAATCCTTCCAGAAATTTATATATGTATATTGTATTTTAATATTATATACGTATGATGCAAATAGATGTGTGTATATATGTATATAGAAATGTATCATGTATGTGTATATATATAAACTATTGAAGGCATATGTGAAAACAGGAAGAATAAACTGCTGAAATCATAGCTTCTTGAGAAAATATACAGGTACTAAATAAATTTGTAAGTGTTCATTTGGGTAAGCCTTTAAAGAAAAAATAATTTACTGAGATAAATTTAGAATATGTCTTCATATGTATTTAAGCAAGTATTTAATATAGGTGAAAGCATTATCATTTCAGAAGAACCTGTCTTCTTTTTCTTTCTGTGCCAAGTGTCCAGACAAGTGAGCCGCCTTTATCCTCAAATCAGATGATTTGCAATATTCATTTAAATTTAAACACAACATTTCCTTCCTTGAAGTAGATTCAAAAGAAAGAAAGGACTCAGAGATTTTTAAGCAAGATGGATGACCTTGTCTGGCTTTGTGTCTGACTAACTCAAATCTGGATTATGTGCCCCATCCCAGGTGTCATCTACTGTTGTCAATTTCTAAGATGAAAGATCTGTTCAGAGGGACAAAAACAATTTGGATAATGTTAGGAATGCAAAGCCTTTCTTCCAAACCCTACTTATTTGCTAGATTTAATTGTTATTAATTTTTATGAAGAACAGGTAAAATGTAATTTTTCATATTTTGTAATGCTTATGCACATTAGTCATCTATATAAGGGTCCTAGGAGGCCATTAGGAGCTTCTTATTGGATCACTGAAGAAGAACATTTTAAAAATAAAAGACTAGTCAATGCTTCAGCATGGCATAGCTCCCACACTTTTCATAGGAGGAAAGCCTGGACAACATACATATTTTCTTTTCAAAATTCCATATTATACACACAAAAATGTATCAACACAAAAAATTATCAAATGCTTTCTTTAACTTCTATATATAATAAGGCATCTAGAAAAGGGCATGAAAAATTGTTAGGGAAAGAAAAACCTAGATTATTAATATGATACAGTGTATGCAAAATATAGATGGGTAACAAGACTCAGTGTGGGGCATGAATCCCTGGATCTGGATCTTGGTTGGACAGTAGTAAAAGCAAGTTGGAGACATTGAATAGGCCATAAACTTAGAAGGCTGGGGGATATGTCAACGGTGACTGGAATATGACTGAGTACGAAGTAGGAAACTAAGAATGGGTATCTCCTGGGACTTGATTTAGGACAATGAGTAGAGAGGAGAATGGGGAAGTGAGTAGGTGTAAAGTGTTTCAGGATAGAGCTCACTCCTTTTGGATGATGACTAGACATAATTGTCAAGCATAGCGCTCAAATAAATGAAATTTAGTATTGTAAATTCAATAGAATGATCTGTTTATGGGCTAGTGAAGCATACTTGTCTATTCATCTACCTATTAATTTACTCATCTCTTAATTAATTTTGATAATATTATATGTTTAATGCCATAACTTCTGTGCATGAATCCTGAAAATATAAAGGAAAAAACCCCAAGCACATATGAGCTTATGGATGAAAATCATTAGAAATATGCCAATATATAATTACCAATTATGGTATGTAATAAAAAATGAAATAACTGTAGGCTATGAGATGCTATAATAGGGTATAGAAATTTAAAGTAAGGTATCAGGGAAGGCTTATTGGAGGACAGGTCATTGAAACTGAGATTTAGAGATGTAATTGTCCATGAAATGTGTGGGGAGAAGAGGCTTACAGGTAAAGAGAATTACAGGCCCAAAGGCACTGAGTCAGAAAAAGGCTTGCAAACTCTTCAGAAACAAGAGAATTTCAGTGAGGCATTTGTATTTTGAGTAAGAATAATACAAAATGAGGATAGTGAGGTAGATCAACTGTGAAGGACTTTGTAGATTATGTTTAAAATGGTACATTTTAACCTGAGTGCAAGTAAAAATCATGTCTAGCTTTAGAAATGAAGGTGCTGTGATCTGATTTATGTTTTATTGATATGCTCTGACTGCTCTAAGGTGAATAGTTAGATATTAGAGGTCAAGAGTGGAAATGCAATAGCAGATGTCTAGAGCTGATGTTGGCAAGGATGAGGATAGTGTCAATGGGAAACGGAGGAAAATAGATTCCAGGGCATGTCAGTGTGCTAAAAGCATTAGAAAAGCATTCAGACACATGAGGCCAGGGATGAGATGGGTCTGCTTGGCAGGTTGGGCAGCAACAGATATGGTGACTGGCTAGAAGACAGGTATAGTTAATTTTACATCATGTCGATATCTAAGAAATAATGAAAATACATTGGCTATCATTGCCAACACCTATGCCAGAAGAATAGCTGGGGTCTATCTAGCCTTAACTTTATGAATTCTAACTAAATACTTGAAATCATACTATTAGTAATCCAGTTTAGTTAAATCTTTTATCACTGGTAAATTAAGATGCTGACAGCCAGCCTGGGAACCTGTCCACATTTATAAAGTTGGTTCTTTGGAGAAAAGAGCATGGTACATTGAAAGAAACAGAGGCCATATAAGGTAGAAAAGTGTCAAGAAGAGTCTACCGTACAGTTAGCAATAGAAGATCCAAATGGAGCTGTTCTATCACAGATGAATGTGAACTGCAAACAAATGACTTAAACATTTTACAAAAACATTTTAAATTTAAAAGTTTTAAATGATGTCATTTAAGATTTATTTCTAGTTTTAAAACAGAGAAGAGACTTTTGCAAAAACCAGATAGACATAATTAAAGTTTCAGGGAAGAATTAAAAACAGAGTTAGGGTGAGAATTAGGGTTAAGACAAGAGACTACCTCGAACAAATATCAATCCCATAGTTAATAGTTGAAAATCTAGATTATTTTTGTTAAAATCAGAACAAAATAAGAATACAAGCTATCTCATGAAAATTAATTTAGCATTGCTCTATAAATGTTAGTTATTTTAATAAAGCAGAAAAAATGATATAAATATGCAAAAGTAGAAAAGTTAGTACTTTTTCTTTTTTTTTTTTTTCCTTTTTCAATTTATTT
>NW_016107325.1:11042698-11090084 GCF_001604975.1 Cebus imitator
ACCGCGGCTCCGGGGCGCCGACAAAGCAGCCGCGCGGGGCAAAGCAGCCGCGCGGGGCAAAGCAGCGGCGCTGACCGGCGCTGGCCGGCACAGCCGCGCTGGCCGAAAGAGCTGCGCTGGCGACCGTGGAGCACCTCTGCCCGGGAGTTTCCTGGTCTGTGGGCAATAAAAACGCGGCGTCCACTCACCCTCTGTGCTTTCACTGGGAGCTGCGATCCTGAGCTGTTCCTAAACCAGTACTTTTTCTAATTATACAAATTATGTCTGAAAGTCCAAAAGAATTGCCTAAAAGATTACAAAAACTGCATGTTCTCACTCATAGGCGGGTGTTGAACAACGAGAATACATAGACACAGGGAGCCCTAGCCCTCGGCCGAATCTGACGTTGGGTGATTGGTCCACCCTGAAGCTGTGTGCCAGGGAGAGAGGAGGGCAGTGAGCAGGTGGCTGCCATGTGCAGTGCGGGCCCAGGCAGGGCCAGAGGATCAGGCCCCGGGAGCAGCCGGCAGACAGAGGCAAGATGGGAGCTACATGGTTTTTGCAAAAGCCTCTTCTCTGTTTTAAAACTAGAAATAAATCTTAAACGACATCATTTAAAATTTTTAAATTTAAATTTTTTTTTTTTAGCTGATCTTAAATTTTATTTTCCAACAAATGGTGTTTTCCAGGTGCCCTGTCCTCACCCCTAAGGTCACACCTCAGTTGGCAGCTGTGTGTGTGTATGGGCACACTTCCCCCGGGGCCCTGCCTGGCCGGGGCCAGGGCAACCCATGCATTTTGGCCTCACCACCAGGCTCGGGGTGAGTTCCTCGTCCCGCCTCAGTGCTGGCCCAAGCTGCCCAGCCAGGGCTGTAGTTCAAACACTGGGGTCTGTTGGGGGGGACTAGGGGAGAGACAGCAGGGGGTAGGGAGGTTGGGGAGGGATAACATGGGGAGAAATGCCAGATATAGGTGAGGGGGGATGGAGGCAGCAAACCACATTGCCATGTGTGTACCTCTGCAACAGTCCTGCGTGATCTGCACATGTACCCCAGAACTAAAGTACAATTTAAAAAAAAAAAGATTACAAAAGCAAAAAAAGATTCAGTAAAGTGGCTAGTTAAAAATTTATATGGATTTTTAAAATATACTAAAGACAGTATAAAATATATTGCTTATTCATTGAACCATACATTCAAAATGTCAAAGTAACTGAAAAAGATTTATTTTTATTTGCACAAATAAAATGTCCATGTTATAGTGTTCCTAAAAACTCAAGTACATTTAATATGATATTTTTGAAAAAAAATCAAGCATAATTCAAAGAAGATTTATATGTTCTGAAATGTCTAGTAGACCCCATATTAAATTTTTTAATAGTTTCTCTCTCTGATGAATGTAATGAAGAGTTGTTTGAGGAGTTATTGTATCTTATAAAATTATCCACTGTTTTTCCACAGCTATATATCCCATTCATAACAAAAATGCTTTAAAAATCAAACTACTACTTAATGTTTTTCTCAGGGCATTATATTTTTGATAAAAGAATGTTAAACATTTTAAACAAATTTCATATTTTCTAATATAATGTAAAAAAAATCATTTGCCTGTGTAAAAAGTGAAATATGAGTTTTGCTTCTTGGATTTTCCACTGTATCTACTTTAGGGATTCAGATCCAATATGTGTTTTTCCAAACTTCTAAGAAAAAAACATATTATTTTTGCTACAATTATTGATATAATATTTACAGTCTTTACAAAACAACATTTTAAACATTTGTTTTTATATTACGGGAAATGTTTAGCTATTCTGTGGAAACATAAAAAAATGATATATAAACAGGAGGCGAAATAGTTGGCTGCCTCTCTAGGTCCTCCCATTTCTACAATAGACAATATAATATGGATTTCCAAAAATTTGTTAAATTATTTTTTAATTTGTGAGCAAAAGACTAAAATTGCTTCAGATAAATGAGTCTAAATCATAGTGATCTATATAAAAATATCTGCAAGTTTTAGAACTGTCAAAACATTTGCAAGTCTATGGTCACCAAAAGGATTTTGATTTGTAGATGTCTATACCTTCAACTAAATTGTCTTGCTTAACTGAACATAATGCAATGATAATCATTTTCATTGCCTCTCACTTTGTCTCTTATTGCTTTTCTCACTTGCATTGTACTAATTCTTAGTTCAATTGTTGTAGCTTCAGAAATAGCTAAAGAATAAAAACTACACATTTCTATGAAATGGGGGTATAAACTTCAATTCAGAATTCCATATTATTTAAATAAAGAAATAATCATAAAAAACTGTTTAGCTATTGGCAATAGATAAAATTTAAACCAATCTCTCTTTTTGATCATTAGATGATAGGTATCTTTCTTTGTTAGTTCTTAAACAAGATAAGACTCCCAAACTATCTTTACACATGCCCTATAAATTATTGAATCCATATAAATTAAGAGACTGGACAAAGAGAAGAATACAAACACAGCATACCCTGGTTGGTGTAGTGGAAAAAATAGAGCAAAATTAGACAAGGTTTTTGAATAAAGGTCGGACTCCTCAAATCTAATAACACATATTGTTAACACTCATCTTGGATTACAGAAAACAAAACTGTAATTCAGGTTAATGTATTAGTCATAACTAAACTAATAAATATAACAGGACCCTTCTATCGCATCTGCTGTGATCTTCAGCAAACTAATTTGCACCTCTCAATTTCAGTTCCTTCACTTTGTAAAAATGTGGATAATGGCATTCCTCTTTTAGGGCATGGGATGATTAAACATGATCAAGTATGTGAAAACTTTAACCAAGCAACTCTCAGACAAGATGGAGGAAAAGTGTAATAAGTGAAGTTTCCTTGCTCACTCACAAGGGTATTACCTGATGGAGGACTTAACACATTTTACATTCTCTAAAGAAAATGTATATCCTATGAGGAAAATGTGAGTAAGTATATTTCTGGAAGGAAAGGGAATGAATAACTGACAAAAACAAGCAATGGGGAAAGCGTTCCCTGTTTAATAAATGGTGTTTGGGAAAACTGGCTAGCCATGTGCAGGAAGCAGAAATGGGGACCTTCCTGACACCTTACACTAAAATTAACTCCAGATGGTTTAAAGACTTAAACATAAGACCTAACACTATAAAAACCCTAGAAGAAAATCTAGGCAAAACCATTCAGGACATAGGCATAGGCAAGGACTTCATGACTAAAACACCAAAAGCATTGGCCACAAAAGCCAAAATAGACAAATGGGATCTAATCAAACTCCAGAGTTTCTGTACAGCAAAAGGAACAATCATTAGAGTAAACCAGTGGCAAGCAGAATGGGACAAAATTTTTGCAATTTACCCATCTGACAAAGGGCTAATACCCAGAATCTACAAAGAACTAAAACAGATTTACAAGAAAAAAACAAATCCATTGAAAAGTTGGCGAAGGACATGAACAGACACTTTTCAATAGAAGACATATATGAGGCCAAGAAACATATGAAAAATTCTCATCATCACTGGTCATTAGAGAAACGCAAATCAAAACCCCATTGAGATACCATCTCACGCCAGTTAGAATGGTGATCATTAAAAAATCTGTAGACAACAGATGCTAGAGAGGGTGTGGAGAAATAGGAACACTTTTACACTATTGGTGGGAGTACAAATTAGTTCAACCATTGTGGAAGACAGTGTGGCAATTCCTCAAGGACCTAGAAATAGAAATTCCATTTGACCCAGCAATCCCTTTACTGGGTATATAGCCAAAGGATTATAAATCATTCCATTATAAAGATACATGCACACATATGTTCAGCGTGGCACTGTTTACAATAGCGAAGACCTGGTACCAACCCAAATGCCCATCGATGATAGAATGGACAAAGAAAATATGGCACATATACACCATGGAATACTATGCAGCCATAAAAGTTTATGAGTTTGTATCCTTTGCAGGGCATGGATGAATCTGGAAACCATCATTCTCAGCAAACTGACACAAGAACAGAAAATTAAACACCGCATGTTCTCACTCATAAGTGGGTGTTGAACAATGAGAACACATGGACACAGGGAGGGGAGCATCACACACTTGGGTCTGTTGGGGGGGACTAGGAGATAGACAGCAGGGGGTAGGGAATTTGGGGAGGGATAACATGGGGAGAAATGCCAGATATAGGCGAGGGCGGATGGAGGCAGCAAACCACATTGCCATGTATGTACCTATGCAAAAATCCTGCATGATCTGCTCATGTACGCCAGAACCTAAAGTGCAATAAAATATATATATTAAAAAAATAGAACTTCATGTTCAGGCAAAATATTTTACATAGTGTGTTTAGAAGTAGGTGATTGTTTGGCAGATAGGTCAGAAACAAGCTTGCAAAAGAAAGAATAAAGGTTTTTTTAAATCCCCAGATCACTTAAGTCAAATATCATTTGGCCCTACAAATTGCACCTAAAACCAAGAAGACATTGGGTGTCCAAAAATTCAGTGTCTGTTTTGTCTCATTCTTTCATGCCTAACCATGTATATATTTTTTTAAATTGTATATATGCATGAGGTGCAAGTGCAATTTTGCTACGTTGATATATGTCGTTATGGTGAAGTCAGGGCCTTCAGTGCATCCATCACTGGAGCAACATACATTTTTACCCATCAAGTAACCTCCCATCACCCAGCCCCCACTCCTCTTTTGAAGCTGAATTATTATCATCAAACTTGAAATTCTTAGGGCTTTTTTAAAGTGAAAAGATAAACAGATCAGCAGATTAAAATTCAAAACTGCATTTTGATATGGTAGGAGCAGGGGAAAATTTAATTTATCATCTTTGACAGATAGTAAAGAATGAATAAAATCAGTAAGGTTACAAAAAAGCAGAATTTTTTCTTGGAAGACGTGGGGAAAAGAGGTAAAGGATGCTCTAAAATTGAGGCAGCCATAAAGGAATGAGAAAAGAGACTTACAGTAGGGAAAAATTAAGGACAGTGAAACAAGAAAGAACACCAGAAAAACAGAAGCCTGTATGACATGGTCATCTGAAGTCTGAGCAGGGGACAGCCAGGGTTAAGGTTAGGAAAGAGCAGAAGGCACCGAAGAGCGCATCAGGTGACTCTTGGAATTACCCTGGTTCCAGTGAAACCCGAACCCAAGTGACAGAGCAGGTATATTTAAGGTACTCGAGGGAGCTTAAAAAAATAGAGAAGAAATTGGATATCAGAAAACATTTTGTGATGCTGTAATGAGATCTCTGCCTTGGTGGAGTCATGCCCTAAGGGATACAATGCAAGTCCTGTTATCTGAAACATGTTGAATTAGAGAGGAAAATCTACCCGAATCCCCTGTGAGGAAACACTTATAAGATCACATCATTTATATTATGGTTACAATTTTTGCACATTCTGTGTTTTGTATTGTGACTCAGTAATCCACTAAACAGAGGTACTTGAAATTAGTCAGTTAGAGGTAAGGTATTATTTGTTTGCATATGATTTTTTGTTTTGTTTAATCTGTAAGACCTGATGATCCCACAGTTTCTTTGTCTAAATCTTGCCAGCTGTGGATTCAGAAATCCCACAGAAAACTGGACCATCCAGTTGGGGCATTTACATAGCTTGCATAAAGCACCTGGGTAATTGGCCCTTTTACATCAAACAACTTAAGGAAAAGGAGCAAAAACCAGAAACAGATACCTTTGGCTGCCTCCCATAGTTGACTAGATTTTTGCTGCTGTTTGCATAGCATGCTGTTACTTTGTGTTCCCTCTCATACAAAATCAGAAAATGTTTGCCACTCACTGTGAAACATTTTATAGAGAAATGTGGATTTGTGCAGTTTGGCATTAGCAAAAAGAACCATTGTTTGCAAATAGCCTAATATTTTTCAAGAGGGGGAAAGAAATAGAACAAAAGACCTAAGCAGCACTTGATTTTTCTTAGCAAACTGAAGCGATCACATTTTATTTTGATAAATGATGCTAATGAGGCTTGGGGACTTTTACAGGTGTATAATTCCTAATTTCACTACACTATTGTTTCTATTTTCTGTTGAAGCACCTGCTTGCTTTTGAACACAGTTTGTTAGTCTACTTTCCCTATCATCTTTTTTGGCACCATGTATTTAGAAATTGAATAATCAAAGGGAAAACTATCCCCAAATTGTCTTTTATCCTATGCTACCTCTCATCCTTCATCTCACTGTTGTTAGTGAAGCCAGAAGCTTTGTCCTTTCACTAGAGAGCCAAAACTAGATGTGAACTAGTTCCTTTTATATTAAATTGGATGCTTTTGGAGCGGATCGCCTACACTGGCTTCCTGGAAGAAATGGTAGATTTGAAAAAATATATATTATAGGTCACTATAGCCTGTCAGTGCCCTTCAGTCATAAGGAATGTTACTTCTTAAAACTGCACAATTTACCTGGTTGTGACAGAGACATTTTATAAGGTCCAATTAGTAAATTAATCTGCAGAGATGGAAAACATAACATCTGGGAGTATCATCGACATAGTCTTGACCTTAAAAGTTAGTTGCCTTATAGGAACTCGCGCTTGCCCAAAACTTAACCTCTTCATCTTGAAGAGTTAGGGAATGGATCAGTAAAGGTTGGATTTAAGTAGCACTCCACAGTTAGGGATTTTTCCAAAAAGTAACCAAAAGCATGGACTTGGAGTGAGGTAGGGGTTTCTTTTCCTTTTGTGTTTGCATCTCTTGGTCCAATGGAAAATGTCCTTCACAATACTCACAAGTTATGGCTATTCACTAGGGCCACAACTGACCTCTTAAATGTGTATCTTTATGTTGTTTATAAGGGACTATAGGATATTGCCTGATAATTAAAAAAATTCAAACATTTAAGATCTGTTAAAATAGTGAAAATCACCCATATTTTTTTTCCTGCCCTCTGTCACCAAAGAAAAATATTTGGAATATATCCCTTCAGAAATTTTTTAAGGCATACATCAACATTCTGTTATAAATAGTATCATTATGGCCATCTTTTAAGCTACGTTTAGGGTAATAATCTACTCAGCCTTTCCTTGATATTCTAATAGATTTCTTTTGTGACTGTCAAATTTTCTCATTCCAAATAGAAATAAGATTGCATTGTCAACCAACATACAGCCTATGTATACTGCTGAAATGAAGTGTAGACTTTGTTACTTTTCAACAACATTCAAACTTAGATTATATGCAGCCTCAGAGGTAAGACTGAAAAGTATAGTGATAGAATGTTGTCTCTATTATATTACCTAAGCCATGGCTTATTTTGTTTATCTGTATAATATTAGGGACAATTTGAAATATAAAGTGAAATTTCTTATTAGATCCTTTAGTAGCAGCATTTTACAGAATTATGGAAGGAGAATTTCAGCAATCACGTAATACAACCTCCTCCTTTTGCAAATGTGAATGCTGAGATGCAAAGACTTGTCCAAGGTTCATTAGTGACTTGTCCAAAGTTCATTAGTGACTGGTCTGAGATCAGCACACACAGCCCAGGTTATGTCCAATTACATGCTCTTGCCTGAGATGAGTTAACAGCTTTTGAAACCAATCTTCAGCTACAGATTTTTTTGTATTGTTTTTTGTAAATCTGTTTTTTTCCCTTTTATTCCTAAATTAAAACTCCATAAATTTACTTTGCTACCATAGCCTCTCTCGCCACCATAAGAAAAGTCAAATTCTTCCTATAATAGATCTTGGATTGTTAATGGTAATTTTTTTCTACAAGTCTTATGAAATTGCATTTCTACTCTGCTAATTACCTCGTTGGCATATTAGTATTGGTTCATTCTAATCCAATAATTGTCTCTTATTTTATAATTCCAGCAGCTCCCCTTTGTCCTGTTGTCCAATTTGTACATGAAATTAGCTCACTGATTATATGAAATTCATTTCTTCACAAATTCAGCAACTTAAACTTTCTTCAAAAACTCTTATTATCTAATATTTGCCAAGCAACAAATCTGTGTTATTTTAGGAAATGCAATTCTACTTGATATCCATTTTCTTAATGTCTCCATGTGTTTTAAGCTTCACATGAAATGGCGTTCTTGATTTAAACAGACTTCAGCACTTAAATGATAATGTTTGATGTTTTTATATGCAGAGGTCACAAGAAAGAAAACTTTCTAAGACATCATGAAAGGTTCCAGAATTTCCTGAGGGGATTTAAAATTATAAAGCTTTCCTCTCCAACTGTGGGAACTGTAGTGACATTATTGGGCTGAGGTCACTTTGAATAGGAACTCCAAGAAAGAGCTTGGTATACTATTGTTCTACCAAGTAAGACCTTGGCATTTTGCTTCTCAGATTGTTAAAAGATCTACTCTAAGAAGCCTGGAAAGTAAAGGCATCTATATTTTATTACTGACTGTCACAGGACTTTCTTCGAGACCTGGCTACATTTTTGTGCCATTTGCTAATAAATAATCGAGGCCCAGAATGTAGTAAAGAATGAAGGAATGTAAATCTCTGTTTCTCTTATCTTTTGCCTTTAATCATGAATATTTTATCCACATGTAATGTCACAATTGATATGCTCAAGACAGCCACAGACACCAAACGCCTTTTCAGACAATTGTACTAAATTGCAAATAAGTTGTTAACAGTTGTTTTTGTCCTTATCCATATTAATTTTAATTTCTTAGCTATACATCTTGATTCTCTGTAACTGCTTTTAACAACTTACATTATGGCACTGATTTTGAGTATTGTCCTTTAATTTAAAAAAGTGCTTATCATTCAGTTATTCACCAGCATACACTTCTGACTTTGAACCTTCAAAACTCAAGGAGAAATTCCTCTCCCCAACCCAAACTGTAAGTAACACACTGGTTGGTTTCATCTATATCAGATGGAATTTGGATAGTTTCAGCTTTCTGTAGAACTCTGTGTCTTTGTCTGCTTGGCTTCAGCAACAGTGATCTCCAACAGATTCAAAATGCTCTTAATCAGGCCTATAATAATCTGGAAGATAGGGAACAGAACATGAACTATGTATCAAAAATCATGATTAAGCAATCTTTGGTGGTATTTTCTTTTCAGTTTATTATTTATTCAAATAATACATAAACTACAAGGAGTTAAAGTGTTTATTGGTGTCTTTTCTACTAATAATATAATCATTTTGGAATCAAGTTTATGAGCCCATATTTATATCTTTCGTTTCCTGTAAAGTATATATATTTTAACATAAAGCAATATCAGTGAAAATCAAAGAATAAGAAAAAT
The DNA here is from genome assembly GCF_001604975.1 of Cebus imitator. Classification (NCBI taxonomy): domain Eukaryota; kingdom Metazoa; phylum Chordata; class Mammalia; order Primates; family Cebidae; genus Cebus; species Cebus imitator. Next base: position 11,051,925 of record NW_016107325.1, read on the forward strand.
GTCCCCACAATATGTGGGGATTCTCCAAGGTATAAAAAATATTAGAGACTGATGGAGCTCTTGGAAATATGAGGAAAGGTGAAAGGAGACACTCAAGAGACCACATATGCACAAAATGAATATAACTCTAGAAGAGGAGAGACAGAGCAAGATAATGAATCTAAGAAAGAGAGGATACCATATTGCTGCTCTTTCCATGAGCTTAATTTCTCTGTAGAAATGTAACCAAGAAGATAAGTCCAGAAAAATATTTGCTTTTCATTTCCTCTTTTCTTCCTATCCTTTTTTCTCTTCAAATATATTACAGATTTGTTTTCAAAGTAATTTTCTCCAAAATCTGTTTGAAATAAGCATGAGAATCTGAACATGTAAAACTAGGCGAGATGGAGTAGAAATTTATCATTAATTGTTGAGATTCCCTCAGGTGGTTGGCAAAATATTAAGGGAAATAAAATTATAGTCTCCAACATTTTGGAAGGCCAAAAGGTTTTAATGAGACTGGCTGAAGGCAGCCAGTTCTTACGTTAGAACATTAGATCACAGGGTGAAGATTAGGGATAATAAAAGCTTCCCCAGTTAAGTCTGTTTACCCTACACTCCTTTGTCTCTACTCTGTTTACTCATGTAAACTTTGTACTGAATGGTCCTCTCAGGGGGCGGTTGAAAAGGGAGTACCTGTTAATGGTATTTACTCTGGGCCCTGGAACCAAAAGCTTATATCATTCATAAAGCCACTCTTTTACCCATGTTAATTATCCACAAGCATGTTGACTTAAAACCTCTGTTATTAAATCTATACTGAATAAATGTGAGGAGGAACAGCAAGTAGGAGTCAATTATCTGTATTGCCCTCTGAGAGCAGCTGACGACCCCCTAGCCTGACTCTTATACTACATTCTGTGTGTGAGAGTGTATTTCATTCATCTGTCATTGACTCGGGGTCTGGAGGACAGACCTCCTCAGGTGGTGATCAATGTCTCAATTAATGATTTGGAAAGAAAGCTGATGAAAACAAAAGAAGAAAAAATATACAATCCATGCTTATTTATCAATTTGACAACTATTTTATTGATGTTCTACTTATGCTAAACATTGTCCAGTTTCCTGAGCTCTCAAGGTACATAGTCCCTTGTCCTTTGCCCCAAGGAATATGTAGCCTAAAAGAAAGAAAGACTCATATGTCCAAAGTCTGTAACAGAGAGATGTATTGATTATGGTGATGGTAAGAAGGAGAGATGAAGTTTTCTTGAGTGAATCAGAGAGAATGAATCTTATATAAGATCCATGGTAGTTAGTACACAGGAATGGGAAGCAAACAGAAAGGGAAAGAAAATCACAGAATTTATTTATGTTGATACCTATAATTCTATACAAGTTCTTTCTGCAAGAACACCTGCAAAATTGGCAAAGCCATAAACAATTTATAAGATCTTGAGTATTTATTGAATGTGGAATCAGAACAGGGTCTGAACTAAGATGAGACTAAAAAAGTATTCAGGGACCAAGTAATAAAAAACTTTGTCCAGCATACCAAAATTTGGTGATTTGAACAATGAGAATAATTGATCATTTTAAGCAAGCAAGTCAGAATTATGTCTTGGAAAAATCTCTTTGGCTGCATTGTGGAGCATAGAAAAAAAGAATAGATATTATTCGGAAACATCATCTCACTCTTAATATATTATAACAATTTCAAAGTGAAAAAATGGTGATTTCAACTAGGATACTCTTATGGTTTGGAAGTAAATGGACAGAACCAACAAATAATTAGGAGTTAGTATAATAAGACTTGTTGATTTGTCCAAACAGTGTGACCAAAAAAGGTGATGTCACAAAGATGATAGAATAGGAGAGGGTTCACCCCATTCCCACACAAAAAGCCATACAGATAGCTATCCACAACCCAAAATAGCCTAGAGAGCATTTGAAGACTCATTAAAATCTTCAGTAGTGCAGTGGAACAAAAAAAGAAAAAAATAAGAAAATCTACTTGGAAAAGATTACTGCTGACTGTCATATCTGAGATACCAGAAGATAACTAGGGGCAAAGAATAAAGGTGGAGGATATCAGTATCAGCTATGCAGTGGGAACCACCTTGGTTTCTAGTAGCCTACTCCACAGAGGACACCATCACATTTTGCCACTGACGTACCTAATAACCACATTCACCAAGGAACTCCTGAGAGGTATAAATGGCTGCACACCATCCCCCACTCAGAAAGTGGCTAGTGTTGAACTGCTTCTGGAAAAGAACTTCTACCTTTTCCAACCCAATGCATGCCCTAATCCTGGAGCCATAATGTTCCTCACACTTTAAACCAAAGCTCTGTGGCTATGCTTGGCATGCTACATCTCAGACACAGGAGTCATCACCATAGTGAGCTATTTCACACTCTAGTGTAAGTAACTGTAAGTTGGCCCACAAGCCGGACCCAATGCCAGGAGAGATTCCCTCATTTACATCTCTGGTGGGAGAAAAAGAGATTGAAAGAACTTTAATAGCCATTGCTTCTGGAAACCCCAAGAACCCTTGTTACCACTGAATACATCCAAAATATTGACCACTGAGAATACTGGAAATATTTGTAAACAATGACCTCAGCCAATAGAATTGCACAAAGACTACACAGCTGCACACTCACTGATATTAGACCACTTCACCCCACTAAGCAAGCATTGTCACATCTCCCACTTCCAGTAGGGAAATGTCTTTCCACAGAAAAAGTAGCTCAGAAAGTCTGGAAAAGTTTTCATCTCCATCAAATGTACAGATATCAGGGTAGGGCAACAAGAAACATAAAAAACCAAGGAGACATAAAACTAAAAGAATACAATAATTTATCAGTAAATGACCCTGCAGAAATTATATATAAACTGCATGACAAAGGATTCAAAATAATTGTTTTAAGGAAGCTCAGAGAACTTCAAGGAAAAAAAAAAGAAACAATTAAATAAAACCAGAAAAAATGATAAAAGACTACAATAAGAAATGTAACCAAGAGATTCAAATAATGAAAAAAAAACCCAGTGAAAATTCTGGAGCTGAATAATAAAATGATGAAATGACAAATGCAATAGAAAGCACCAATAGCAGAGCTGATCAAACAGAAGAAACAATCTATGTGCTCAAAGACAGGTTATTTGAAAATATAAAGTCATTGAGAAAGAAAGAATGAACAAACTTTCAGGATTTATGTGATACCATCAAAAGATATGTTCCATCAATACCTAGTTTATTGAGAGTTTTTAGCATGAAGGGGTGTTGAATTTTATTGAAGGCCTTTTCTTTATATGTTGAGATAATCATGTGGTTTTGTCATTGTTTCTGTTTATTAGCAAACTGACACAAGAACAGAAATCCAAATATCGCATGTTCTTACTCATAAGTGGGTGTTGAACAATGAGAACACATGGACACAGGGAGGGGAACATCACACACTGGGATCTATTGGGGGGTGGGGGAGTAGGGGAGGGATAGAGGGAGTGTGGAGATTGGGGAGCGATAACAATAGGAGAAATACCTAATGTAGGTGACAGGGGGATGGAGGCAGCAAACCACCATGGCATGTGTATACCTATGTAACAACCCTGCAGGAACTGCACATGTACCCCAGAACTTAAAGTANAAATTAAAAAAAAAAAAAGAAGAAGAAAAAAGAAAGAAAGCTCTGGCTGGGGCAATTGGGCAAGAGAAAAAAAAAAAAAGTAAGGGGTATTCAAATAGGAAGAGAGGAAGTCAAATTATCTGTTTGCAGCTGACATGATTGTATATTTAGAAAACTCCATCATCACAGCCCAAAATCTCCTTACACTGATACGCAAAATCAGCAAAGGCTCAGGATACAAAATCAATGTGAAAAAAATCACAAGCATTCCTATACACTGATAATAGACAAACAGTCAAATAATTAGCAAACTCCCATTCACAATTGATACAAAGAGAATAAAATACCTCAGAATACAACTTACAAGGGATGTGAAGGACTTCTTCAAGGACAACTACAAACCACTGCTCAAGGAAATAAGAGAGACAGAAACAAATGGAAAAACATTCCATGTTCATGGATAGGAAGAATGAAAATAATGAAAATGTCCATGCCGCCCAAAGTAGTGTATAGATTCAATGCTATTCCCATCAAGCTACTGTTGACTTTCTTCACAAAATTAGAAAAAACTACTTTAAATTTCATATGGAACCAAAAAAGAGCCTGTGTAGCCAAGACAATCATAAGCAAAATGAAGAAAGCTGGAGGCATCACACTACCCGACTTCACACTATACTGCAAGGCTACAGTAACAAAAACAGCATAATACTGGTACCAAAACAGATATATAGGCCAATGGAACAGAAGAAGAGAGGCCTCAGAAATAACACCATATATCTACAACCATCTGATACTTGACAAACCTGACAAAAACAAGCAATGTGAAAAGGATTCCCTATTTAATAAATGGTAGTGGAAAAATTGGTTAGTCATATGCAGAAAACTGAAACTGGACCCCTTCCTTACACCCAATACAAAAATTTACTCAAGATGGATTAAAGATTTAAACATAAGACCTAAAACATAAAAATAAGAAAACCTAGGCAATACCATTCAGGACATGTCAAGGGCAAGACTTCATGACTAAAACACCAAAAACAATGGCAACAAAAGCCCAAATTGACAAATGGTATCTACTCAAACTAAAGAGCTTCTGCACAGCAAAAGAAACTGTCAACAGAGTGAACAAGCAACCTACAGAATGGGAAAAAATTTTATCATCTATCCATTTGACAAAAGGCTAATATCCAGAATCTACAAGGAACTTAAAGAAATTTACAAACAACCCCATCAAAAAGTGGACAAAAGATATGAACAGATACTTTTCAAAAGAAGATATTTACACAGACAACAAAGATAAAAAAAGCTCATCATTATTGGTCATTAGAGCAATGCAAATTGAAACCACAATGAGATAACATCTCATGCCATTTAGAATGGCGATCATTTAAAAAGTCAGGAAACAACAGATGCTGGAGAGGATGTGGAGGAATAGGAAGGCTGTTACACTGTTAGTGGGAGTGTAAATTAGTTCAAACATTGTGGAAGACAGTGTAACAATTTCTCAAGAATCTAGAACTAGAAATACTGTTTGACCCAGCAATCCCATTATTAGGTATATACCCAAAGTATTAAAAATTATTCTACTATAAAGAAATATGCACATGTATGTTTATTGCAGCACTATTCACAATAGCAAAGACTTGGAACCAACCCAACATGCTTCTAAACAATCAATGAGTTAAACAAAAAATTAGAACAGAAATTAAAAATTATGTGAGACAAAATGAAATGGAAACACAACTGCAAAAGCAGTTGTAAGACGGTAATTTATAGCACTAAATGCTTTCACTGAAAAAGAAGAAAGGTCCTCAAAAAGCAATCATACTTGACACCTCAGGGATCTAGAAAAGAAAGGAGAAAAAAATAAACCCAAAGTTATGAGAAGGAAGAAAATAATAAAAATCAGAGCAGAACTAAATGAAATAGATTTATTTATTGACTTATTGTTTTATAGTTTACCGTGTACAGTTTTTTACTTCCTTAGTTACATTTATTCTTAAATATTTTATTTAGAAAATATTACAGAAAACATCAATGAAACTAAGGTTTGGGTTTTTTGAAAATATAAACAATATCAACAAACATTTACTGAAACTCATAAGAAAAAAAGAGAACTATCTCAAAACCAGAAATGAAAGAGGAGACTTTACAATTATAAATGCAGAAATACAAAGTGTCATAAGAGATCATTATGAACAATTATAAACGGACAAATTGAATAACCTAGAAAAAGTTGATAAATTCCTACAAACATACATCCTACTAATACTTAATCATGAAGAAGTAGAAAACCTGAATAGAACAATAACAAATGAGGAGAGTGAATCAATAATAAAAAGTCTCCTAGCAAAGAAAACCCAGAACTGGAAGCCATCACTGATGAATTCTACCACAGATTTAAAGAACATCAATACTTATCCAGTCCAAAAATTGAAGAGGAGAGAATATTTTCTAATTCATTTGTAAGGCTAACTTTACTCTGATAGCAACGCCAAAGACACTACAAGCTAAAGAAAATCACAGACCACTATCCACTGTAAATATAGATATATATCTTCAACAAAATAATAGCAGATCAATTAACGAGCACTTTAAAAGGTGTATTCACCATGATCAAGCAGAATTTATTTTGGGGGTGCAAGGATAATCCAGTATACTAAAATCTGTAAATGCAATACACCACATTAACATAGTGAAGAACAAAGATCATATGATCATCTCAATAGATGCAGAAAATACTTTCAACAAAATTTGCAATCTTATCATTATAAAAACTTCCAACAAACTAGGTATATGATATTGTTTGGCTGTGTCCCCACTCAAATATCATCTTGAATTCTAACTCCCACAATTCCCATGCATCATAGAAAAAAAACCTACTGGGAGGTAATTGAATCATCGGGGGAAGTCTTTCCTGTGCCATTCTCATGATAGTGAATAAGTCTCACAGGTTCTGATCATTACATAAAGAGGAGTTCCCCTGCATGAGTTCTCTCTCTCTTTGTCTGCCACCATCCACATAAAACATTACTTGCCCCTCCTTGCCTTTCACCTTCCACCATGATTGTGAGGCCCCTCCCTGCCATGTGGAACTGTAAGTCCATTAAACCTTTCTTTTGTAAATTTCCCAGTCTTGGGTATATCTTTATCAGGAGCTTGAAAACATACTAATACAGCATAGAAGGAATGTACCTCATCAGCACAATAAAAGCCACATGTGATGGACACACAGTTAGCATCATACTCAATGGTGAAAAGTTGAAAGCTTTTCCTCTAAGATCAGGAAGGATGCCCGCTGTCCCTTACTTTTTTTCAGTATAGTACTAGAAATCCTAGACAGAATAATTAGGCAAGAGAAAGAAATACAAGACATCCACATTTGAAAGGAAGAAGTTAGATTGTCCCTGTTTGCAGCTGACATGTTCTTATATACAGAAATGCTAAAGAATTATCATGACTCTTAGAACTAAGAAACAAATTTCAGTAAAGTTTCAGGAAACAAAATCAATATACAAAAACGAATAACATTTCTATGCACTAACAACAAACTAGCCACTAAAGAAATCAGAAAACAATCCCATTTTCATTCGCTACAAAAAATAAAATAAAATACTTAGGAATAAATTTAATCAAAGAGAGGAAAGACCTGTACACTGAAAACTATAAAATACTGATGAAAGACATTGAAGAAGATACAAATAAGTAGAAAACTAACCTGTGTTTATGAAATGGAATAATTAAATTATTAAAATGTGTATACCACCCAAAGCGATCTAAAAATTCAAAGCAATTCCTATCAAAATTCCACTGACAGTTTTCATAGAAATAGAAAAACTATCTAAAATTTTTATGGAACCACAATAGAGCACAATAAGTAGCTAAAGCATTCTTTAACAAAAAGAAGGAAGCTGAAGGCATCACACTATCTGACTGAAAAAAATGCTTCAAAACTATAGAAATCAGGAGCTGGCATTAAAACAGACATAGACCAATGGAACGTAATAGAGAGCCCAGATATAAATCCACACATTTATAATCAATTGATTTTTTAGAAAGATGTCAATGCTTCTACACAATAAGAAAACAAATAACAGAGTGAAGAGACTACCTATGGATTAGGAGAAAATATTTGAAAGCCATATGTCCAATATGGAATTAATATCTCTCATGTACAGTCATGTGCCACATAATACATTTCAGTCAATAACAATCTGCATATAGGACAGTGGTCCCATAAGAGTATACTATATTTTTACTGTATCTTTTAAATGTTTAGATATGTTTAGATGCACAAATACTTAACACTGTCTTAAATTGTCAACTGTATTAGTCCGTTTTCATGATGCTGATAAAGACATATCTGAGACTGGGAAGAAGAGATTTAATGGACTTATAGTGTCACATGGCTGGAGAGGCCCCACAATCATGGTGGAAGGCAAGGATAAGCAAGCCATGCCTTACATGGATAGTGGCAGTCAAAGAGAGAACTTGTGCAGGAAAATTCCACCTTTAAAACCATCAGATCTTGGGAGTCTTATTCACTATCAGGAGAACAGCATGGGAAAGACCATGTCCAACAAGATTCAGTTACCTCCCACTGGTTCCTCCCAGGGCATGCGAGAATTGTGGGACTTATACTCAAGATGAGATTTGGGTGGGACATAGCCAAAACATATCTACAGTAATCAGTATAGTAATGTGCTGTACACATTTGTAGCCTAGGAACAATAGCCTACACCATATAGCCTAGGCGTGTGGTAGGCTGTAACATCTAAGTTTGAATAAGTACCTTCTATGGTGTTCACGCAACAACAAAATTGCCTAACAGCATAGTTTATGTGATGTTGTGATTTATCCCCTGATTGTTGAAACCTAGCAAGACAAAAATTATGAATTGAATGGGTGAAAATCATAGCTGGCCATTAATGAAATTAGAATGTAAGAAAATAACATACTACTAAACCTATATAGTGTCTGCTATATAATACCTCCTTCTGAAATTTTTGTCAAATTTAACTACAGCCTCAGTATCCATGTTTCTTGAAAGAGATGTTTCAAATTAGTGGATTTTAATCACATTATCCGTAATTACCCAGATGTCAGTAATATCATAATTTCTTTCTTGTACACCATTTGACTTCTGTCCTAAGGACAGAATTGCAGACATGGATTGGCGTAAACGATGGCCTGTTTGGGAAATGCAACAACTCTGGCTGGGAGTGTGGAGATGATCCTAGGAAGGGAAGGCAGTGGTCACTATGGAGCCACATATCACAGTGGGCAGCTGGATCTAAAACCCAGGAGAAAATTCTGGAAATGTGCCGAACACGTGCCTCAAATTTAACACAATTCAAGAAGCCAGAAGTCATTGTTTGGGGAGTGCTAAGAAGGAGGGAGAGGAGGATTAATTCCTTGATATTTTCAGTTTCAGAGGGGAATAATAAGAGCCCCCAGGCACATATGATGTTACTGTCAATTGCCAAGCAGCTTGAAAGATCTAAGGGGTGTGGGCAGGACATAGTCAGCATCTGTCTCAAATACCCCTTAGTTATATTCTGCTCTGTCAGCTCCTGCTGCTTTTTTCCAATTTCCTGGAAATGTGCGACACATTTGCATAGAAACAGTGTTGGAATGGAAAGAGAAATGGATGATAATGAGGTCATATATTGGAATGTTATTGACCAATGTACCCAGGTACCAATTTTTATCTGTCTTCTCAGCAAACTAACACTGAACTTAGTTGAGTCTTATGCCTAGAGTTGGTCCTATGCAGTCCTCTGACAAACCCAGGGTGTGGTTTATTGCCTTCTCATTTTCCCTTTGATTTCCATTTTCCACCACTGGAAGCCCTAGTTACCTGAACCCTGGGTACCAACTGCCTTTATACTGTCCTCTGGTTGCCATTAAGTTTCTTCCACAGACCTGAACACCTTAGACATTCCCAATGCTCTGAAATTACATTGTTTCATGCCTTCCTCCCTCCTATTCAATCTCCTATTCTGTCAGTGCCTCAACAAAGAAATAACAGAACAAACTGAACTAAAGTGTAAAAAAAAGACACATACATTAATTCCAAACATCTACAAATTAACTCAAAGCCATTAATCTCTCAGATCTTAGGAGAGCAGTGTGACAAGCCAGGTAGAGAGATATTTAAGGGTACAGAAACTTTCCTAGCACCTCTCAAAACATCCTATGAAGTCATAATTCATACATTCAAATCTGATTCTATCTACTCATATCCTGATCTATGAAAATGGCCTAAGCTAGAATATCAGGTTGTGAAATGCAGGCTCTGGTGCTCTCCATTCTTGAACAATACCATTTAGATAATTTATTTCTTTGTGAAATATTATTATATTCCAGCAGTGCATTCTGGTGAAACTAGGCTTTTAAAATGCTAATTGCTCATTTGAAAATGATCCTTGGGTTTCAGTGTGCCTGACAGTGTTTTTCCTAGGAGGAGTAACAAATTTTGCGCTTAATTTTTGCCTAGTCAGTGCACTGTACATAATAATGCTCACTAACTTAACCCTTAGTTTTCCAATCTCTTCTGAAAAAGGAGAAAGAGCCATCACTTGCTTCACAATTCTATGTACTGTCAGTGAGAGACAGATCCTGGAACTACCACTCCACCCCAATCTCTGCCAACTTCCTGCTCACCTCTTGCTTCTCCTCCACAGAGAGGTGCCTTCTTTCCATGTGTAATATTTCTTTGTCAATTTTTCCTTTAAGGAGGCATTAAAAAGGATGACTAGGAGAAAACCAAAAATTGTAGGGCAATAAAACTTACTCCATATGATACTATAATGGTAGATACATTTCATTACAGACAGGCCAAGAGAATGTACAACACGGAGAGTGAACTCCAATGTTCACTCCTTAGTTAATCATAATGCATCAACATTGATTCTTCTACTGTAACAAATATACTACACAAATTCAAGATGTTAAAAGTAGGGGAAGTTGGGGGAGTGACTGAGAAGGTCTTTTTCTTTTTTTTTGTAGCATCATTTCTCAGTTTAATTTCTTATTGCATATCAGCAAGCTGCCAAGATTACAATCTGATTTTTTAGAGGTCAAACATGATAAAATATATAAATTATTCATTGCAATAATTCTCATTGCCTCTTTGGAAAGAGAAAGAATATATCAGGATATTTCTAGTCTCTTATTGTAAGGAAAGATGAAAATTCTTATCCTTGAAACTTTATTTATTTTTATTAATTTTCTCTTTTATAAAGAACTCCATTCCTTTAGACATTGCCAGAGAGAAGTAATTTGTGGAATCTAACATATGATAAAAATTCATGTTATTTAATAATGGTACAATATCACTAGCCTTTCTCTAGTGATAGACAATTGTTTAAGAATAGCCTATCTTTAAACATTTTGTTTCTATCCCCTCTAAGCTTAACGTCTATATTTACAAAACAGGAACATTAATACAGCCTGTCATAATAATACTGTATGTGTTGTGACAATTAAATGAGATCTGACAAGCACAGTTTCAGGCACAGCATAGACATAAATGTAATGTATATATAATATAATTATATTATCATAATGTCACATAGCATTTGATTATTCATGCTTGAAAGATACAAAGATACTCTTTTCTATGACAATGTGCTAATTAAAGACATACATTTGTGTTCTGCAAACCTAAGCAGTAAATAACTACTGTCTTCATTTCCCAAGAAATTCATATGAAATGTTAGAACTAAATAGTATAATCATAAACTGGTCAGAGTACATCATTTTATCAAGCATTTCCTCAATTGTGAGCTAGCATTATGTAAACTGTAAGAATAATGATGTATCCTGGGAAATCCACCAACCTATTAGAGACTTGCTATGTAATTATTTAATTATTTATTTTAACAAATATATAGAGTACTTCTTGTATGCTGATCACCACTCTAAAAGCTGAAATGCAGCAGCAGCAAAATGTAAACAATTATACTCCCATGAAATTTATAATCCAGAAAGAAAGAGAGACAATAAAAATTAATTATTTGATTACAATTGTGATGAGCCATTGAAGTATAGAATTTCAATAGGATAAATAATAAGGGGTGATACCCTCTCTGTGAGGGTAATGTGGTTAGGCAAAACTTTGCCCCAGAAAATATACGTTAAAAATGATTACTTCATCAAATAATGTTAAAAACAATAATTTTCAAATTTGACGCTTACTACCTTTATGAGTTTTGACTAAATTATTTAAATACTTCAGGTCTTAATTTTCTTGTTTATAAAAACACATATAATAACATTTATTTAAAGGGACACTGTGATGTGTAGGAAAGAAAGTGTGCAAATTGCTGGCTAATACTATTATCTACTTAGATGTCAAAAACATAGCTGTTGTCTACTGTTAGTATCAGGCACTTAGATTTAAAAACATTGGATACTATTGTAATCAATCTAAACTTTGTAAATGTTTAATTTCTAGGTAATTAGAATTTTTTTTTCTCAGAATGAATAGGAGTGTGACATTTGTACGTATTCAAGTGTGTGTTTATGCACATTTTGCGGTGGCTTCTGTTTCACTTATTGTAGAAGAAGATTACAAAATTATTGAATCTTATTCAGCTTTGACCATTGGAAATGAATTATTAAATAGCAATGAAGTGAAAGTGGCTTAGACTATTGAAAATGAAGACCTGGTTGATTCTGAGATGCACATACACACATACTCCCTGAGACACTGGTCAAGTGTTACCTATGTACAAATATGGGGCATTGGCACCCTAACATGGGGAGGTGATGCATAATTCCAAAGCAGTACTGAGGCAGTGAGGCTCTCTCTTAATTTAAAGAATTCCATTAAAGGTATACATTTATCTCTTTTCCAACAATTCTCTCTCTGTGAATATAAGAGCGCTCCAAAAGTTTTGTTATTTTAATAATGACATCCCTTTAGGATTCTCTATAGAAAAAATGGGGGAAAGTATTTTCCCCAGGGCTGGTTACAAGTCTATAAGTACACTCACAACTTTTAGAGAAATGAGGGAAAATCTCCCTGGCTGTAGGGAGGGAGACAATTAAACAGTTGTCATGTCTTTAATTAAGAGATATATACAATATTTGAAAAAAATTAAAATGACTTTTATAGAGAAGGCCTTTATAAAATAGAATTGTTCAATGCAAGCTCTATAATTGTTGCTGCAGAGAGAGGGAGATTGTGCTGAAGAAAGGTTGCAGGTTAGTGTTGTTTTCACCTGAAGAGCCATCAGCTGCCTTTGCAGTCCATTTGCAATCCCTGCATCACAGCCTTCCCTTTACTTGCAAACATTTGAAGATCGATTTTGAAAGCAAGCTGAGTGAAACTAGATTACAATTCAGTCTTTCCTCAATTTTCGGATTCATAGAAATTTAACACAGAAATGTGTCAAAGTGATGTTAGAGCAGAAAATGTCAAATAATAATGAAAATAGTTTTAAAAAAGTGATCATTGAATCAGTTGAGAGGAGAGGTCTGATTAAGAATCACGCAAAAAATAAAACTAGTTTCTTTGGAACAGATATGGGGGGACGGAAATTGGAAATTACTCAGTTAATGGAAAATAAAAATACAGCATATTTTTATTTCAGTTTGATTCTTGAGAGCTTCATTGACATGGACACTCCTTGGCTTCCTGCAGGGTTAGATTATTTACAACCTTCTTCTCAATATCTTTTGCCAGCTAACCATTTCAAAATTACAGCTAAATTAGAAGCACTGTCTGTTATTTGCTGCGTACTGGAACTCAGGTCTCCCCTTGGAGAGCTCTAAGCTTTTTCAATGAGGCATAGCACTTAATTTCATTTGCAGAGTTTCTGCTACTCAACTTTCTACACATTAAATGAGACCATTCATTGCTTCCCCTGTAGGCTAATGGGACTTACATTGTTTGTCCACATTTAATGTTTTAATATCTCTGTTTCACAGTTTAATGTTTAATAACAAATCAGTGATGGAATTGAACATATTGTAAAATAGAAATCTTTAAGTTTATTATCTTCCTGTGGCTCTATGGAACCTTAGACTTCGTCTAGCTCATAGAGCTGCAAACAGATGTCTACAGGGGCCAGGAAGGCTATTAATATGTGAACTGAATGTGAAATAAGAGAATAGAGCAGATTGGGTTCTATGATGACCTGAAGAAAAAGTTTGCTTTTTTAAAGAATGAAAATAAGCATCAAGAAAAAATACATATAGCACACAATCAATTCTATGGATAAAATTTGTCCTAAAGCTCACCAGTTTTGTAATTTGGTCTTACCTACCTCTCCTATGTTATGTTATACCCCAGGAAATAACTAATGAACAAAGGTGCTTTAAATAACTACCAAATTCATTTATAATCTCCAGTACAGTGTTTAAAAAACTATACCAGCACGGTCTCTGTACTTGAGATGAATTGCACACATTTACAATTGTGACCTGAAACAGGAAGACGATGTGAATGTTACAGGCAAATAAACACTGATATTGGATTAAGGTTAAGAGACAAACAGCAGGAATCAGTGCACATAGTATATTAAATAAGCCAAAGGAATAAATAAAAGTTGTTAATTCATAAGAGTTATCAGTGCAGCCACTGTCATTTAGATGATTCAACTAATTAAAGTAGAACTGTCCACTGTAAACAGAGAGCAGACAAGCCAGTAGGAATATAAGACAGACCGAAAGCTATGGTCTTTTTATTTTTTCTATCTTGGTTTTAAGCCTAAGACTAGCTGGCAGGCATTTTTGAGCAACCAAATTACAAACTGAACTGATAGCTGAAATGCATATTTATATACAGTATGTGGCTTTGGTAATTAATTGGAGTATGATGCTTCTTTATGAATTCACAATTTGGAAAAGAATGATATAGCACTTACATAAATTATTATAAACAGTGAAAATAATTTGGAGACATGGAAAAACACAATTTTCTGTTTCTTGTGAAGGAGAAAAGGCAAACCCAAGGATGCTAGCTCATGTGAGCAAGATTAGAAAAAAGAGCAATGATCTTGGGAATACAATATGTTTATGCCTACAGGATGATTTTATGATGTTAGTTCTTCTGGTATGAAATTATGCCAATTCCTGGTATTCAGTAAAAAGGAAGAAAACATGCTAATAAAATATGCAATTTCATATATTGTTTTCATGTTCTGGGTTTCACTAAGAGCTAAGACACTTCTTAGAATATTAATACTTTTTGAATACAGATTCACAATTATCTTTGTTTCTTTAGAAATAATTTACCCTTTTGGCCAGCATAATGCACTAAAAAATTTGTAACTAAACTAAACTAAAAAAATATGTAAAACACTTTGGATGGGTGACATTTCGCTCAGGTTTTCAAATTGTCATTTTTAACTCTAGGATATGTTCTGAATGACATGTTTCTAACTGACTTATACAAATCATTTTATCAATTGAGAAAGCAAGCAGAAAAATCTCTTTCATATCTTGCATTGCAAAAAGAAACTCTCTGGGGACAAATTCATTATCTATGAATGACCAGACCTATTTAAAATTGGAACTCTTTTTTTATGTGAAACTGAAGAAAATAAATGAGGTGCTATTCCTTTATAAAGCTAGGTGAGGTGGATCAGATTAGCAGGTGTAATACAGATGATTCAACTAATTAAGAAAAACATGTTTAATATGAAGGTAATGTTTTGGATGAAAGAAACAGGTAAAATTGAAGGACTTAGGCAGAGCTGAATGCATAAGCCATATTGTCAATGTATCCTTTGGAACCGGGGTCCCCACACCCTGGTCTGCAGACCAGTACCAGTCAATGGCTTATTAGGAACTGAGCTGCACAGCAGGAGGAGAGTGGCAGGCAGGCAACCTAGCAAAACTTCATTATTATTTACAGCCACTCTCATCACTCACACTACTGCCTGGGCTCCACCTCCTGTCAGATATGTGGGTCATTAGATTCTCATAGGAGTGTGAATCCTATTGTGAACTGCACATGCAAGGGATCTAGGTTGTGTGCTTCTTATGAGAATGTAACTAACACCTGAACATCTGAGGTGGAGCAGTTTCACCCCGAAACCATCCTCCCACCCTCACCCCATTTGTGGAAAAATTGTCTTCCACAAAGCAAGTCCCTGGTGCCAAAAAGGTGGGGACCTTTGGAAGATGGTTCAGATGGAAAAAAGAGGCTACATGTTCATCTGTCCCAGAAGTAAACTGCCAGAGAGCTGACCTAACATTCGGAGATTTTAAAAGCTTCTCAAAGCACTTGATATCATGAATAATGGAGAGGACAATGATTGTAATAGATTCAGTACCTACATTTTAATATTCAAATATAAACGGAAAACTAACTGTTTTAAATGGAGTGATGAATGTGACCTCAAAGAATGCAAAACTGGGAAAAAAGATAATGTTTAGAGAAATTCTGATACTAGATGCTCTGTTTGAACTTAGCAAAATTTACTGGTTACTTTTGTCTCTGTTAATACTTGCATGCCAAAGATGATTTTCTAGGGTAACTCTTTTCTGTTAATATAATAGGTCAATTCTTTAATCTACCAATCTCTCTTTCTTGCTTGTTATCTGGACAAAATTTACTTGGTGAGGTAGAACTTTGAAAACTGTCTTATCCAGTCTCACACACTCCTAAAGCACTTTTCATACATCCTCCCCTATACATTTCCTTTGGTCAAGTGAATTTCACTACTGAGAAAGTAATCAAATGCTAAATCATGAAATTAGTTATCAGTGGATTTAAACCTTTACAGAATACTTATATTTTTCAAAGATTATGTTTAAGTCAAATGGCTTCTAAATTGTTAGTATCGATGAAGAAAACAAGAAAACACATTTTAGTGGGGAATCGGGACCTGCTTGTTCTGGGACACCATACTTTATATAAAAATTCCAGAAGGAATGGGATCTGTGAATTGACATAAGTAATTAAAAATATTTCTAAACTCTGCACAATAGATTGTTTTGTATTTTTTATTTTAAATTTATTATAAATGTATGCATAAATGTACAGTGGATTGTAAACTTTTTGAATTCAGGTTTTGCATTTTTTTTCCCACAGTAGATCCATTCCTAGCACAGTGCATGGTAGCTAGACTGTATTGATAAATATATTCTAAATAAAGTAATAAACATGCTTTGGTACAGCAAAAAAAACAATCAGTAGAGTGAACTGACAACAAACAGAATGTGAAAAAATTTTTGCAATCTACCCATCTAACAAAGGGCTAATATCTGGAATCTACAAAGAGCTAAAACAGATTTACAAGAAAAAAACAACCCATTCAAAAGTGGGCAAAGGATATGAACAAACACTTTTCAAAAGAAGACATATATGAGGCCAACAAACATATGAAAAAATGCTCATCATCACTGGTCATTAGAGAAAGGCAAATCAAAACCACATTGAGATACTATCTCATGCCAGTTAGAATGGCGATCAACAAAAAATCTGGAGACAACAGATGCTGGAGAGGATGTGGAGAAATAGGAACACTTTTACACTGTTGGTGGGAGTGCAAATTAGTTCAACCATTGTGGAAGACAGTGTGGCAAGTCCTCGAGGACCTAGAAATAGAAATTCCATTTGACCCAGTAATCCCATGACTGAGTATATACCCAAAGGAATATAAATCATTCTATTATAAAGACACATGCACATGTATATTCATTGCAGCACTGTTTACGATAGCAAAGGCCTGGAACCAACCCAAATGCCCATCAATTATAGACCAGAGAAGGAAAACGTGGCACATATACACCATGGAATACTATGCAGCCATAAAAATTGATGAGTTTGTGTCCTTTGTAGGGACATCGATGAATCTGGAAACCATCATTCTCAGTAAACTGACACAAGAACAGAAAATCAAACACTACATGTTCTCACTCACAGGCGGGTGTTGAACAATGAGAACACATCAACACAAGGACGGGAGTATCACACACTGGGGTCTGTTGGGGGGAATAGGGAAAGGACAGCGGGGGGCAGGGAGCTTGGGAAGGGATAACATGGGGAGAAATGCCAGATATAGGTGAGGGGGGATGGAGGCAGCAAACCACCTTGCCATGTAAGTACCTATGCAACAACCATGCATGATCTGCACATGTGTCCCAGAACCTACAGTACAAAAAAAGAGCAAAATTTAACGTGAAAAAAATATATATATATGCTTTGTAGAAAAAATTAATTTTGGATCAAGGTGCATATGATTTTCTAAATCATGAATTTCTAGGTTTTATTATCTTAATTCAATACTAAGTTATAAAGACATGGTGTGCACAGTAATTAACTGTCTCTTCTAGCGCATTCCCTAAAACTAAAGTTCCTCTACAGTTCAAGTGACAGAAATATCATCCTTGGTAGAGAAAAATCACCTTAATTTTTGTATAATCCCTGAGGAAACAGAAGACTAAAAAGTAGATATTCTTGACCTCTTCAATGACCTCATAATAACTTGAAGTACCATGGTCATAATTCAATCACATACCTTCTTGAGTAATATCTGATTATAATAATGGTGCTTGCTTTATGTTCTAAGATAAGATTTTCTTTCTTCTAGGTTTAATAGTCCACATTCATCTCCTGGCATATGGTACAAAAGAAAATAAAAATAAAAATGTTAAAAAGCCAACAAGTATTAATTAATTGCCTACTCTAGGTGCACTGGAACTACAAAAGAACCTCTAGTCTCATCCTTTAGGATTTTGTGATATGATGGGAAAACCAAGGGGTGTGTGTGTGTGTGTGTGTGTGTGTGTGTGTGTGTGTACATGTGGGTTGTTAATGAAAATACTAGGATATACATGCAGTAATAAACAAAAGACCCATAAAAAAGAAGTCAGATACCGTAAGTCTAACTTCTTAATCTTTACCACTTTTCTGCTTTTAGATCCTGGTAGATATAACTCATCCCATGATACTGGGGTAGAATCCAAGATTTGTTCCTTGATTTTTTCAGTAAGTAGTAATAGTCTTCAACATAGTTTAGGCAGGAAAAATGATTTGTAGGCAATACAAATCTACTCAGCCAAAGATAAAAGGATTTATTCTATAAAAATGTATATTTTAAAATTTTAAAGAAAAACAGAATAACTAAATGTCAGCAAACCTGGAAAACAACAGAGCTCTAGGGAGTTCAGCTGCTGGAGTTCATGGACTTTTACTCTAATGATCTGCTATTACCTCAGCTAGCAACTTAATAGGTTTCTGCATATCTCAGTTCAAATTCTCAAAAGGGAGTCTGATTAATTCAGATTAGTTTATGGATTAGTTCCTCTGGGGTTGGATAGCTTCTCTTGGCTCAATCAGCCACGTCAGGGGAATGACATTGCTAATTAAGGATAAACAAGAGGAAACAAGATATTTTCCTAGTAGAAAGGTTTGTGATGCTGGTCCATATTTATTTACATGTAAATGTATAATATAGGACAGACTACATGGATATTAATAAAATGTAATTACCTTATCCTAAGACAGTATATTTATAAGCACATTGTTGTTCTTAACTCTGGTGTATTCAACATCAATGAATGGCATACAAGCCAAAAAAATGCTAAAGTCAAAACCCAGGTGATACAGTCTGAATGTGTGTCCCCTCCATATTTCATGTTGAAATGTGATATCCATCGTTGGAGGTAGGGCCTGGTGGGAAGTGTTTGGGTCATGGGAGTGGATCCCTCACGAACGGCTTGGTGCTGTCTCTCAGTAACAAATGAGTTCTCACTCTATCACTTCACACAAGAGGTGGTTGTTTAAAAGAGCCTTGCAGCATCTCCCCTCTCTTTCATTCCTTCTCTTGCCGTGTGATATGCCGACTCCTCCTTTGCCATGATTGTCAGCTTCCAGGGGCCTCACCAGAAGCTGAGAAGATGCTGGCACCATGTTTGTACAGCCTGCAGAACCGTGAACCAAAGAAACTTATTTTCTTTATAAATTACCCAGCCTCAGGTATGCCTTTATAGCAACACAAACTAACACACCAGGTATCCTTCTTGACTGGTTCCCTACATTTTCCTACACATTCTATCAGTCATCAAATCCCAATTTTTCTATACCCTAAATGACATTATTTTGAAATCACCTTTCCACAAATGATGCTTTTCTGTGGTGTATTATATATTCTATGGAGAAATTGATTCTTGGCTTTTTCATCTCTTGTATATAGCACAATACTTAGCATCACTAGCCCTGACCAACTGCAGCTTTGTGAGACCTGAAAGCAGGGAATTTTGCTAAACTCTATCCCCGAAACTGTGAGATAAAAAGTGTGTGTAGTTTTAAGCTTCTAAGTTTGTTGTAATAATTGTTATACATCAACAGATAATTAACACAGTCAACTTTTTTCTTTCCACGTAAGATTTTAAAAAATAATTAATGACAAAGTCTCATTTTAGATTCTGAATCCATGGTTTTGTTTTCTACAATGTAATACACAAAAATGGTGGAATGAGTAAACAAGATGAGGACAGTTGTGGGTAAATCCTTAAAACTTTTCTTTCGATTCTTCCTTTTTGCCTCTCCACCATTGTCTGGGACTGGCATTCTAGGCTATAACCCTCAACTGTTTCAGTTCAAAAAAACTTTGTTGTTTTAATTAGAAATCATTACTGAGTCACTGTTTAGCTTCTGCATCATACTTCTGCCCTTTTTAATCTTTTCTATAAGATGCCCTGGAAGTATCAGGTGCCCTGTTTTTGTCTCAAGTCCAGATTCACCTACTATAGGTACTTCCTTATTCCAGAACAGAGTAGTAGTATATTCCCTGTTATAAAATAGTGTGGTTCCAAATCTGTAAAGTTTTATATTGATATAAGAGATGATTGAAAATTATAGTTTCCTCTTGATGTTTCAGGGACCATGATAACCTGAAATATCTAAGAGATGCTGAAATCTGGAATAAACCCACTCTAACCAGCTGGAGTTATGGAGTGAGTGGGAAAATGAATTTTACTACCCAATTACTCTGAAGAAGTTACAAAACCACATAAAGCATGATGAAATAAAACTGGAGAAGCAGCAGTCTTATGTGTAAAAACCTTTTTTGATTATTCATCCATCACTGTTATATCAGAGCAGGAACTTCTGAAACCATGCATTGGTTTCTCCTTCTCATCAGGAGACAACGATCTTCTAGGTGGCTGAGTTCTTCCTCTTCCTCTGCTCCTGGGAGTTACCAAAGTCCATGTATGCACCAAGTCTCCGCACTCGTCTGGAATTTTTGCCTCTGGGATTGCAGGAACCCCTTAAAATAAGGCTGAGCCTTTGAGGCATCATCATGAGTGAACTTGAGCTTTGTGATAGGCTGTCTCTAAAGATAAAAGACTCAGAACACCCAGGAGAGCATTTAGTTGTTAAAGGCAAGACATTCAAGTAATTGGAAATTGATCAAAATGGAGTAGTTCTCTACTCAGAGTAAGCCTAGACTGCATACGACAAGAAATTAGAAGACAGGTACTTTAAATTAGGAACTCTAGTCTAGCAAGACATACTGTGTTGACACTGGTAATTCAATTTGTGTATGTGTAAGCAACTCTGCTTTTATATGTGAGATTATTTTAAAGAAACAGGATGTTTCCTTAAAAAGAAGTGTGGGTGCTATGGTTCATAAAACACATTATATACATTTATTAAATCTTCAACATGTGCTTAGATATCTTAGGATCTCAAGAATTATTATTTGGAAGACCAGCAAACAAACAAAAACATTAAACACTTGATTATAAACACAATGATTTTACTGTGAAAGTTAAAAAAAACTTGTAGTTAAATAATTTGTAGTGTATATTTCGAACTAGAAGGACAGAATGAGTCTATTAATATAGCTATATAAGCAACTAAAAATGCCAACTATTATATCTTTTAAAACCAATAAAAATTATTTTTTGAAATACAGTAAAGCTTATAAAGAAGTTCAACTTTGTCTTCATGATAGAACAGAAGCAGGAAATAAATAATTGCCTAAGGCTAGAGGTTTTTTAAAAAATTATTTGATAATTTTAATGTTTTTCTATTTTTTTCTAAATATGTTGTTTGTTTTAGAGATTTAAAAAGGCAACTTTGGGTAAAGTCTTAAAAAGAGGTAATGTATCATATAATGAAATAGAAATGTGATGTTCAACTGAAAAAATAATTCTATTAATGTGTGTGTGTTGATAAATGCAGTTACTCTACACAGAATTATTAATTTGTGTCATGCATTCTTTTCTCTGACTAATTTTTCATTTGTGTACCAAAATCCATAGCTAAACGTTTATATAAACGTAACATAAAACACAAATTAAAAGAGAAAATGTGGCTATTAGTGTGTAACAATGATAAAATCTAGTGTTTTCTATGAATGAATTTTAATGAAATGGATAATCTAAATTTTTCTGATTATATAAAAGTTGTATTTAAAATATCTAGGACAGTTTCAAGCTATAAGTCATATATATTTTTGCAACAATGCTTTAATAATTTAATTGCTTTCTTTTTGATACATTCTGTTTATACTTAATATTTCCATTGACTTTAAGAAGTTTACATTTGTACAACATTTTAGTAATAGATACATTGGAATTTTTCATTAGACTGTCTATAATTCAAACGGGTTCTAGTTATATATTTGCAGAATTATGATAAGCAAAATGGCATCTCAGGCAAATTTTCAAAAATCATTTTTGTATATAGAGTGACTTACCAATACTATAGCATTTCAAGATATCTTCCTCAAAATCCCCCTGGAATAAAATAAAAAATTGAAAGACACAAAATGACAATTCTATCTGGGAATTAAATGTATACATTTGAAAGCCTTGGCATAACAGTGCACAGCAAGATATATCAAGGCTATAAGGGAATATTATGTCTTATAAGAAAGTGAGCTTTCAGCTTATTACAGTAAGAAAGATAAAATATCAAAAAAGATTTTGCAAAGTAAAAATTTAATTGCATATGGAAAACATGTAGATTTTAATGTTATTTGAAACTGAATATAGAATACAGAATTGTTTTACTCAGCCTGAATTCATACCTATGAATGTTATGCACATAACCAAGCATTTAACCATGGTGGATATACCAGACGGTGAATAAATGAAACACTTACACAGCGCTTTGGATATTAAACTGCTGATTTGTTTTCTTGCCATCTCTCATAAGGTAGACCAATAGAGCTCATTTCTACCACTCTCCATCAGAATCTAAATATCAACACCTAAAAATGACACTTTCTAAGAATATAGAACTGTCATCTCTTGGAATGACAACACCTTGAATTTGAAATAAACTGCAACAAATCATACATCAAATAAATACTTCCATAGCCACACAGAATGAGTTATAAGTGACTCTAAACCAAAGTAAATTGAATATATATACCCATTAGAATGCATACTAGAAGCAGAAATATCAATACAGAAAACACAAAACTAAATTCAGTAGTTTTATTTTTATTCAATTTTTAGTAGTTTTATTTTTAATATTAACCTCATTTTATCATTATTTTTGGATTGTTATACAAACAATATATATGTGTGTTTATTTTTTAAGAAATATTTTCACTATAAGTAAACAGTAGAACAACTACTGAGTCAAAGAAAATTAATAGAGACACCATAATGCTAGTAGTAAGTGGAAATATTAATAGGAAGCATGCTTTTTTAAAAAAACTAAGTGTTTATTTTGAAACTTTGTCCACTGAAATGACCTGGGAACTCAGTGACCCTAGCAACATGAACCTATTATGTTTCTAATACAAACCATTCTCAGAAGAACTCAAGGAGCTGTGAGCAATAGAAATTCCACGTTGGGTAAATGAAGATCAAAGGTAGGTCTAGGTAGGATATTGTAAAGCGGCCAAAGGAAAGTAAGCTTTAAACGATTGATAGCATTATGTCAAGGGGACACAGGAAACCTATGAAAGAGGCTACTGTTGGCCAAATTCTGAAAATATGGACATTACCCAACATAATAAAACTGAAACTATTTAAAACATTTGAAAATATTAAAATCAATGAGTTCATAAATAAAATATACATATATTTAAATAAAATAAGTTTTTGTGGAGTCTTATTTATGTTGATATTGTTAAGTCATTTATTGTATTTTATTTCTTTCATTCTAAATTAAAAAACTCCTTAGATCCCTGAATTGATCCAACAGTGCTTCTATTTCTGAAGAACAGCAAGAGAAGCATGTACTTTTTCTGGAGGAAAGTTTCCCAAACGTTAGGCCCACAGGACTACTATAATTAAGATGAAATGACATACAAACACAGAGTACTGAATACATAAGAAGGTGATGTGTGCAAGAGCAAGCAAAAGTAAGAAACAGCCATTTATATTCTAAGACTGTTTGAAGAAATAGATGCAATCGCAAAGTTGAGTACACACAAAGCCACGAAGTTTAACAGATACATTTTTCTAAAATAAAATGTCTAGAAATAATTTTAGTGGTGGAAAGTTCAATATGCATAGTAAAATCCCAGGAATAAATTAAATGGAATTTAAATTAAAACAAAGAAATGTATAATGTTCCATGAAGCTGGAAACCTGACACAAGCAACTGACACAAGAACAGAAAACTGACACAAGAACAGAAAACCAAACACCACATGTTCTCACTCATAAGTGGGTGATGAGCAATGAGAATACATGGACACAGGGAGGGGATCAGCACACACTGGGGCCTGTCAGGCGGTGGTGGGGGGTAGGAGAGGGATAGCAGGAGGTGGGGGGATTGGGGAGGGACAACATCAGGAGAAATACCTATTGTAGATGACGGAGGGATGGATGCAGCAAACCACCATGGCATGTGTATACCTATGTAACAAACCTGCATGATCTGCACATGTACCCAGGAACTTAAAGTATAATTTAAAAAAAAAAAGACAAAAAATGTATAATCCCTGCTAATCCCTGCTATGATAGATGACAAATGAAATAAGAAAAAAACAAAGAACATAAAAAGCAAGAGGGGAGAAAAAATTTAAAAAACAGAATAATGACAGATTAAATGTCAAGTAATTGATGCAAGATCCAATAATTGCAAAAAATGCAAATGACGAAAACATGAGTTAAAGATGAAGATTGCAAAATTGATTTCTTTAACAGCTGTTTATAGTCCTGGTAAACATAACAATGGCCAGCCAAAGATGTTAATGTTTTGGTCCCCAAACCTGTCACTATGTTGACTTACATAGCACAAAAAACAGGTGGTTAAGGATATTGAATTAATGGGATTATCTTGGAATACTCAAGTGCACCCAATGTTAACACAGGATTGGATTGTTAAAAAAGAGACTCAGGAAGATCAGAGTCAGAGAAGGAAATATGACAATTAAAGGGAGGTAACAATTCCACATTTGACAACTTCTACTCTTGAATTAAATAACTGAACATAAAAGTAAAAAGTCGCCTTTTTTTTTTTTTTTTTTTTTTTTTTTTTTTTTTTTTTTTTTTTACATTACAGGGGTTGGGAAGACCAGATGAACCACAAGTTCATTTGACATTCCACAGCGAAAGGTCCAGTAGAAACAGATATCTGAAATAAGCCTGATAAATTAAGGCTACATATGGATCTGTCTGCATGACTGAAGCCCAGACAAGAGATAAGGTGTATTAGAAAGAGAGACTAGAGTCCCAAGCCGAGGTTTAAATGTTGATATAGAAGGTGACAGGAAAAACTAAAAATGAAGAACAGCTTGGGGAATGTATCTTATACCAGAGATTTTCTGCTGTATGATTTCTACTGCAGTCTGACAGCCTAGATATACATCAGATTTCTTATGGTAAGAAACCATTTGTGTTTTCTTTTTATGATTCCTTCCATTTAGGTCACAAATGCTTTCAGACTTCCTAGTCTTAAGAACTCCACACCTGCTGGTATGAGGTATTTCCTCTTTCAGGCATGGTCTTTAATTTGTTGCTAATAAACTTTAACTTGACTCACTCAAAACTGTGAACTAAAATGCTGGTCTTTGCTAATCCTAGTCTTATCATTTATGCCTTGGGAGCCCAAATACTATGCATTTTGCTTGGTTCCCTATATGCAAATGTTTAGGCAGAGATTACTGTTTATGCTGTTGTTTCTTCCAGTGTCTTTGCATTTTGTTTGAAACAAGTCACCTGTTGAGCTTAGTTTTGTAATTCAGGTAGACTATGGGAAGAAATCCAGTGTCTGTCATTTCTTATTTCTATCATCTCCTTATCTTTTCCTTTTTTTTTTTTTTNTTTTTTTTTTTTCCTGTTCCATTTTCTCTTTTCCTTCCTACTTAATGGGATTTTAAAAAGTGGCATCCCCAATTTCCTCAATCAAGACTCCATAATTGGTCAAGTCAGGTAGCTTTAGTAAGGTTCATTTCAGATCTGGAGTCAACAGAACACAGAGTGATGCTCCATTGACTATCATTCCATTTATCAAAATACAAGTTTTATTTTAATTGCGAAACTTTCAGTCGATTAAGGTGCAAAATGAATCACCACAAAGTTGAATGCATTTTTGTATTCTTCTGCTTGAGCGAAAATAGAACAACAGATGGCCATAAATTTAAGGAAGCTTAATGAATTGGCAAGTTATGACATGAAGTAAGTTGGAATGGAGTAATTTAAATGTCTATTAGCAAAGGAGGAAAAATCTTCAAAAATGTTATTTTTGGAAAATAGAACACATTATAATTTATATTACCTCTTTTATCATTCTTTCATTGAAAAGTTTAAGAAGATCATTGTTAAGATCATTTCATTGTTCAGTTTAAGATCAGTTTCAGAAAAGCATATTGCCTCTCAGCTCTACAACTTTACCTTGAAAATGCACAACACTAAGTTCTTTGAACTCAGAACCCTGGAAAGTTCAAGGTTTATAATAAACTTACTACAGACAAGGAGAGCCTCTAGGCAGAAAATATGTTTCCCTCCAAAATAGAATTGAGTCATGTAAATTCCTACTGAAGTTTGCTTTATATGCTAGAGCAATTATAAAGTGTAGGAATTTTATAAGTAAATGTGAGGTGCATAGAAAAGAAGGTGAGAGAGCATTTGGAGTGAATTTGAGAGATTTGTGGGTAGCAGGAGGTTAATCCCTATTACTATATTTTTAAAATTATATTTTCTCACATTAAGAATGTATTTATTGACGGAATTCATCCAATGCATACATAGACTGGAAGAATGCCTAATAATTATTCTATAAAATATTTTGGCAAGCTGTTTTACCTTCCTCCACAACCAACCAATGGCATGTTTTTCAAAGTGAGAATATACAGTATGAATATTAATTTAAAAAATCAAAAACTGTTGAATACTGATCTATTCATAAAACTACTCCAAGTAGATGTTCACCCTTCCAATGCAAAGAACTCACAGGGGAATCAGTAGAGAACAATCTTCTTTTTACAGCAGGACTATATGTTAATGCGTTTATTTTAAGCATAGATACTTTGCATTACTTAGAAATTAGTGTGAGTAATTTAAATGCTTGGCTATTTACAAATCATTCTTCAAAATTATTTTTAAAATAAAAGCAATTAGGCGGTATCACAAAACAGTTCTCATGGTTTTAAGAGAAAAACAAAAGTGTAAGGACTATGAGCTTTGATAAGACAAGAACTACAAAGTGTTTACAGAATACCATAAAATAGAGGTTAGCTGGAATTTGTGGGAGTCAATTCAGTGATATAGCAAGGCTGGAATTCAAGTTATGGAAGGGTAAAGAGAAAATGCAAGCAAGTAATTATGGACAATCAGCTACGTTGCTCTTTCAATAAGCTTTTCTTTTTTTAAAAAAAGAAAAAAGAGAATGAGCCATAAAAAGGGTAGATTATTAGTAAAATAAGATGTCATTCTATTTTGGATATGACTAAGATGCCAAGAACACTCTCCTTGGCTGCAACTTGGGGAGAGAATTTTTTCTTCTTCATATACAACTTTCATTTTTTTCTTGAAGCCTGTGTTTATACGTATACTAACAGTGTTAGGTAAAATAATTGTGAGTTTTGGTAACTATCTTCTATACCACTTCTAAATATAATCGCAGTATTTTATAAATTTTATAAAATGAATGTAAATATAAAATATATAAATATTAAAAATATTAAACCAATATATTTATTTTAAAAATGTAACCACAGTATGTATAAAATGTAACTGTAGTATTTTATAAATTTTATAAATTTATATTTTATAAATACTCTGGTTACATTCAGAAGTGAAACACAAGATATCCCAGCTCCCCAGCTCCAAAACACCTTCTTATCAAAATCTTAGACATATACTTGACTATTTTCTGGAATTTTTAATAAACAAACATCAAAGTGTCATGTATATTCTCAATATTCTTTCCCCTACAAAGATATGGAGCCATTTATAATTTGACTTTAAATGCCTAAATGCCCAAACTTTGTACAACAGGATATTTATTAGATAATGACTTTCTAATTAAGTATATTTGCTAGAAAAAAATTAAACTCTCTAATGAACTTACAAAAATAAAAAGAGTAGTAAGGTATAGCCTGAGAGTTTCTCTAAAATTAGAAGAAAGTAAAGTGCTTGCTTTACTCAACCTACAGTATCAGTTGGATTCAACTATATATATATATATATATTTAAGTCTTATAACAACTTTTCTCAATGTACAGGGGAATGCAAAGAGATTTTTTTTCATATTTTTCTCTTTGATGTCTGGGTTAAAACACAAAAAAAAAACCATAAAGTTTTAAAAAGTAAGAGTTGTTCAAATCTCTAAGGATGTTGGAAAATCTGGAAAATATGCTAAATAGATTTATTGTATTTAGGTAAAGCTATTTTTAAGAAAATAATAATTTATGTTATTCATTAAAAGCTTCAAATAAAAACATGTACCTCCTACTAGTAAACCACCTAAAATATATGTTTTTGATTTTTCACATTCACGGATTGGCTAAAATTTATACAGTACGTAATGTAAGAGTTCCTTACCAAACTATCTTCATGGCTTTGCAATCAGAGCCAATAGAATTGTGTTCTATTCCTATCTGTCATGTGTTGTTTGTGTTCTAATTGGAAGTCAGTAATTTTCTTGGAAACTCAGTGTTCTCACTGGAAAAATGGGAAGATAATACGTTTCCTTGAAAGGATTGTTGTGAGAATCTGTCTTAGCCTACTCAAGCTGCTATAAGAAAATACCATAAACTGGGTGGCTTAAATAACAGAAATTTATTTTCTCACAATTCTGAAGGCTGAAGTCTGAGATCAAGTGTCAGCTGGACTCAGTTTTTAATGAGGTCTCTCTTCCTGGCTTTCGGCAGCTACCTTCTTGCTGTGTCTTTGCATGGCCTTTACTCTGTGTGCGTGCCCTTCCGGTATCTCTTCCTGTTCTCACAAAGTCACCAGTCCTGTTGAATTAGGGCCCCACTTTAATGACCTCTTTATTCTCAGTTATCTCCTTAAAGGCACTCCCTCCAAGTACATTCACATTGAGGGATAGGGCTTCAGCCTATGGATTTTAGGGCATACAATTTTGTCCATAACAGTTACTTAATCAAAATCTCCGATAATGGAACTTGGAAATCTACATTTTCAAAAACATCCTGAGAAATTCTTAGACATACTGAAATTGGAAATCAAAACTCTACAATTTATTAATGGGTTTCAGAGGCATATGATTTGTATTAAGAAACACATTAATAAATAAAACAGTCACCATATGCAAAGTGGTGATTTTTTTTCCCAAAGTGTCTTTTTTTCCTCTTGTCCTTTATGTAGTAGATCCAGTTACCAATGGGAAGAAATATGGTTATCATATAAAAAGTTCAAGATTTTCAGCCAGGTGCCATAAACCCAGTACTTTGGGAGGCCGAGGCAGCGGATCACTTGAGATTAGGAGTTAAAGACAAGCCTGGCCAACATGGTGAAGCCTCCATCTCTACTGAAAATACAAAAAATTTGCCAGATGTGGGGGCAGGCACCTGTAATCCCAGCTACTCAGGAGGCTGAGGCATAAGAATCGCTTGAACCCAGAAGGTGGAGGTTTCAGTGAGCCAAGATTGAACCACTGCACTCTAGCCTGGGTGACAGAGTGAGACTCTGTCAAAAAACCAAACAAACAAAAAAAACTCAAGAGTTTGAAGATGTAGGGGGTTCTGTCAAGAGAAAAATTGCACTTGACGGACGAGTTGAACAGGCAAAAAAGGCTTTATTTAAGACTATGGCTTTAGGAAAGAGTGATTGAAAGCATCTCTGCTGAAACAAAAGTTGGTAGAGTTTTATAGTGGGGTGAGCTGGTGGAAAAATACTGGAGGACATTACTGGGGAGTTGGTTAGTGTGACTCGGCCATATGTGTTTCCTAATTAACACTGAAGTTGTTCTCCTACCTTCCCATAGAGGCTGGAAGAGAGGAATGCTATCTTTCTTGATTTTTTAAAACTATTTTAATGGCTATATCATAGCTGTACATTATTTATGGGGTACATATGATATTTTGACACAAGCCTGCAGCATGTAATGACCACATCAGGTAGGTCCTTGAGAAAACTTTTCTGGGTTGTAAAACTGGCAAGAAGCTGGGAGAAGATTCAGAGTGTCAAATAAATAATTTACTATTGAAATTTTCTAAAGTAGATGCTCTAAGGGAGTCAGGGGTCAATAGTAAGAAGTCTGTGTAAAGTATAGTCAAGTTGCAGAAAATAATAAGGCCATTCTTTGCCACTTTTAATACAATCTCTGTCACTAGTGCTGTGAACTTGAACAGGTCATTTTCCTTCTTATGACCTAGACAATGTGAGCTTTTGATTACGGGGCTTCTATTAAAATCACTAATGCTAAAATTCCATTTCAAAGGCTGTTACTCAACCACTAGTCACCATGATTGCCTCACTGACTTTTAAAATATCAAAATAATTTTGAAATTCTTTGTAAATGGCCTCTGGTCCTCCTTGTGACTCCTAAATCTTCCCAAGATATAGTCAACACTTCCAGGACTGTGCTTTAATACTAGGATTATGTCCATCTAATATTAGTTGATAAACATTCAGAATATCACTGTGGGGTATTGCAATCTACTTAACAGTTAATTAGAAAGCAATACTAGTTAAAACATGGCATTAGCAATAAAGACTTCAATAGGACTTCAATATATCTTATTTTCCTAAGAATCTGTACTTACCACAATAATTGCTGTATATTCCCAAACAGTCTGGTATCAAATATTTATTTTCCAATTTTTTAAATCCTTTTCTGTTACATTTAGTTAAAATCATCTGATTTTGGCCTGTGAAAAATATGCAGAAGATCACAAATGAATCAAAATATTAACTGTCTTTGAACATGTCTCAGTCTATTAAAGGAAGAGAAATAAGCAATTTATCTATACAGTGCTGAGAGAATGCATGACTAATTCTGATTGTTGATGGTGGACAGGCCAGAACTATGATGACTGGGAAAATTAAAAGTATGTATATATTAAGGTATATTTGTGGGTGGTTTGCTTGAATAGAAAAAGAAAATTTAAGACACTCACTAGAATTTTACTCAAATATTTAAAGAATTTTTTCATGTGGAAGAAGGATTAGACTTGTTTTGTATGGCCCCAAGGCTTAGAACAGGTTCAATGGGAAAATTACAGAGGTATTTTGGGTTTAATGCAAGAAATATAATTTTTCAAATCAGAGCTTATTCAAAACCCTTGCTCTGGACTTCCACAACTCCTCTCCCAAGCACTTTCAACAATGAATTATAATCAGAGATTAATTCACTGGAACTTCACACCAAAACATAAAATCCTGTGGAATAAAAGACTTCATGGGATTTAATTCAATAACTCGTGACTTTTTTTCCAGCTTATCCTGGACCTAATGTGTGTCGAGTGAATTGAATTAATAAATAAAAGCGAATCTCTTTACAATATTGTGCCAACCCAGTCTGGAGATCCCATTCATACATGTAATGAAAGAGAAATATAAGCATCTGATAATTGTTGAGACTGGATTATTTAGCACAGCCCAGCAGAAATAAGTGTTGTTAAGACACAATTAACTGAAAGGTTCTGGTTGACATTGAGTGCATTAGAACCTGAACTTTAGCAACCAGGTGGCTTTACCCAGATCAGATATGTGTAACAACACGTCGAGAAAATATTTAATTCAAGTCCCAATAAAGATTCCAAAGTCTAGCTGAGAATGAATAAATAAATATTCAAGAATGACTACTTGATATGGATTTATTATGTAGTTCAATATAAATATTACAGTTAGACTCCAGTATAAACTTGCTGTCTGTGTCATCATGGGAATGGGGAAAATATCCCACCTCCATCACATTGAATAATTGGTGCACTTCTTCATTCTTTAGAGTGGGCCTACTGCAACTTCTCAAGCCTATTTAGGTGGCAACTGAAAATTAGAGTTAGCACATGAGATGAAAATTATTTTCAAGCTCTTGTCTAAGGAAATACTCTATTGCTGATCTAGCGTCTACTACTCTTTCAAGTCTTGCACTCTTCATCTGTCTCCTGCTGTTATAAACGTAAACTTCTAGGCTGGGATGATAGTGTACTGAAATTAGATTCTTTATCATTATTTCCAAATACTTTGAATATCTGCTAATGAGATTTCTCACAACTCACTTTAAAATCATTTTTTTTAACTAAGTGGTTTATTATTTTAATGCACACTCAGATTTCTGGCTTTCTGCTTAAGAACTATACCAATGTTTCTTAAAAATGTCACTCTCTCTTATTTGTTCATGCTGTTTTCATTTAGTTAAATGAGTCACTTTTTCATTTTGTTAAATTAGTCTTTGGAGATAAGAGGGAAACATTAAACTTTTCTTGTGGGAAGAAACATTTGGGCTCAAAAGTAAAACCGGATCCCTCACTGGTCAGAAGCGTTGACTCAAAGGTACGCCTGGTTTCATGCCATTAATCTTTATTCTCCTGGGCCTTCAAACCCCAAATGTTCAAATAGCAGTCCCATTGCAACATTATGTGGGCACTATGGCTCTATACAGCCTTTTCTGTTGGGAATATTACTCTTTTAAAAAATGGAAGTAGCAAAATGATACTGATTCTTACTTGGTTTTTCATAATTACTGATAATATTTTGTTTAAAATAATGAAAATCAGCCCTGCCACAGCTTGGTCTTGAGTGCCAAGTGGTTATATCTAACCAGTCACCTTACATGTTCAGTATTTCAGCTGAGTATTACTTCCAGATATATTCAGCAGAGTTATTCAATAGGAATACTTAACAAAGACAAAATGTCACCCAAACTGTATTTTCTCTGTGTGTTATGTGGAATTTGCCTGACTTTGGTCAGGATGTATTCTGTCTATCAAGTTCTCTGTGTCTACTGTTTTTGTCACTCTGTCATGGAAGGAAATTAAGTTGATTTGACAGGATTTATTTTTCACAATGCC
This sequence comes from Cebus imitator, assembly GCF_001604975.1. Taxonomy (NCBI): domain Eukaryota; kingdom Metazoa; phylum Chordata; class Mammalia; order Primates; family Cebidae; genus Cebus; species Cebus imitator. The sequence continues at coordinate 11,084,891 of NW_016107325.1, forward strand.
AAGCAGATTTTACCCAGTAACCCATGATTTTCTAGGTGCTTGAAAATTGATTTTTTGATGATATGTTTCAGTAAGTTTTCAACTAAATAGTGATGATGACAGGTCTATAATTTCTAAAGTTATCTTTTAAAAAAAAATCTTCCCAAAGTGGAAACAAGAAACACGCTAAGTACTGCATTTAGTCTTTTTAATATAGCAGAATGCCTAAGTCCTTTTTAAATTCAAAGATGTTGAGCTAATCGTTCTTTATTGACTTTGGTAAACTCCTGAAAAAAATATTTAAGTCACCAGAATTTGCAGTTCAAAATGTGACCAGTTTATAACATTAGCCTTGCAGACAAACCTTTATGTCACACCTTGTATCTTCTCCAAATATCATATCATAATTGCCCTATAGTTTAAGCTTTCAAATAAGACTTCTGAAACCTATGGTTCAAATTATATAAGTAACCTGCAGTTATTTGTATAATTTATAGTCATTTTTATGTATGAAAATTCATTGATTAAAGATGTAAGATTTAATTTATTATGTTAAAATGCGTTTCTGCTATTGAATTCCTTTACGCAAAAAGCAACATTGCCTTTAGTAGTATATCACTGAACCCTTTATATATAAAAAGCCCATATTGGAGTAAAGAGCTATTAGATGACCAAATAAGAATCAAGAGGTTAATACACTTTGCAATTATAGTCTGTCAGAAGAAAGATAAAATAAAATAATCTCAGAAACTGTGGTCTTCTATAATTTGTAGACGATGACAACTGATATCTCTAAGCACTTTTTGGGTACCAATAACTATTCTTAAATACTGCTAATAAAAGCCAACACCCACTGATCACTTGCTTCATATCAAGCACTATCCTAAGTTCTTTATAAACATGATTTTATTTACTTTGCTCATCTCACAATAGTATTAGGAGATAGTATTATCATCCCAATTTTCAAGTGAGGAAACTAATGTTTAGATATGTTAAATGATGCATGTCATGTTATATACTAGTGTTTGAGTAGGAATTTGAAGCCAGTTGGTTTGAACCTGGAACTCCATGTTCATGATCATTATCCAAAAAATGTCAAGTGTCCCAAACCCTCACAAATTACTTTGAATTAAATATTAGGTTTATTTTTATATGCATGGAACCTGAGGCACAGTGATAATTATAATGTAGTTCAGTCATACAGTGACCTCTTGGTCACTATGGGTATTTGGGTTAAAACATACCTTTAAGAATATGCAGGAAAAGAAATGATAATAGTTAACTCAGCAGCATTCATTAATTCATCTGCAACAGATTAACCTGTTAGTTTCAAAATAATGAGAGAATCTGATTCTGATGGGACACAGAGCAGACAAATTCTTTTACAACCCAATGTGTTTCCATGGGGGTGTATCCAGGAAGTCAGGACTTTTTGGAGAGGCCTGGCAGGTCTCTAGGCAGACAAAAGGGAACATCTGGTAGGGACTGGGACATCTAGAAAAAAGGTAAGATCTTCCCAAGAAAAACCTCTTCTTTCATAGTTTTTCCTACACTTACATGCTTCTCTTTAGATAGTTTTTGACAGGGCACTATTTTGTTTTCCTCTCCTTACTTCCTTTAAATAACATACATTAAATTAGCATAGAATCACAGCATCATAAACGTATTTGGGCTAACACTTAGTGACAGACACTGCTGCTAGATTCTCTAGTTGTTCATTTGTTTTTCTAACCAAGAAAAACAATTTTATCTGAGGCAGCAATGTGCCCAGGGAAAAGATAGTTAATCTCTCAGACTCAAAGCAGATAATTTTGGCTATGTAATATATTTCTGGACACTGAGAGATAGTCAGGGACTTACGGGGAAGAAACTTAACAAAAACAGCATCACCCAAAGAAAGCATTTGGGCAATTCTGCTTTCTTCCTTCTTTTCATTGAGACCAGTCAGAGAAGACTGGCCAGGGACAAAGCTGTGACCCTCGGGGACCCAGGGGCATGAGCCTGTAGATGACAGCCCCATTCTGAATGAGCATCCAGGCACACAGACCACAGCTGGTTGTTGCAAACCCCTCAGCAGCTGCTTCCTGGTACAACCGCTCACTAACACGCAATCTACCAGACAAATGGAAGTTCTTCTTAGCCCACTTCTCAGGCACCCCAACAAGGATTCTGAATTCTAAAAACAGCAAAAACATTCAAATTGCTACATATGAAATACTCTCCTGCATCTTTCTGTCTCAAAGTTAACAGCTGTTCCTCCTGCACTCTTCCCTCACCAGCCCCCACACGACTCCCTAAACAATTTCCGTGCCAAGATCAAGAGGATGCCCCAGGCCATGGTGCAGGGGGGTGGCTTCTGGCCTTGAAGGGCTGTTGCAGTGGAGCCAGGACACAGGGTAGGTAAGACACAGCAGAGGTCCTGGCAGCATGACACAGGTCCCTGGCCTCTCCTCCCACGGGTGGTGCTTACTTATTCAGGGAGAACGACCATGTTCATTTTCCTAACAATGTGGCATCATCTTTTGCTTTCCTCTCCACTTCCTTCTTCCTGGCAGTCTCCTTCAGCTGTTTCCAGATGGTCACCAGCCAGGCAAGGCCTGCCTTGGCTTGCTCTGTCTTCCCTGGTAGTGCATTTTCTTCTTAAAAGCTCCTTTAGCCTGTTCAGATCCGCTCATTTGAATTTTCTCGTTGTCTAGTCTAGCTGGTTGGTGTTCTTGATGTTGATGAGTCCTTCCAAGTCTTTGCACTTTTGCTGGTAGTCATTTGTTTCATCCTCATTCTCATCTGAGTCTAGATATTTCTTCTCCTTTTTGGGGTAAGCCCCATCTCCACCTTCTTCTCCTTGTTCTTCTTCCCTGGCCTGGGCTTCTCGGCCTGGAGCTGTGCGTCAACCTCCTAAGGGCTCCTTAACTTTCTGGCCTGCCTTTTGTGGCCTCCCGTTCTGCCTCCTTTAGGCATTGCAGCTCTGGCAACTGCAGCAGCAGCACCTGGATCCACCCTAACGTATTTTTTCCCCAAGAGGCTCTAATGGTGCCTCATTCTGAGCAGCTTTATGATATCCACCAGGGATTGTAGATTGTTAACCCTCATTATCCAAATCAATGACCCAAAATAGGACCTAGAATGTTGTAGCCAACCCTCAGGCCACACTTCCTGAACATGTAAAGGTAAAGAAGTAGAAGTTTTGGAAAAGTCAGACTGTTTCACACTTTCTGCTATTGCCATTACAAGAATAAATGGGACATATATATTTTTTTTATTTTTTAAAAACTGTATTAGCCCACTTTTACACTGCTATACAGAATACTTGAGACTGGGAAATTTATAAAGAAAGAGGTAACTGATGCACAGCTCCAACGTGGCTGGGAGGCCTAAGGAAACTTACAATCATGGCAGAAGGCAAAGTGGAAGCAAGGCACATTTCATATGGCAGCAGGGGAGAGCCAGAGCACGGGGGAAACTGCCACTTCTAAAACCACCAGATCTTGTGAGAATTCACTCACTGTCAGGAGAACAGCATGAGGGAAGCCACCACCATGATCCAATCACCTCCCATCAGGTACCTCCCTGACATGTGGGAATTACAATCTGAGATGAAATTTGGGTGGGGACACAGAGCCAAACCATATCAGAGACAGAGTCTCACCCTGTCACCCAATCTGGAGTGCAGTGGCAGGATAATAGCTCACTGAAGCCTCAAACTCCTGGTCTTAAGTGTTTTTCCCTCCTCTCCCTCCCATGTAACTGGGACTACAGGTCCACAATAGCATGTTCACTAATTTTTAAAATTTTGGGGTGAGAGGGGGTCTTGCTGTGCTGCCCAGGCTGGTCTGGAAATCCTGGTCTCAAGCAGTCCTCCTGCCTTGGCCTCCCAAAGCACTGGGGTTATAGACATGAACCCCCTTGCCCAAACTATTTTAACGCAAAAAACCATAAATGACCATGTGATTTACATATGTGTAAAGAAACCAAGGCCCTGAGAGAAGAAGGGAACTGACTTTAGTATCGAGACCACATTTGCCAAGCTGGACAGCAGGCCCTCATCTGAGTATTTCTAAGAGTTTTCAAAGAGCATAAAATGAACCATTTTATTCCATTTTAATTGTCTTAGAGTAACTTTATTTCTGAAAATCAAATCTACCCTTAATAGATAATTTGTCCCCACTAAATATTTAAAATTAATTCAATTTTATCAATTTAAAATGAATTTACAACCTTAGAGAAAGATTTTAAATATGTTTTGATTAGTATCAGCATAGTATTCAATTAGTGCGTTTTTCAAAAAAAAAAAAAAAAAGCACAAGTCTCTGTTGAACCATTTCTACTACTGCTTAAATAAATTATTCTGATATTTTGCAACGCTTTTTCAAAGTTGCGTGTATTCCCTCTAATTCCAGGTCAGGAAAGGCATTACGAGTCCCATTTCATCCTGAGGGAAACCAAAGCTCAAGGCCATATGATGCTAAATAGAAAATCAACAACAGTCTTGGCATGGTAAGCCCTCCTTCTGCAGTTTTTGCTGCTGCACTATAAGCAGCACATCCTTTTTTCCACAGCGTCCAACTGCACTACTCTCTGTCTCAATGTCATTTATTTTTTGAATAAGGATGTAATTTTAATTTTATTTTATTGTTATTGTTGTTCACTGCTCAAGGAAAAAAATCTTATAAATTGTTTTCTTCTTACTATGAAAATTTTAGCAATATCTGATTCTATCTACTGTCATGTTTCAGATGAGCGGATATTTGTATTATATAATTAATTACCAAGTTGCAATTTCCCTTTAATTTGTGTGTGTTGGAAGGTGGAGGAGAGAGGCAGCAGAGGTTGGATCCCTTTACATTCAACATGCACAAAAATTCTCTTCATTAGGAAGCCTATTTTAACATAACAGACATTTACCAGTGTATGTTCTATGCTTCTTGATCTCTGTTTTCATTATTTTCAATGACATGTTTTTGTCAGTTGTTTTCTTGTGGGAAAATATGCATGACATGGAATTTACAATTTTAAACATGTTTAAGAATAGACTGGCCGGGCGCGGTGGCTCACGCCTGTAATCCCGGCACTTTGGGAGGCCGAGGCGGGTGGATCACGAGGTCAAGAGATCGAGACCATCTGGTCAACATGGTGAAACCCCGTCTCTACTAAAAATACGAAAAATCAGCTGGGCATGGTGGCACGTGCCTGTAATCCCAGCTACTCAGGAGGCTGA
>NW_016107325.1:11090199-11116318 GCF_001604975.1 Cebus imitator
AAAAAAAAAAAAAAAAAAAGAATAGACTGTCCCCAGCTTACTGGTTTGACTGAATGATTTTTCAACTTTATGATGTTGTAAAAGTGACGTAGATTTAGTAGAAACTGTACTTCAAATTTTGAATTTGTACCCAGACAACTATTCTGCTTTATACTTTCAGTACAGTATTCAATAAAGTACTTGATGTATTCTATGCAGTATTTTAAGATAGCCTTAGCTGATTTTGCCTTCTGTAGGCTAATGTAAGTATTCTGAACACGTTTAAGGTGGGCTAGGCTAAGCTGTAATCTGTGGGCGAGATGTATTAAATGCATTTTTAATTTATGATATTTTCAATTTACAATGGGTTTATTAGTACAGGGCCTCATCATAAATTGAAGAACATCTGTGTCCCACTCAGGGACATTAAGTACTTTCACACTGTTGTACAGTCATTACAACAATCCCATCTCCAGAAATTTTTCAGCATCCCAAACTGAAACTATGTAATCATCAATAAAAATATAATTCCCCATTTCTCTCTCCTATCAGTCCTCAGTAACCACTATTTGACATTCTGTCTCTATGAATTGGACTATTCTATATACCACATAGAAATGGAATCACATAATATTTTATTATTTGTAACTGACTTACTGCAGTTAATATAATACCTTTAAGTTTCATCCACATTGCACTATATGCCAAAATTTCTGTTCTTTTTTTCAAGTCTAAATATTCTATATACCACATTTTGTTTATCCATTGGTTATACAGGGGCATTTGGATTGTTTCCAATTTTTGCTATTGTGATTAATGCATCTATGAACATTGCTGTGGTAATATTTGTTTGAGTTTCCACTTTCAAAGCTTTTAGCTACATATCTATACATAGAATTGCTGGATCTCATGGTAGTTCTATGTTTAATTTTTTGAGAAGCCACCATACTGTATTCAGAAAAGTTACATCATTTACATTGCCTACGGCAATGCACAGGGGCTCCATTTTCTACACATCCTTGTCAATATTTGTGACTTTCTGTTTGTATATGTTGTTTTATGAAGGCTTTCTGAGTACTTAGCACAGCACCTCAGCACCTTCTCCATAATAAGCAATCCTCAAGCAGGTATTGAATTAATGAACGGTGTTGTATCTTCTTCAGTTCATTTGTATTTCTGCTGATGTAGCTAAATTTTCTTTTTTAACGATAGGTTCACAGGCTTCGGGCATCAGAATCACCTCTGGTGCTTTCTAAGAAGGCCAGTTACCAGTTCAAATACCAGACCTATTTAGGAAAGTTCCCCTAGTGGGCCCTTAAGAACCTGCAGTGCCAAGGACATCTCAGATGATATTGGTGCACAGAAAAGATGAGAATCAGAGCATCTGAACAGATGGTAAGCCCCTGAAGTCTGGATTTATGTTTTATAATTCTTTGGCAGCTCTCAATAGTAACGTCTAAAACTTTGCTTTTATTTTTATTATTCACATGGAGATTCATATTTGAAATTTCACAAGAGCAAATTTTGCATGCTTCTTTTCCTACAGATGTATTCTGTATATGAGTATAGTAGAAGCTGATATGACAGAACATCGGCTTTGTCCTAAATAACAGGTATTGTCTGATACCCAGCCTGCTCGGGCTAATCCATGAAATATTTAACAAATATCTTCTTTTGTTAAATACTATTTACCCATATCCTCTAGACAATTTCCTGGGACTCTGTGAGATGGGTCCTTTTACTGAGGATGAGTTATTGTTCTATAGAATTTGGAAACAAAAGCTGCTTTAATCAGCCTTTAACTAGTAAACTTGTAAGCTGAGTACCCAGCACAAACAGGGGTTATGGTTGAGGGTGTACTTCTCTCTTCCATGACTTACTAAATAATGTAGCTCCCAGAGCCAGCTATGAGAGATTTGGTGTCTTGTAACTGCTATCTCGCAACGTATGTCCATCATGCTTGATGTTCATTAGTTAGATGAGATCAGTAAGTTAAAGAACTGTTAAATTTGTGTTTTCTTTTAATGGATACGTGACTGTGGTAGCTGAGTCACAGGACAGAAACTTGACAGAAAAGGACATGGCGGTAAGATAAGCTTATTGCAAATGTACAGCTGCGTAAATTCTTTTAATAACTTGTCTTAGCAAGATGCCTTAGCCAGTTCACTTAATAAATGTGAATGAGGAGATGAAAGAAAAATAAACAAATGCATTATTCCTATCTCTTTTTTTTACATATATGAATTATGCGTGCATCTTATTAGTGGAAAATTAAGTAATGTACTATGTTAGGTACATTTTTGGCAGAATAACTAATTGCTTTGATAAACCTAGCATAGCCAGAAAAGTTAATGTAATTGACAACATCTAATAATAAAGCTTTAGTTAAGTTTAATTTTAATGTTATTCCTTTGAATCTCTTAACTCATTTCTTTCACATTTTTATCAGATAGATATTGAGCAAATTTCTGCCAAAACTAATTAAAATTTCCCTTTCAGACATAATTGATTACTTGCTTTATTTGGAAAAATACTTTCAGTTGTTGCCTTTAGAATTTTTTCCTCTGAAAACATTGTTGTCTCATAATCTTTCTCAATCACAACAAAAATTCTGAATAGTAATAGAAAATGTAACCAAACCAAGAAAATAAGTTAAATTACACTAATATTAGAGTTACAGACATAATACTTGGGTTTCTTACCCTTTTCAGGAGGTACTAGTTTGGCATATTTATCTAACCTTAACTTGCTTTCTACAGTTGCAAGACTGAGGATTTCCTTGGCAGAGAATCTGGCTTAGTGACAACATAAATTTGGCAGGTTCTTGGAAACCTTTTGTTTTGTAGTTTGAACCTGCAGTTTGCCGATGCTGATATGCCTCACAGTCTTCTTCAGTTCTGTCATCTTATTGGGATCGTTAGCTACTATTTTGAAGGATGCTAGAGTTGTATTGCAAAATATTTTACCCCTTCAGGCACATGCTGTAGTTTCCAAAGATGAAAGTCCCACTAGAAAAATTTCTATCCAACAATACATTTTTATTCCATCTTGATGTTTTTTATTCTCAAATTGGCAGAGCCTTCATTCTGATCGACAAAAACATTTTAGAATTCTAATTGGTATGGTACTTGCTGGATTATACCTGAAAAAATATTTAAAGTCATGTTTAAAGGGCTTCAGAAAATGCTGTGATCTTCGAAGCACACTGGGCAGGCAGATTGTGGGTGTTGGGACAGAGCAGGTGGAAATCACAGAAACAATGAGAATGAAAAGAGGCATGTGTTGATCTTTCATGAGAAAAGTCAATTGCTTTATAACTGATATTATTCTTTGAAACAGCTCTGGCATGCAATTCAGATCCTTTGCAGCCTGCTGTGTTTTCAGAATTTCAAAGCCAACTTTAAAAATTATTGCATAGAGCAAAACAAGGTTAAACACCCTCCTGCAGAATTTCACCTGCCTGCATCTGAGGAGAGGCTTCCTATGAATTTCAGTAAAAAGTCTTCCATCCAGGACCCCACAGCAAATATGTTGAGGCTTCTGGAGTTCCCAGAGCTGAAGTTTGTATTCTTTTCTGAAATAATCTTTGGTGGGTTACTTGATATAGAATGCCACAATTTTGGAGCAATGGAAAATGACATTACTTGCAGTCAGGCTCAGAGATCATTTTGTAGAAGTCATATAAATATGTATGTATATACATAACACCACAGAGGGAAAAGAGAGGGATCGCATGCTGATTCTAGAGAGGGTTTACTTGTGCTGTAATTTAAAACAGAGATGACTGCCGTAAACTGACTCTTGGATTTAAATTACCTTCAATGGTCATCCTCTGATAGTGAAAAGTGAGAATATTGGAATTTGATGCTATAAATATTAGACTAATTGGTGAGAAATTTAAAAATATACCAGACAAAAAAGGCTATTTTTTTCCTTCTGTGCAAGGAAGTAGACAGTTTAAACCAATGCTGCTAAAGATGGCATTTATTTTCTCTTCAAACATGTAGAAAAGCCAACTGCTCCAATACCAATTCACCAACAAAATTATTTACATTTAAAAAAAATACTTTCAGTTCTTGAACATATGCATATAATTTGAAGTCATGCAATACATTTCTTTCTGCATACCTGTTTACCTAATTTTATCTCATATGCTGATTTCCATGGTTCTGCATTGTCTTTATATTTACCATGTCACAGGGCTACGTCATTTCATTGCGTGCCAGACCATCGTTTAATAAAGCATCCCCGTCACTTTGAAATTTAGCTTTTCCTTTTTTTCTTTTTTTTAATATTTTTAATGACTATTAAAATCCTGCAAGGCACATTTTCATATATAAAAGAATATTCTTCTATTAAATTATTATTTTGGGGAACATTTTTCGTTTTAGAAATAGAGATCAAAAGTGCCAGTGTCGTTGTTATTCTTGCCATGTGTCAGGATGCTTAAAACTTTTCACTTACTATTATTCTGTAATAATCATATATTTCTTAGATTTGAAAATGTGTTTCAAGTTGATACATAACTATGCTTTAAACTTGAGATGCTATTAGTGGAGAAGTGTATCAAAGCATGTCCCCAAATACAAGAAACAAGACTTATGACTTACAAGAGATCTCAGTAAATCAACCATATGAGACTATTTACAAAGCTTGTTTAAAATTTAACTTTAGGGATTTTCAGTGGAACAGGGAAGCATTTGGTAATTTTTCTTCTCCCCAAGACTTACTCAAAGATAATTTTTTTTTGAGCGGATTGGTATGCCTGACAGGCAAAATTTTATGGTTGTTCTTTATGTTTAATGCAATGGACCACAAACCTAACATCATCATTATAATTAGACAAAAATTCAATGTTATAATAGTAGAGGCAAGAGATAATTCTTACACTGACAGAGATCCCAAAATATTAGAACACTTTTGTAAACGTTCAGTCTTTAATACATGGACAAGTTAGCTTTGACCAAGGCTTTCTTTCCTTTCCTTACTTACAAATTATCTTTCTGAAGACCTGAAACTTCTTACACAAGAAAGCAGATCACCTGGCAGCAATGTAAAATAAAGTCTTTGGAATCCTGATGTGAATGTCAGCTCGTGTATTTACTAAATCTTAGCATATTTCCTTACTTAAGCCCATGTAAGCCATTACTCTCTTTATTAGTATTTCTAAGTATGGATTTCAGGCCACCTTCCTTAAAATAACCTCAGGTGTTTATTAAAAATGCACTAATTGAGTTGCTTTTAATATCTACTGAGTTGGAGTGCATCCCAAGGTAACTATTGTTTCATGTATTAATTCTACTATGAGAAGAAAAAATACATTTATGCGTATGATAGTTTATAGTGAAAACCTAATTTTTTCAGCATTGTGCCATTCATTCTAATGAATGTTAATTGAGCCCCAACTTAGTGCCAGGCAGTGTGTTCGTAACTAAGGATAAACTACTGCACAAAAACTGACATGCACCTTGCCAACATGGAATTTTCAAGTTAGGAAACAGACATTAACAAAATAGCTATACAAACAAACGTGTAACTGTAGCTTTGACAATCTGGACAACAAAGAACATATGTGAGGGTGCCAAAATAGGGAGCTATAACAGTGTGGTAAGTCAGGAATGCCTCCTTGAGGCAGTAATGCCTTATGCTGAGAACAGAAAGATAAATAAAGGATACCAACAGAACAGGAGAGAGAAGAGTACTTATGCAGAAGGACAGCATTTGCAAAGGTCCTGTGGCAGGAGGGAAAATAAGAAATGCAAGAGACTAAAAGGACACAATGATTAAATCCTGGAAAGAGGACGAGGGAGGGAAATCATGGTTGAAATCTCTGAAACTACCCAAGCCAACTCTAATAAGGAAAAATGCAGAGTTTACTTTTAGTTAGAAGCAAAACATTTTATGTGCCATATGTGACACTGCTAAACATTTTTATTAAAATGTCCACATTAGTTGTCTTATGCCCTGATACTTCGTTTCGGGTCGTTGGTTAATGTTGAGGCTTTCACGGCAATTTTTTGTTTCACCCTACTTTGGTCTACACTCAGATCAGTCTCACTCCACCTAATGCTTAACTTAGCGAGGACAACCACATGAACTCAAGATGTTCTTGAGGATGGCTCCCCCAGGGGGATAAATAAGGTGGTAGGTGGGTCCCACGACACCAGCAATAGGTCTTTGGATGCATGAACAGAAGTAAATTATATGTAAATCAAAGTTTGCTTTCCTCAATAGGAAACAAGGAGATGTGGTGTCCCATCCGCAAACTTTGCGGCAGGATCACTGTCTGTCACCTATGTAGTCCCTTTGGATATCCGTTTTATCTCAGTCTTTTTAAAATTAAATGACTTTTGGAGCTGCATTTTAACATACACAGCCGTCATCTGCTGTTCATAAATACCAAGATTATTACTTAGCATACAATTCTCTTAATGCTGGGAATGTCTTCTCATTTTATTATATAAATGTTATATACAGATGCTAGCTAATTACTAATAGAGCAAAAATATCAAAAAATTAATTGTTACGTATAATAGTGAGTAACATAAATACTTTTTACAAACTTTCCAAAGTCATGGCTATTACATAGATATACTAAGAAGAAAACAGACCCTTGTCTTTTATAATTAGTGAGTTTTGCTTTATTTTTACATTTATCAAAATGTTTTTAATTGAAGACTGCTCCTGTGGATGTTATAAACAATTTATGCTAAAAGGTTCCCTGGACAGAAAATGTGGCACATATACACCATGGAATACGATGCAGCCATAAAAAAACGATGAGTTCGTGTCCTTGTAGGGACATGGATGAACCTGGAAACCATCATTCTCAGCAAACTGACACAAGAACAGAAAATCAAACACTGCATGTTCTCACTCATAGGCGGGTGTAGAACAATGAGAACACGTGGACACAGGGAGGGGAGCATCACACACTGGGGTCTGTGGGGGGAAACAGGAGGGTGGGGAGTTGTGGGGGGATAAAATGGGGAGAAATGCCAGATATAGGTGATGGGGAGGAAGGCAGCAAACCACATTGCCATGTATGTACCTATGCAACAATCTTGCACGTTCTTCACATATACCCCAAACCTAAAACGCAATAAAATATATATTTAAAAAAAATAAAAATTGGATAAAAATTTAAAGAAAGTTCCCTGGACAAGTGAAAACAACTTTGGATCACGGTTATATATCACATAACATTTCAGTTAACGATGTACTGCATATACGGTGGTGGTCCTCTAAGATTACAACGGAGGAAAAATTTCCTATTGCCCAGTATTTACTATACAATGTTTTTAAGAGCATACTTTTTCTAAAAGTATGAAAGATATATGTAAACGATTGACTGTAAAACCGCCTCAGGCAGGGCCTTCAGCGGGTGTTCCAGAAGAAGGCATTATCATCACTGGAGATGACAGCTTCCGTTTCATGTTGATGCTCCTGAAAACCTTCCAGTGGGACAAGATAGTGATATTGGAGGTGAAAGACAGTGATATTGATGATCCTGACCCTGTGTAGGCCTAGGCTAATAATGTATGTGTCTTAGTTTTTAAAGAAACGTTTAAAAAGTAAAAACAAATGGGAAAAATTGATAAAGATATAAAGAAAAAATTTCTACAGTTGTACAATGTGTTTAGGATTTGAAGCTAAGTGTTATTACAAAAGAGTCAAAAAGTTTTAAAAATTAAAAAGTTTATAAGTAACAAAGTTATGGTGAGTTAAGTTTAATTTGTTAAAGAAGAAAGAAAAATCTCTTTTATAAATTTAACGTAGCCTAAGTGTGCAATGTTTATAAAGGCGACAGCAGTGTACAATAATTTTTTAGGCCTTCACATTTGCTCACTGACTCACCCAGAGCGACTTCTAGTCTTGCAAGCTCTAGTAATGACAAGTGCCCCATACAGGTATAATACTTTGTATCTTTTGTACTATATTTTTACTGTAACTTTTCTGTGTTTAGATACACAAATACTTACAATTGTGTTATACTGCCTATAGCATTCAGTACAATACCATGCTGTACAGTGTTGTAGCGTAGGAGCAAAGGCTATACCATATTGCCTAGATGTGTAGTAGGCTATACGCTCTAGGTCTGTGTAAGTACACTCTGCCATTTTCTCACAATGATGAAATTACCCAACAATACATTTCTTAGAACATGAAGCAACACATACTGCCCTTGTACTTCTTTCTTTTCTGAAAGACTTTTCACAGCATTTAATAACGGAATACATGTTGTAATTCTCCCAGAATGGGATGTCTATTAGGCTTCTTAAACTTATTTTTCCATATAATTCTTTATGCATTGTTTCTGAAGAACATTCTGTAAGACAAGCACTCAATGGCCCTAGGGAAGTGCTGCGTTCTACCCTGTTGTCATTCCTTGATCAGGGAATATAGCAACTAGAGCTTCTCTAATCTCATGCGCCATGGCAAAATTGTTGGTAATAGACGGGATGGTGGCATGCATCACCATTGACAATACTGAAAACATGTCACTGTGACCTACTGTTAGAATTAGAGAGCAGACATTTCATTATGCGAGAGTATCATAGCAGTCTGGGTCCAATCAGGAGAGAGAAGTCACATGTAAGTTAAACAAGATAAGTTAATATAAAGCATTAGCAACTGTGATAGAATAGGTACTAGCTACAGAGAAAGTCAATTCACTAGCCTCAGGCTGAGGGAGAGCAACTAAGCAAAGATGAACTGGCAAAGGATCCAGACGTCGTGGAGAAGGTGTGGTTCAGCCCACTGAAGAGCAGGAAGCTTGTTGGTTTGGTCAGGTGAGAGCTGACCTGGAGTTTCCAGACTAGCATCTGACCACCTTTCAGAGGGACGGCCTGTTAGCAGAGTATGACAAGGACATGCAGTGGGTGTTGGAGCACCTGTGTAGGTAAGAGACTTTCAGAGCACATGGACTATGCAGGGACTTGAAAAGACAGAGAAGCAGATCTGAATTTATCTCTTCAAACACAAGCAGGTGGCGTGCAGAACACTCAGGGGCTTATAGAATCAAAAGCTTCTCCCTATGTGATCCTCCAGACCACAGGCAGCTGTATGGTTTGTTTCTATGAGACAGGAGCTGGAGAGAAGTTATTTTCTTGCCCAGGCTGTAAGATCATTAAGGGACTGTAGTTGGACAAGCTCCACCTTGTTCTCATGCTCATGACTGCTGACATCCAGCCCAGGTAGGAAATTTCAGGAAGCCTCTTCCTCTTGCAATGCACCTCCAGTGTTTGCTGAGAAAGCTAAACATTATGCTCACATTAAATGAGAAGTGTGTAAAAGGATTCAGTCATTTATCAAGGAACATATGTTGAAGGGTGCATTGGAGCTGAGAGGCAATAGACTGAAAACTCAGGTATGTTGCTTATTTATAACAGTGGATCTTGCAGCACAGTGTATTGCCATCCTATGCCACTGCCAGTGTGAATGCTGGTACTACTGTCTGTTTCTCACCTTCTCCAGTTGGAGTAAAACTTGGAGTAGTGACTACCAAATCACGTTTTTATCTGTTTAGTTTTTAACATTTTATTTTGAAATAATTATAGATTCATTGGACATTGCAAATATAGTACAGAGAGATATTTTGTATGATTTCTCCAGTTTCCTTCAATAATTCCATCTTACATAACTGTAGTACATTATAAAAATCAGGGAATTGAAATTGACACCATATACACTAATAATACTGTGCCATTTATCACCTATGCAGATTCCTGTAGCCTCCACATCAATGAAGACACAACTTTCCTACTACCACACAGATCTCCCTGTGTTACCTCTTTATAGTGAAGCCCACCCCAACATGTCCCACCCATTCACAATCCATGATAACCACTAATCTGCTCTGCACATTTTGTCATTTCAAGAACATTATCAAAATCATATTTTATAGAATGCGACCTTTTGAGATTGGCTTTTCTTCACTTAGAATAGCACTCTTACATGGATAGCTGAATAGTTTTTAATCCACCCAGCAATCTCTGTCTTTTCATTTTTACGCTTTGGTCATTTACATTTGATGTAATATTTGAAATTTTGAGGCTTAAGTCTGAAATTTGGGTTTGTTTTCCCTGTTCCCTCTGTTGTACGTTTCCCTTTCATTTTTATGTCTTCCTATGAGTTACTTAAATATTTCTTATAAGACCTCTTGATTTGGCTACTGTGTTTTTTAACACACCTCAAGTATGACAGATTTTTAGTAGTTTCCCTAAATACATATTATACAAATAAAGCTTATCGCAGTCTATTGGTACCAGCATTTTTCAATTTGAGTGAAGCATAGAAACTTTACCTCCTTTATCCCTTTTCCTTCCCTGGTTCATAACATAATTGTGATGGTTAACCTCTCCACGCATACTGAGAACATAAGACATTACACTCCTAGCTTCAACCTTCAATAATAATTTAGAAAATGCAAGAGGAGAAAGAATGTATAGTATTTCATTATGATTTTGCTCCTTCTGTTCTTTCTTCCTTCTTGAGATTTAAAGATTCCTCCTTTCATCATTTCCTTTGTCATTCAAGAATATCCCTTAGCCAATTTTTTAGAATAGGTTTACCAGCAACAAATTCTTCTTAGTTTTCCTTTGTCTAGAGATGTGTTTATTTTTTCTTCATTATTGAAAGATCATTTTGTTAGATGTAGAATTTGGAGTTGGCAGTTAATTTCTTTTAATACTTGAAAAATATTGTGTCCTTGCCTTCTGGTCTTCATGGTTTCTGATGAGAAATTTGCTGCTATTCAGATTGTTCTTCTGTATAAGCAAGGTGTCACTTCTTTCTTATTGTTTTTTGGAACTGAGAGGCAATAGATTGAAAACTAACACAGGTATGTTGCTAATTCGTAATGGTGAATTTTGCAGCACAGTGTGTTACCGTCCTATGCCACCGTGCACTGTGAATACTGGTGGTACAGTCTTTGTTTCCCACCTTCTACAATTGGAGTAAAACTTGGAGTAGTGACTACCAGGGTTTCTTTTTATTCTGTTTCCTAAAATTAGATTATGATGTGTCTTGGTGGTTACCCCAGTTTCTTGAATTTGCAGGTTTGTATCTTTTGCCAAATTTGGAAGAAAATTATCTATGAATTTTTTGGACTACTTTTTAAGCCCCACTATTTTTCTGTTTTTCTAGAAATTCAATGACATGAATTTTAGATCTTTTTATACTCCAACTTGACTCTTAGTTTCTGTTCTTCTTTCACTCTATATTCTCTGTTTTGTTCAGATTTGATACTTTCTATCATTGTATCTTCAAATTCACTTATTCCTTCCTTGTGCCCTTTTCATTTTGCTGAGTTCAGTTCATCCAGTGAGCTTTTAAAGGTTGGTTATTTCTATCTCAATTCTAAAATTTTCATTTGTTTCTTCTTTATGTCTTCTATTTCTTTGATAAGGCTTTCCACTTTTTCACTTTTTTTCAAGCATGTTTGTGATTCTTCACTAAAGCAATTTTGTAATGGCTACTTCTAAATTCTTGTGAGATAATTGCAACACCTGTATCATGTCAGTGTTGGTGTCTGTTGTTTTTCTGCATTGGTTTAGGTCTTTGGTGGGTCTTGATATGAATGATTTTCAAGTGTATCTTGGATACTTTGTCAATTATGTTGAGAAACTCTGTATACTACTTAAATATTTCTGACCTTTGACTCCCTGGAGAAGGGTGTTCAATGAATGTTTTGTGGAGGTGGGATACTGGGAACCCCATTATTCCTCCAATGCCATCACTCCTGCTGGCTGGAAAGGTGGGAGGCCCCTCTTTATTGCTCTCTTGTAGCCTCCACTGACATTGCCAGGAGAAAGCTCTCACTACCAGTGGATGATGGAGAAAGTTCTAGCTACCAACTCTGTCCTCTGACACACGAAGGGAAGAGGAGAAGATCTTTACACCACTAGGTGGGGTACAAGTACAGGATTGCCACATGGCTTCCACTGACATCTTCTAGAGGAGCCCTGTCACCACCAAGTGGGAACAAAAATCCTGACCCCCTAACTCAGTCTTCTCTAATACAAAGGTAGTTGGAGAGAGAGACAGCAAGGGGCAAAAAGCCAGAAGTTCAGACTCACCATTCAGCCTTTGCTGATGGGAGTGAGGGTTTAGTTGTGGGTTTTCATGTTGTTTGTATGGTACTTATGGCCTAAAAGTGTCCTGTCTTTCTTCATTGACATTTTTCAGCTTATTCAGCTAGAGAAAGTAGCCTTTTCCTGGGGAAACTTCATATTCTTCCCCGTTAGGACTTTCTCAGTTACTGGTTCTTCCAGCCACCAGTTCTGTGTATACATGAAGCCAAAAGAAACGCCTGGGAATTCATCACCATATTGTTCCTCAGGTCCCAAGGTTCCTAGGCAGTTTGCCTTCTCTCTGCTTTTCAGAGTCCTCTTATGCTTATTTCACGTATTTAATTTTTAGGGATTTTAGCTTTATTTAATAGGAGAAATTGAGAGAAAGAAGTATGTCTATTCCAACTTGATCCAGAAACAGATACTCCAAATCAGTTTCAATTATTAGGATTTCATTATCTGCAGGAGAAAATGGCTTTCCTCCCCAGCTTGACAGTTTTTCTGCCACTCAACTTACCCTTTCCAACTATGTGTGGTTGGCTCAGAAACAATTTTTTTATTAAATAACTTCGTGAGTTCACTCCTACCAGCTGTTACAGTGTCTCAACCATTCCCATGTTAATATGGTCTTTTCTGTCATCCACACATCAGACACAGATATTAACAACATATGTTGTTTAAATTCTCAACATATACTGATCAGTTTTCCAAACAGATATTCAGGTCTTATTTGATGCTACTGTTTTATTGGGACTTTCTATAATAAGGGGCTAATTCAAATTTACTAATTGGCAATATTAAGGCCAAATTTTCCAGTCTGTTTGGTTGATGGCTTTGTGTCTTAAAATATCCCCTTCTTCTTCCAAGCACTCCTATCCAGGAGGCTCAGTATATTTGAGTGATTAAAATGACATTTTAGCCAGAGATAGAACTGGGAGTAGATTTAACAGTTATTGGGGTGATGAATACACACTAGAAGTTTTATATGCATTATCAAATTTATTTCTCAAAATAAAACCATGGTGTGTATTTTACCGGTGAAGACTTTTCAAGGTCACACAGTTAGTAAAACCCAACCTGGGGCTGAACTTCTGCTGTTAAAGTGGAGCTATCCAGCAATCCGCGAAACATTAATACATCATTAGATCAATTTAGTGAGCAGCACACATTATCTTTAAAAGTAGAAAATATCACCAGGCAGTTCGCATAAGGGAAACTATTGTTTAATGAACACAAAGTTTGTTTCACATACACACACACACACACACACACGTTAATCTAATGTGTGCACTGAGTCCCAATGCATAAGATATTATTCATAATGTAGCTGGCAGTCAAAGAAATCGAGCTAGGTGTTAGGTGACCTTCTGAGACACTCCTAAGCCTTCATCTGACATATTGTTTACCAGACCCACTGTGCTGATACTTTTCCAGGAAAATGCCTGATCCTTCAAAAACAAAATTTATTTTTTAAAGCCCCAAACGTACAGTGCAGAATCTCTGGGTTAGATCAGGAAGTAGCTATTTCCGTGGCAAAAATTCATGGTCGCATATAACTCTTACTGCCTATGATGAGTGTGTGTGTGTGTGTGTGTGTGTGTGTGTGTGTGTGTGTGTGTGTGTTTCTGCTAAGAGTACGCTTTTCCAGTTTTTTTCTTCCTTATCCTACCACAAAAATCTCTAAAACAAGGTAAAATTCCAATAAGTCTCAAAATGAGATAAGAAGTGAAAACTCAAAGTACAAAAGATACATTAAACTCCACTGGTTAAGAGGGCACATCATGGAGCTCCACAGATGTATTTCAAATCCAGGCTTTGCTACTCAGAACCTTGGGCAAATTCCTATTTAATTTTTTTACCACCAAAGTAGTAATAATAGTAGCAACTGACTCTTCGGGATAATGATGGGATTAAAATGAGGTATACATGTAAAGTAATTATCAAATTGTTTTGCCTTACAACAAAAAATAACTGTTAGCTATTAGTATACTACTTCTAAAGTAAGACTTTTACAGAAACCAATAATTCCAAAGGAAATTTTGAACTGTTGCAGGCAGGAAATGAACCATTTTGCTTTCTTGTTAGACTTTCGAAATTGCCTTTTTCTCAGAATATATTAAACAATGAAGTAGCACTGAACAAATTTTATATTGTAAATAGTTACTGGCTGATTTTAGATAAAAGGAAAATGGAAGAAAACCATGTGTTCTTAGCTTTTGTTTCTTTATATTCGAACAGCCATGGCTATATAAACCACCCTCTCCATAATCGGTGTAATTCTAGTTTAACTTTCATAACTTTGTGGGGTGGTCAAGAGCTAGAAATTGTATGGAATTGTGTGAGAAAGCTGGATTTCTTTACTAAGACCCAAAACCCAAGAGCTGCTGCTCCTAGAATATTTTGAAGCTGAAAATGACTCAGACTTCTGAGTGTATCTTTGACAAAAGAATTTTTGATATTGCAGGACAACCTGGAGACATCCATATTCCCAATGCAGAAGGGCTCCCTGAACCTCCTGAGGCAGAAATGGGAATCTTGTGATTATCAGAGGAGTGAGTGTTATACCAGGGATAGCCGTTGTACGACTTTCCAGTCTCAGGAAAGCAAATTGCTTGAGCTTCAAGGGGAGGTAGTGTCAGCACTTGAAACTTTGGATCCTGCAAGTCTGCCCTGCAGTGCAGGGGAAGAGATGTTGAGCTCAAAGCCTGAAGAGAAGGAATCTGTGGACAAGAGTAACACCACCAGGGAATATGGTCGGCTAGAAGTGCTGAAGGAGGATTCCCTGAGCAGTCGGCGCAGGATTGAGCGCTTTTCCATCGCCCTCGATGAGCTGAGGAGTGTGTTTGAGGCTCCTAAGAGTGGAAACAAACCACCTGGACCAGCTGGGTACAGTGGAAAGGTAAGGAGCCATTGATTGAGAGTCTATGTTTACATATGACTTCCTTGCCTTGCCTAGCATTTATTACTAAGCATGTAATATTTCCCCGCAACCTGTATTCTAGACAGATGTCCTGAAGCCATCATGTAATGCATTGTGAATGTGACATCCTTTCCTATTAATTTTCTCTATGGCCTGTTTCAATGTGGACTTGATTTCCTTTTACTTCCATAAAAACTATTTTAATATATCATCTTAATAATGTTGATGTTTCTTTATGTATGTGCCTTGTTTCTACAGCAAGGTTGTAAATTCCTTAGAGGCAGGAACAATTTCTAACCACTCTTTGTACCTCACACATTTAACAAATGGTGCTGCTTTCAGCCAAAGCTCTGTGAGGATTTATCAGTAATGGTGCTGAAATGGAATAAATGACGGCTTTGAAACCACTGTGATCTAGGTTTTAATCCTAAAGCCTGCCATTAACTTCTCTAGCTGAATGACACTTAACCTTAGAAATACAAGTGTCTTAGTCTGCTACTTTACATGGATCTTATGAAGATTACAGGTAACGTATTTTAAACACTAAGGGTACAGTCTGGAATATTTTGTGGTAGGTGATGATCATTCCTCAGTGATTATGGTACACTATAATGTCACATATAAAATATGTCTATTAGCTAAAGAGGTCATTTAGTCAAATTCAGGAAACAGGATTAGCAACATTATTAACTAAGACCATATTTACGCTTTTGTGGTGAATTAAAAGCAACTACGGTTTCAACTGGAATTATTTGAATTTATTACACTCATTAAGGCCTGTACATAATAGGGATTATAGTTGAATTTTATAAAGAATTAATAAATTATTTCAGGTTTTCCTTTAGAAAACAAACCCCATGCTCTCTTTTTGCTTGATTGTTTTTTATGTTTGATTTGGTTTTCACTTAATGACAGTTATCAGGAAAATACACAGTCCTATTCTTGTTAATGGATAATTATCCTTCATAGAAGACATCCCGGAAATAGAAAATGTTTGAAAAAAAATTATTTTGCTAATTCTTGCTCCCAGTTGTCTTATTGGGAAATATATAGTAGTCCACCCTTCTGGAACATCAAGTAAGTCTAATTTGTTTAATGATAATAAGGGATATGAAGTTATATTTATGACGTTATGTTGAGACTAGAGAATCTCTTAAAACATGCAACCATTTGCTTATCCCTGATTTGAAGCTTTTCTTTTACTATTTGACAGGTGCAATCTTTTTTGTTTGTACTTTTATACCTTTTAGATAAATGTTTAGGGACTGGGGTACACAATAAAGAGAGTTACAATGTTATTTATTTTTTATCCTTATAAATTAAGAAAAGTAAAGCCACAGAAAATAATTTCCAATCAATCTCTGTTGACTCTGTAACAATTTTGAGCATTACCCAAGATAACTGACAAAAAAATGATCAGAGGCAGATAAAGTCATTCATATAAATGATGTAATATAACCTACTCCCTTCTGGATGAGATGCAACTGCTTAAGTACAATAGTAAGAAAATAAAACATTCCTAAGAGTTTCTGATTTAAATATGAGATCACAACTATTTAGCATGATAGGTGGTTTGCCATCCAGTAACTATAAAAACAAATACGAAAAGAACCAGATATATGAAAACCACCATTTGCCTTGTAAAAATGAGATTCATTTAGTATATATGTGTAATATACTATTTTAAATATTCTACGGTTCTATGTCATAATATGGTATTTCCATATATGTAAGAAGCAAGGATGATGCATTTAAAAATTTCTTTTCTAAAGAAGACACATAGTTTTTAGAATCAGTTTACGTAAAGAGTGTTAGGAATGCTCGCAAACTTATATTTCTATATAAATTCTAGAGCAAAAGTGACAAAAAGATAAACGACAAAGAGAGGTCAATGAGGAATTAACATGTTTTCTCCAAGTGAAGTGTTTTGTTATGTTATTAGGCATGTAATAAGAATTCTAGTTCAACCAAATTTAAATTTATATATTTCAACTTTTAGCATATTAATTACAGACAACATAATTCTTAGCTTTTATAGATTTTTTTTCTTTCTGATGTCACCACTTTATCTTATTTAGTGCTTCATCATAAAGTCATGATATAATATTTATTTGCATTAATCACGTAAAAAAATTCTGGCTTTATAACCAACATTTATATTTTTGGAGACTATTGAAATATTGGGAATGTGGGAAAAAGTATTCCATATTTATTAAATCTAAAGCAAGAACAGAAAATAATTTCAAATAAGGAAAAGCTTTTGCAATTAGCAAATCATCTCAACCATAGGGAACAATAACGGCATTTTAATGTTGTTATGGAAGGAAACTCTTCAGTAAAAGGCACTTGGTTTATAAAATTAAAAGTTTGTAGAATTTTTAAAGGTATGGCATATCATACACCTGTACATCTATTTACAGATAAATAGACATACATACACATACATTATATACACATACATTATAATACATAATTATATATACATGTTTAATTATAAAGTATAATTATATATGTATGTGTATATAATATATGTATATGTATGTCTATTTACTTGTAAATAGATGTACTTTATAATGTATGTGTATATAATATATGTGTATACATGTATATCTACAGTTTTTAATCTAAATATTTTTCAGCAAACTGAAGTGAAATATACATATTCATTATAATGTGTCTGTTTAAAAACAGTTTGGTCAGAAAAACATTCATTACTAGGAAAAAGGATCTACAAAGCTCTTAATATTTTTCTCAAAAGGCCAGGTACAGTGGCTCACACCTGTATTCCCAGCACTTTGGAAACCTGAGGCATGAGAATCACTTGATGCCAGGGGTTCAAAAACAGCCCGGGCAACATAGCAAGATCATGTCTCTACAAATATTTAAAAACTAACTGGCATGTGGCTGTAGTCCGAGCTACTTGGGAGTCTGAGTCAGGAAGATTCCTTGAGCCCATAAGCAGGAAATTACTATTATTGCACCATTGCACTCTATCCTTATTTTCTATAAGTGTGCAAGGTCCTTACAAAGAGATGTCAATATCTAAAACATTCATTGTTTCAGAGGCTTTGTTAAAACAATTTATTCTAACATAATTTCAGTAGAAAATTGAGACATTATTAAAATAATTTTTAATCTTATAATTTTCCAAAACGAACACAACCTATTGTCATTTCTAAAACACTGTTAAAACAACTTAGAATGAAGATTTAAACTGAAGATTTTCATGCTTACGAGGCAGACTATAATCCAAGGATACAAATTCATGTAAGCATCCCCTCAAATAAATGATGTGGAACATGCTTTCAAGAGTTTTTAATAATTTACAAAAATTTGTTGCAAAATTACAAATCTTTGAGAGAATGTCACATCCATTTGTAACACTAAGAAATACATTGTTATTATTTAATTTATCCATAGCATTTGCTGTGTAACAAGCCAGACCAAAATTAGTGGGTTGACACCATTAGTAGCTTTATGATTGTTTAGAAGTCTCCGATGAGATTAGCAGTTCATTGGATCTTGTCTGATGTCACTCATGCATCTATGGTCAGTTGCCAGGTCAGTGGGAGTCTGGCTATTCTAGGATGACAACAGAGCTGAGACAACACAGCTCGGCATTTCTTCTCCTTTGGTAGGCTGCCCAGATATGTGCACAGGTCATAGATGTTTCAAGAGAGAATGAAGAAACACATGAGGCCTATAGAGGACCATGGTCAGAATTTGCACATCCCCTCTCCATGTTCTATTGGTCAAAGTAGCCACAAAGCAAGCCAGATTAACAGTGTATGGACACAGACTCCACCTCTTTACAAAAGTAAATGCAAACTTGCATTCGTAAAGGAAAATAGATACTAGGAGAGGAATAATTGCCATCATTTTGCAAACACTCTGTCACAGACAAGTTTAACTATATACATGCAATAATCAGGATCATTTAATATATTATGAATTAACACAAACAGTTGGATCCATGTTGACAAGTATTTGTGGGTGAAACTCACGAATTTTTATTCACTTAGATTCAAGTAAGTGACTACTCTGATCTTAGTAATTTTGGTAGGCAGCATAAGAAAGGCCACCCCATGACATTTACATTCTAACCCTCAGAATATAAAAGTATGTTTCCAACATGTTACAAGGGACATTACAAATGTGATTAAGAAACTTGAAATGCAAAGGTTTTCCTGTACTATCCCAGATAGTGACTGGGTCTTTACAAAAGGAACACAGGAATGCCAGAGTGAGACAGAGTCAGAGGAGTTATGATAACAGAAGCAAAGTTGGCGTGATGCCGGGCCATGCCCCAGAAAATTCAGGCAGCCCCTAGGAACTAGAAAAGGCAAGGAAATCGATACTCCCCAAGGGCTTGCAGAAAGAACACAGTCCTGTGGATACCTGGAGTTTAACCTGTGAAATTTATTTTAGAATTTGACTTCCAGAACTCGAAGATAAGAAAAGTGTGCTGTTTTAAGCCACAATGTTAATGGCAATTTGATATGGAAGCAATAGGAATCTAATACAGTTACATTTGATGCTTTTAAACACTGTTAAAAAATGGTTGGATAATATATGATTGCGGAGTTTTTCTCTGTTCTTCCCTAATGAGCATATTCTCATATTTCAAAGTCAAGTCTTTGACTTTTTTCTATTTGTAGTTGGTAGTATGAATGCATGTCATATTACATAATCAAGAAACTTCAATAAATCATAATATGTCTTAGTTTTAGGTCATCTGTATTGATCTTCAGCAGATGTTCACCTAAAGATTGAATTAAGAAAGAGACGTTTGTTTTTAAAAAAGGAAATATTAGAAAGGAACCTGTGAACACAAAAAGCACATGAGATACACTTGTTTCAATTCATATTTTCTTCTGTGGGTGATATAGATTATGTAAAGCATGCATACAGTTTTTAAATAAAATGGACTTAACTCTGGTTGTCCAGTTCAGAATAGATGCAGTGTTTAAGTCAATTTGGAGCATAACAGAACGGTAAAAGTTCATCCTTCTTCTTTGAAGCTCCCAGTTGCTGTGCATAGGGATGAGGCCACCAAAAAGCCTCCCTCAAGAATCACTTCAGCCCCTGGTATGTTCTCATCATTAATAAGGGGTTTCCTTTTAATTATTTAATCTATTAATCTAATTATTCTATTCATGTCTTTTAGACTCTAAATGGTAAACCATCTGATTATTACAGTTGATTATTTAATGACTTCCTGTATTTTCAATGTGCACTTATGATCCTTCCGCCAAACCACACTCATTCATATAATCGGGTTGAGTTTACCTAACTCAATAAATACTGTTCCTATCATTTACATAGGCCCCAGGCTTTTGACAAAGACTATTCACACATTAGCTAAACTTTATCCAAAATAGGAAGCACCATCACCATATACAAGCTGTGCTGCCTTGGAATGCATTGATTTAATCTATTGCACAATTGGAGGCTTGGAGAAAACCATGAAGAAAAAAGCTAAGGGACCATCAACCTACATGTGCATCAATGATTAAATAGGACATAAATAATTAAAGATGCTATAAGTTTTCAGCATATGTGAGTTTCATTCACTCCACTAACCAGAGCCTCTGGTTTTTTCATTTAATGACCAATCTGTCATCTACTTTTTAGTTCTGCATAAAATTAGGCATTTAAAAGCATGGCTTACATTTTGGCTTCCACTACAAAATCACTTCATTAGATGCTGGAATTTATCTTTGCTCCTTAAACCCAGGCATGTGGGGACTCGGGTATTAATTTATCTCTGATCTCAGAGCAGCAAGCAGTATTTCTTCTCGGGCATTTACCTCTGTCAGTGCACTCTGACTCCCCACCCCCCGCTCTCCCCTCTCATCAGTGTTTCTGAGGTAATTTCTGTCAAGCATGAGGTGTTTTTGTAAAAGCATTTAACAGGACTGAAGTTATTAGAATCTTGAAAATGATTGCTGAAAAAATATGTCTGCAAAACTCTCAAAAATATGTAGAAAAATTTAAATGAAAGTTAATATTAATATGAAGAAAAATTAAGTTTTAGAGTTTTAGAGATCTTTGAAGAAATAAAATATTTCTCCTTTGCCTGAAAAAGTGGCAAAATAGTTTTTTATAGAGTTAAAATGTACAGTTTAATAAAAGTGACCATTTTTGTTAGAGAATATATCACACAGAATAATAATTTTCTTTTGAGCATAGCATACACATACATAACATTAGATGACACAAGATCAGTTGGAAACCTTGGCTCAGCAACTTCCTCGTTTGAGTGTAAACTCAAATGACTTTATTTTAACTCATTAGTTTTTAGTTTTCATATCAGTAAAATAAGGAGATTAATACATCATCAAATTTTTTGTGAAGACAAATGATATAACACCTGAAAGGGAAGAGATATTTACGAGGCAGGACATAATGAAATATAAAAAGTAGCACCAGGGTAGCACCACATGAATATTCCTTCTATTTTCGTTCCTGTTATCTCTGTAACCCACTATGTGTCCTTGAGTGAAAATATTTAATCTCAGTGGACTTCTGTTTTCTCATCTATAAAAGAAGAAGCTCACACTCTCTGGTTTCTAAAAGTGGAAAGAAGCTTTGAGCAAAGAAGATTTTCTACATCTGACCACACCTTCATCTTGCAGCCTGCGAAGGTCCCACTGAGAAGATCCCTTACTGAATAATCAGTAGAGCAAATGCTGATGAAACTTTTCAATAGGAGTTACAATCCCATTTTGAGATCACGAGACAAAGAGCTGAAGTTTGTTAAATTATAGTTTTCAAAACTTTATAAAAACCCTAGTCAGAGAGAGGACTTCAAGAATACCACAAGAATAAGCCATAATATTTTGTTTCATTTTATGCAGCTTTTTCTTTGTGGTGTAATTTGTTTTTAAAAAGAATGTTTGTGTTCTTTTCTCCCACTACATGTTTGCTATTTTACTGCTTTCTGTCCAGTGTTTTATTTTAGGTGAAAAAAAATAGCTTTCAAAACTCCCAACTAAACATATTTGCATGGCCTTTAAGACTTTCAGAGGGAACTGCCATCTCTTCCCATTTGTTTGTGGTAGTGATATGTGCAGTCACAATACGACACTGCTAAAAAATAAGGGGCCAGTAACCACATGAAAATGTTAAGCAATATTCAATTACCTTCCACTGGGAAAACTGCTGTCAGTTCATGAATTGCCATTCTTTGACATTTTACTTGGTAGACTAGGGAGGGGTTTTGCCCTCATGTTACAAGAATATTGATACTAGTTCTACTACCCCTGTTAAGAGGCCAGTTCTTTTACACAGCCTACCTTCCCCAGATGCTTATTCAACATTTCTATTCCCTGGCTGAGTTAATTTAACAAATATGATAAGTGACTGGATTTTTTTTTTCCTTTTCCTGTCTTTCTATGACTAATTTTCATACTCTATCAGGATTTTTTCAAGAATCTTCCCACAAGCAGAGTAATTGTAGAAAATGCCTTCCTAAGTAGCTTATCTGATGTTTTCTCATGCTTACAGATTTTTGGCAGCAGTACCACAGGACTGATGATGTTTTGCCTTTTGCAGTACATCGTATCAGGAAATACAGTAAATTAGTAAGTCTGATTACTGGTGATACTGTATGATCACTTAGGTAAGGTAATTTCTTCCAGGTTTTCCATAGTAAATGAAAGTTTATCCACCAGGAATGTTGTGGAAAGTATTCCTGTGTTAACTTCTTGCAGGATGAGCTTTGCTTTGCTGATTAGACTTTCCATGATTAAACTTGGAGACTCTTTAGAGTGTCATCTCCGTGGCTCTTGGTGGAGTCAAAAGCCCCAATTAAAGACCAAAATTCCCCCTAGTCATCCTTCTAAAGGTAATGTTTTCTTAATTTCTCCCTTTAATTTATTCTGCTTGTGAGAAGATTCTCAAAAAGAACCTGATAGAATACGAAAATCAGTCATAGGAGGACAGGGGAGGGAAAAAAAATGTCACTTATGGTGTCTGTTAAATTAATTCAATCAGTGAATAGAAATGTTGAATAAACATATTTGTCATATTTATCTTTTAAAGCATATTTATCATTGAAAAGACTGAGAAATTGCTTTAGGTTGAAAAACACTAAACTGTCAAGACAACTAAATGGAATGTGGAAACTTCCACTGAATCCTTGGCCAGAAAAGAGGACATCAATGGGAAAGGTGATGAAAGCAAAATAGGTTTAATTATTTCCTGCTTTTAAAACTGTGTTATGGCCGGGCGCGGTGGCTCACGCCTGTAATCCCAGCACTTTGGGAGGCCGAGGCGGGTGGATCACGAGGTCAAGAGATCGAGACCATCCTGGTCAAAATGGTGAAACCCCGTCTCTACTAAAAATACAAAAAATTAGCTGGGCATGGTGGCGCATGCCTGTAATCCCAGCTAGTTAGGAGGCTGAGGCAGGAGAATTGCCTGAACCCAGGAGGCGGAGGTTGCGGTGAGCCGAGATTGTGCCATTGCACTCCAACCTGGGTAACAAGAGCGAAACTCCGACTCAAAAAATAAAAATAAAAAATAAAATAAAATAAAAAATAAATTAAAAAAAAAAAAACTGTGTTATGGTTAAGTAAGATATTAAGATTAGGGAACATTTATTCCTTTCGCAGGGGAAAGGAAGGATCCTCTGAGGACCAACTTCCTTAATTCCATGGGCTCCCCTACCTTGTCTCCCTCATCCAAACAAGTTCTCAGGGTTGACACAGCAAAGCTTTCTTTAATGGAGTTGCCCACATTTTATTCCTCAGACGAACTGAATTTCTCAGAACTTGGAAGTTTGTGATCTTTTGTCAGTGTTAAAATTCAAGATACTTAACATAATGCTCAGGTCACGTACTGACAGTTTGGAGTAGAGGTGGCTGTAAACAACAGGTACAGCAATCCAGCCACCCTCTTCCTGGAGATCAAGCAAACTGCAGGCACCTAACTGTGCCCTTGTTTATGATACATAATACTAACTGTATTATGTATGGAAAACAAATAGTTAACACATTTTCCTACTTGGAAAGAGATTTCTTTATGTCTAATGTGTAGTGGTGAGTGAATGTAATGAGTTCCAAACACCTGAAACAAATTCAAGCTCCATTAATGTTTCTCTTCTACACCAACTACCAAATATAATGATTTATGGTACTTAATAGTGTACTAACTTGTTTTATGGGAATGTAAGTCACTTATTGGATGCCATGAGACAAATTGCTCTAAAGCATGGTAATGCATCATAATGCATGCAGCGCTCTTTTTTCCCTATTTGTGGAACCCTGTCAGGAACTTACATTTAAATTAATCAAAATGTTCTAATTTCAGTCTTGATTAGATGTCATATTTCTTTGTTATTAATGATATAACAATATAAAAATATTTCCATTTCTGATCATAATGGTTTTATGACTTAAAATCCCTTTACCATTTTATTTTTATTTTGAATGTTAAGAGCAATTTTTTCCTCGTATCTTAAGTTATGTTCATTTAAAGTTCTCATAGAAAATAAAGTTTAGGTTATATAAACAAGAAATAAAAAGAAAAACCAAGTTTCTCCACAGAGAAACTTTATTTCTCTTTAATATACATGCAATATGTGCATGGAAGCACACACATACACGCATGCACATACACACTGCATATATATTATTTAAAATTTCACATTTAAAGGTAAAATCGGAGGAGGATCCAAGATGGCCATTTAGGAACAGCTCAGGATTGTAGCTCCCAGTGAAAGTGCAGAGGGTGAGTGGACACCGCATTTTTATTGCCCACAGACTAGGAAATTCCCAGGTGGAGGAGCTCCACAGGGCACCAGCGTGGCTGTTTCGGCCAACGCGGCTGTGCCAGCCGGCGCCACTGCTTCGTCCCGCACGGCTGCTTTGTCGGCGCCCCAGAGCAGCGGTTCTCCCTACAAAATACACTGGTCTGGGTGCCCCTTTTGGCTGGCAATTGGAGCCACGGGAGGTCACCCATTCATCTGTTTAAGAAGGGGACTGAGCAGAGAACCAGGACAGTAGATTCCAGGGCAAAAAAAAAAAAAAAAGAAGGCGGCACAAACCTCAGTGCCGCTGTTTAAGCCAGCGCAGTGAGTGGCCTCAGGGGAAAACAAACAGACCCCGGTGCCTCTTCAACAGGCGACTGGAACACCAACTTAGAAAAGGCTCTGAGGCAGGGAGCCAGGCAATCAGGCTCGGCTGGTCCTACCCCCACAAAAGAACAGCAACCAGAAACTCTGGATTGAGAGTTTCACAGCAAGCGCAGCTGAACCCGGGACGGTCCAGCTCTGAGGGGGAGGGGCGTCTGCCATTACCGAGGCAGCCTGCCATGACGGAGGTACTTGGCCAATGCTGAGGCAGCCACCCATTGCCAAGGCAACCCGCCATTGCTGAGGCAGCCCGCCCTTGCCAAGGCAACCCCCCATTGCTGAGGCAGCCTGCCATTGCTGAGGCAACCCGCCACAGCAGAGAGACTCTGCCTGAACAGAGGTGGGACACCATCACGAAAGCGGTTCTAACTACAGCCATATAAACAGGACTGCAGGGAAGTTCACTCGGCAGCTGGGTGGAGCCCACAGCAGCTCAGCAAAGCCTCTACAGGCAGAAAGTGACTAGGCTGCCTCCTTGCTGGACAGGGCAGCTCTGAAGGAAAAAAAAAAAGAAGGCAGCAGCATAACGGAAACTCATAAATAAAGCCCTAAATCCCTGGGACAGAGCACCTGGGAACAAAAAGCAGTTTATGAGTTCTGCTGCAGCAGACCTAAATGTACCTGCCCAGCGGCTCTGAATGAACAAAAGAGCTCAGGGCTCACCATTTGAGCTCCTATAAAGAAGAGGCCGTCTCCTCAAGCAGCTCCCTGACCCCTATATATCCAAAGAGACACCTCACAAAGGAGAGATCAGATTGACACTAGGCTGGTATCCTTCTGGAACAAAGATAGCAGAAGAAGAAAACTGGTAACAACCCTTACTGTTCAGCAGCTGCTGCAGGAGAACCCCAGGCAGGCAGGGCCTGGAGTGAACCTCAGCAGACCTACAGCAGAGGGGCCAGACTGTCAGAAGGAAAACCAAGAAACAGAAATAACCTCATCATCAACAAACAGAACGTCAATCTGAAAGATTTGAGACCCAATCTGAAAGCCAGCAACTACAAAGTC